>NW_024081439.1:388432-896626 GCF_003009895.1 Hyaena hyaena | reverse complement strand
GGGATGGGCATGAAGGAGGGCACTTTGGGGATGAGCACTGAGTGTTATGTAGAAACTAATTTGACAATAAACTATTTGTAAAAAAAAAAAGAATAGTTGTGCTATTTTCTGAGCACCCAGAGGTAAGGGTGATGATGCCCAATACCCACCATATCAGACCCCATCAGCAATGGCGTGGAGAAGGTTGCACTGAGGCACCATCACAAGACAGTCTCTGACACCAAAGAGAGTGAATTGTGTTGGATGCAAAAGACCATGCATCCATGTGGGATGCAGATTTGACTCAGCAGGTAGCAGAGTTTAGATTGGGAGCAAGGGTTAGTGACGTCTGCCACATGTGGCTCTTGAAAATAATGGGCTTGGGGCACTTGACAGCAGCCTTTTAGTCTCAAAACAGAGGACAAGGGTGAGCCAACGGAATTTTATTTTGTTGGTAATGGAATTTAATTTTATATATCTCAGAGCCTCCACAGCTCCATCCAAATTAGACTCCTAACATGCCTCTATAAAGCCAAAAGATCAGAGAGAAGAGCAGCATGATTTAAGTGCTCCATTTTCTAAGAAAATACAAGGCTATCTCTCCTTAATGATTTGTAATTAAAATCATTCAGGTAATTATATTTAATGAATAATATCTCCCTTCATCTCCAGGCATCCTGGATGAGTCAGAAGGGAAATATTCTTGTGGAAGAGAAATATACACGTGTCTATGTGTCTGCACACCCTTCTCTACCCACCTTTCCCTTTGTCTCTGGCCCTTCCACCCCTTCACGGAACAAGAGATTCCATTATTGGAAGCAGATGAGTCAAAGCCCCTGGGTGGATAGACAGAGGTGCAGTTAGGGGGCCCCTGTCTGGTAAGTTAGACAGCTGCCAGTTCTGTGTTTATGAGATTGCTTTCCCTAACGTGATTGTTACACAAGCCTATTCACCTGTTAACCCCTATACTCTGTGTCTTGAAAATCACTGTCAAAACTCACCAGGCAGCACTTGATATGTGAAACCAGATTCTCCGGGGCTCCACTGTAAGAGTCCTCAGCCCCTGCCTTTTCCAGATTGGCCCCCCTTTCCTCATCACTGCTTCAGGACATCACTATTCAGCAACCTACCAACTACTCACTGTCCCTAAGAAACCACATAGAAAGAGAAGTGAAAAGAAAGGAAAAGCATATTCTGGCCCCCTGAGTCCCACCAAATGATTTCATGGGGTCTCTTCTAGATTTGTGTAGGCCCATGTTGATCTTTCTGGGATCTGAAGCTCTAACCTAATGCCTCTGGCCAATGGGTACTGCAGAATCCTTTTTAACTATGTGCACACTCCTGTTCCCACTGTAGAAAAAGCCCTTCTAAAGGGACCTGAACTATTACTTTCCAAACCTTTGAGACCCAGATATTTTCATGGGCCAAGAGCTGTTCTCTGAATTCAAAAGAGAGCTGGTGCTTTTACAGAGCTGAGTGGTGGCAGATGTCCAGCACAACTCATGTGGTGAGTTCACTGTATTGTGATTTATAAAATGTCCCCAATAAAACTAAAAAAAAGAAAGAAAAAAAAGAAAAATCTGTTCCTTATTTACCCTACAGTGGAGAAAAAAGCACCATAATGCATTTCTAAGAATGCTTAATTTTATGTGTGCGATCATAATCATTTAAACACTTGCTAGCATTTTTCCAGAAGCCTTTTCTCTCTTAGAAGAGCCAAAACATTTTCCCCACCCTGTTTGTCACAAGCAAAAAGCAATAAATAATTTCTTCTATTAGAAGCCTGAAGGACATTTAACTACGTGGCATATATTTTAAGAGAAATTTGAAAGATGAATTTTTTATTCAGACTTTCCAAGAACAGATGAAAATGGATCACATTTAAATTAATATTGGAAACCAGCAGAGTTGGGGAGGAAGGACAAAAGAAATTCCAATTTGCCTCTCTCCCAATTTTTATATATAAATTACTGTCAATGTTTTTAAAAGAATACACATCCATTTATAAAACACTGCACACATAATTTAATAACTTAACTTTTTTTAATATTAATTTATTTTTGAGAGAGACAGACAGAGTGTGAGCAGGGGAGGGGCAAAGAGAGAGGGAGACACAGAATCCGAAGCAGGCTGCAGGCTCTGAGCTGTCAGTACAGAGCCCCACACAGGGCTCGAACTCCTAAACTGAGAGATCATGACCTGAGCCAAAGTCTGTCACTCAACCAACTGAACCACCCAGGTGCCCCTAATTTTATATCACTAAGAGCTTTCTCTGGGCCATCCAAAAACAATAACATGAACCTCATAGAGACAGGGACTTTGAATCAGGGCAGAGGCAGAACAGGGAAGGACAGGAAGAAAGAACAAATACCCCATCAGCTCTTGTCTGAAAGCAACCCAGAGCCCAGAGAATCTGTAGCTATAAAAGAGAATAACCAACATCTCTTGGTCATTTTCAGAAATGAAAGGTTAACTTACCATGAAGCTGAGGTAAATTGAAGGCTTGGAAATTTTCAGGAAAAAAGATTGTAACAGCAAGGCGCTCTTGTAGACTTTACTTAACCAGTATTAGGTCTTGGTATTTTAATTTCATGTGTGATATCTTTAGTTTTGTTGGATACTTGGAGAGATCGACCCCTTTTTGGGATGGAGAACAAATTGGAAATGAAAGCAGATCTAATTAATGATGATATGTGAGATAGATAAGAGGAGGCTGCTTCTGGTTATTGTGAAAATTCTTGTAAGATCCATCTAGGACAGGGAAACCTGAGAGGTTCAGTCAGTTAAATGTCCGACTCCTGGCTTTGGCTCAGGTCATGATCTCACAGTTCATGAGTTCAAGCCCTGTATTGGGCTCTGTGCTGACAGCATGGAACCTGCTTGGGATTTTCTGTCTCCCTCTCTCTGCCCCTCCCCTACTTATGCTCTCTCTTTCTCTAAAAGCTAAATAAACTTTTAAAAATACTCAAGATACATCAAGGACCATGCTTCTCATCAGGGGAGTTCTTGCCACATGGAGGATATTTGGTCATATCTGGAGATACTTTTGATCATCACAATTTGAGGCTACCACTGCCATCTAGTAGGTAGAGGCTAAGGAATATGCTACATCACTCAATACACAAGACAGCCCCTCTCAACAAAGAACTATCTAGTCAAAAATATCAATAATACTACTGTTGAGAAACCTTGGTGTAGGAGGACAAAAATGTTCATTAGTATGATAGTGTCAAGGTACAAGGTCAAAGTCACATTAAACAATCCTTTTCTTAAATGGGCCAGAGTGCTGACTATCAAGACAAAATTAGTGATCTCACCTTGGCAAATGTTCATGGTACTTCTTAGGTAGAAGACAAGAAATCAGCTATAGTTCTTTAGGATGGAGAGATTAAACTGTGAACAGAGCATTCACTATCATCAGCTGCCCATGGGACAAGAACCCACCCCTTGCCATTAGGAATCAGCAGTGTTCGGGACGAAGAGTATTTTGAGTAGTATTTAGGCAAAGATAGAAGTGCCCAGTTGGCAGAATTCAAAAGAAGAACAAGAGGAGAAAAATCCTTAGGAACCCCCGAAGGATGGGGGGTGATATAAGACTAAAAGCTTTCATAGGTCTTTGGGAAAATGAGGGGAGGATGATATATAGAGAGACATCTGGACATAGTGGCACATCACTTGGGACCTTCCCTTTGGAGTCACCCATTGTAAAGGCCTAGGCTTCTAAGGCTTCCTTCCTTCTAGGGTGGTAAAGAACATTTTATGTGATACAGCAAACTCTGTGCATCCTACTTTGGTCTGGTTTTGAGATATAACTACTTGTTCAGTACAAGTACTTCTTCACATCCAGGACTGGGGAAAATCAACAAGGTAGGGAAGTCCTTGGGGGTGAATTGTGACCATTTGCCTATGTCACTGCAAGGGCCCCCACCCATTAAGCGATGGCTGAAGGTTCTCGGCAGAGATGGTAGGACCCACAGACCAACAACAACAGATAATGGCCCTTCTGGAAAGGTGGTATGAGCCACTTCCCTCAGTGCTGATAGCTCTTCCCCAAAATACTTTAGCAAGAGAAAAACAAGGAGCTGTGCCACCTCACCACCCCTGCCCAAGCAGCAAAGGACTGGTTCATATAATCTAATCATTCAAGGAATTCTGAACATGGTCACAAAAATCACAAACTCTCAACACAGGCTGCAATTGAATTATTATGGCAGCGTAACACTTGGTATTAACATGGTTCTGACCTTTGTATCATTATTGATTGTCTAGTTCTTTTTCATTAAAAAAACTGTTTCAGTCAACTTGGTCTTTTATATAAAAAACCCCAACCCTTAATATAACACAAATTTCTTTCTTTTCCCAGTAGTCCATTGGAATGATAGTATTAAAGCCAGAAGGGGATTTGAAGACTGTATGGTTACAGGAAAATGAGATACTGAAAGACCTGAAAGCCAAGTGTGTTACCCAAAGAACTTCTATGTCCTGTTGCCTTTTTAGGTCCTGACTTTCTCATTGGTGTGTTCATCTTCCCACCTAGAATACATCTCTCATGACAGGAGTGATATCATCAACTTAGGCTTCAATTCAGGGAAACTATTATTGTACTTGTGTATTTTTCCTCATTGTAACATTTAATTATACTTGGTGGAGTAAACACAAACTCTATTTCATCATTTGTGGATCTTTTTTTTTTTTTTTTACATTTATTTATTTATTTTTGCAGAGCCTGATGTGGGGCCTGAACTCAGGAAACCATGAGATCATGACCTGAGCCAAAACCAAAAGTCAGACACTTAACTGACTGAGCCCACCCAGGCACCCCAAGTCATTTGTGGATCTTCAGTTTCTTACACTGATCCATCAAAAATTAATTAACTGACCTCAGCACATTGAGTTTAGCAAGCACATTAGAAAAGCTTCTTACTATTCATTCTCTCAGTGTTCTCACCTAAGATATTTTTCTCTTGAACAGGTTTACACATTTTGAATTCAAACCACATGTAATTACATTTAGTAGAATTCAGAGGTAGTATAAAAACAACTCAAAGTGTTTCAAAGCAGACCTACACTAGCCTACATTAAATATGATCAGCTATCCAACAATCTGGGGGAAAATGCTACTAAGAAATCTGCAAATTGGAAGGAGAAAACTGCCAACAGAGGTCATTGTTTTGGAAACTGATAGAACCAGAAGAAAGTTGGACAATTCATTTAGCCCATCCTCATGACTTTAGGCAAGAGTGCCCTAAATAGTCTGTACAAAATGTTCAACTTTTTCCTAGGCAAACTATTTCAACGAATAGCATTTGGCTTCAGTTCCAGAGAAGTAACCGTTTTTAACACTATGGCTCACATACTTGACCCAGTTAGCATTCTGAACAGTTTTATAAATGATACTTGTAAGCCGTATATAACAAAAACAGCAAGACAAGATTACCAATAAAATATTGGAATGCAGCCATTGGTCAACTTTGAAATCATGTATACCACCCAGTTTATGTCTTGTGCACCCACAGTGTGCACAGAACAATGGCTCATTGGAAATAGCCACAGTTGCAAACAAACTAATGGGTACATAAATTATTTAGGACCATTAAAAACCTGCAGTATATTTAGGTCAAATAATTGCTCAAAAGTCTTCAAAGCAAAGTTTTCAGAAACTAAATATCTCAGTTCCTCATCTATTATAGTTATTATTTAATTTATTGTCCAGATAACTTAATGTCTTTATTTCCAACAGACTGGTTGTCAAATATGTTGATATTTTAGTCAGCGCTGAATGCTTTTAGTAACCTAGATATCTCTTTAAATCATAAGCAATTATATAATTTGCAAATAGATGCACTGTTTTTGAATAAGAATCATTATTCAGATATGTTTTCTGGTCAATAGGGAATTAGGTAGGTTACTTTTTAAAAATTATTTTTATTGATTTAAAGAAAGAAGTGTAAATGTAATTATTGATCCCATCCTATTTCCTTGTATTTTTCATAAATTCATTTGCTTTTATATTCATTTAAAAATGAATTTCATACGTTCTCTAAAATAGCTTCATTGATTTTAAAGTTCTAAAGCAAATCCTTTTTGTATCTGATTTGAGATACTAAAGTACATTTGTAAAGTGTTGATTCTTGCACCTGATCCTTAGTGATAATTATAATCACATAAAAGTCAGAGGAGGAAAATATGAGAATAATACTATAGGCGTTTTGAACTGATTGATGCTAACATCAAATCTACCCTAATGCTCTATAGAGATAATGGGAATACTTATAAGTCTGAATGAAGTTTCAATTCTAAAATTTGAAACCAGAATTTGAATCATACTAACCAAAAGAACTATTTAAGGACCCATCTGACTTTAAGAAAAAGACCACATTTGCTTAGGTTTCTGGCTCAACTTGTTTTTATCTCATGTATATTTGACTATTAATAAGTCCATATTTTGCCTGTCAACTTACTAATCGGATATTGCCACATCAAGCAAGAAAGATAAAATAGTTAGTGCAATAGGGAAGCCTGGGTGGTTCATTCAGTTAAGCATCTCACTTTGGCTCAGGTCATGATCTCACGGTTCATGAATTTGAGCCCTGCATCAGGCTCTCTGCTATCCGTGCAGTCTTCTTCATATCCTCTGTCCTCTCTCTCTGCTTCTCCCCCACTCATGCACTCTCACTCTCTTTCCCAAAAATAAATATTGTAAAAAATAGTTAATGCAGTAAAAATATTTGTTACATTGAAGATGTATCATAAATACAATTACTGCTTTAACATGCACTTCCCTCAATTCCATGTTGATGTATCTTAATGGCAAGGACAGATGAAAAAATTGTGTCTGTCTACCAGTTAAGACTAAGTTTTTATTGCTCCTTTCCAAAGCCTTTAATAGAGCCAAACATACTAATACATGGTGCTTGGCTCAACTATTACATGTGATCTCATAGTATATTGATACTAAGCCCAAAGATAGATTTCAGTATCAAACAACAACTAATAAAGATAATTATTTTACCTTGTAGTAATCTTAGGTATAATCCCAATTATTTTTCGTTTTCCTGTTTTTTGAGAAGCTGACACTATCAGGCAGAGTATAAATCTGTCTTCTAGATTCCTAAGCTAAGCTTTCCAGGGAACTTTCTCAGTGTCTCCCTCCAAACCCTCACTGTTTATCTTTCATTATCCTCTCATGAACCCCTAGTCGGCTTAGACGCAGGACAGCTAAGGAGAGAAAACTAAAAACATCACGCCCAATATAAATTAAAGGATAAAACTATTATCTCAAGTGGAATTTTCCAGGAGCTGCAAGAAAGATCCACTGTCTTTTCAATTTTGAATAGGTATATCTTCAAGACTGTTAGAAATAGCAAAATAAATTATATTTTATTAAATTATTCATATGGAGCAAATCAAAGTAAGATGTGGTTAAAACCTAATTTTCATCTTTTATAAGTTTAATTAAAAATATTATGAAGGGGTAGAATGTGTGTGTGTGTGTGTGTGTGTGTGCGTGTATGTGTGTGCATTCGTGCACACGCATACATGATTTGTATAACCTCTTATCTTCATTTCCATGGCGCCTCCCCACCCTGAGCACCTGTTCCTATACTTGCCACTGGACTTGACCTTGTTCTTCCCTTTTCTCCTCCTCCTTCCTGCCCCTCCCCTTTCCTCCCACTAAGTTCTTTCCATCTTATTTTCAAGTCCTAAAACATTGGCTTTGTAGGACTGGCTGAAATTGATTTTGTTAATGATGCATTCATTCATTTGAGTTAATATAGATAGTTACTACCTATATGAGACATGCAAGTTCCTTAAATTAATTTGGGACTGTTCATATCAGGTAAATGAGCTAATCTTCAGCATTTTCATTGATCTAAATTTTCCTACAGCAGTTCTGCTCAAATGGGATTTCAGTCGTGCTATAGTCTCTACTTTCTCATATTTTCTCATATTTCCCTTCCTTTTACCTTGCTGATAAAGGGTTTTCCATGTGAAAACAACTCTTTCTACCTAAAGGCAAGAAGATTACTTCTTAACATTTACAACTATGAAGGTTTAGTGATACTTTGGCTTTTAAAAGGAGGAAAGAACATGAATATTTATTATGGGCTTAGGGTTGTCTAGACATAGGTGGTCTGCACATACTATGTCATTTCACCTTGTAACAACTCTTTGAGGCTGGTAGTATTATTACTTGTTGCAGCTAAGTAAACTGAAGATGAGGGAGAGGACCAACTGGCAGAGCAAATTTACGCATGTCTTTCAAGCCCAGTGTTCACTGTCAATATTCAGGCCTCTAGATTCTATATTGGGGCTCCTTTCCTTTCAATTCAGTCAGTAATTCCACTGCTTTTTGGAATGATTTCACTTTACAGTGATTTTTTGTATTTTGGGCTAAATTGACAAAAACAAATTTTTACCTATGCAGTATTTATTCAAAACGTGTTTACCGTATCACTGTATCCATGCCCAGCACTGTATTTGACGTTGAGGAACCAAAGTAAATAACCTCATTTCCACCTGCAATTCGCCTGGATTCCGTTAAAAGAAGTAGGGTGTGTACCACACACTTCAGTGAGGCACCTGCGCAGAAACTCGCAGGGGCGGAAAGGGCAATCTTGGCCAGGTTTAGGTGCATCAGAGTTTCAAATACACATCCGTATTAGATTACTGACTTCCTGAGAAATTCTGAGTGAGCCTGGAAAACCCTGGACCTCAGATTTCTACTCTTTCACTCATAGTTCATTATGTGCTCTACAAACTTACCTTCCTTTCCCAAGGAATGACGTTAAAAGCCAACTTTGTGGCTAGAAATCAGTCTTTCTTCTCCTAGCTTTTATTTCCCATGCAAACTTCAGGCTGCCCACTTAACCTTTCTTTGCTTTGGTTAATTATTTGCACAATACAGGTAATAGCTACTTTAGGAACTGCTGTAGGGCTTAATTAATTAATGTTTATAGCATCTTTGAAAATGTAGCCTTAAAACTCCCAAGTTAAGTGCAAATTATTACCATTATTTGACACCACCACCACCACCACCATCATCATCATCATCAATTCAATCTGTTTCACATATAGCCAAAGGCAGACTCTGAGGGGTGAATCATGAGAGTTTTCTTCAGACCTGGCTCCATCTTCTGAGCTTGATTGCTTGATCTGAGAGTCTGAGCCTAATTACAGACAAAGCAATTGAAGGAAGTTCTTTCTGTCTAAGAAAAGGCTAATCATCCACTACTCCCACTTCCTTGACTCTGTTTCTGCTGCTAGTTGCCAGCCTTTCTGCTGATTCTCACAAGATCCTATCTGTGTATATATGAAATATGTAGAAATTCTCCTTAGCCAACTGACCATTGACTGGACCCCTTGGGGAACCATGACATCTCATCTTTATAATCGTGTAAAACGGGAACAGTGGATTATAGATTTGAACTCCAAGTGTGAATGAGCCCATTTGGTTTAGTAGGTAAGGCTGTACCTGTAAAAATAAGCCTGTCTGGAAAGAGAAAAATTACATTAAGTCACATAAACATCACTTTGAATATAAGTATTAAGTAGCTGGGGTTACTACATAGTTAACAGACTTTGAAAACTGTGTTTTCAAAGCTAATTATAACCAAAAAATGCAGTTATTTTAAATAGTGGAAAAAATTCATTTTTACTAATGCATTTCCCTGTGCAAAAAAAAATTGTTTTTTTAATCTTATTTTTCCCTGGATAACTCGTATATTTTTCTATTTTTTTTATTTTTAAAATTTTTTTAAAAATTTTTTTAAATTTTTATTTCTGAGAGAGAGAGAGAGACAGCGTGAGCAGGGGAGGGTCAGGGAGAGAGGGAGACACATAATCTGAAACAAGCTCCAGGCTCTGAGCTAGCTGTCAGCACAGAGCCCAATGCGGGGCTCAAACCCACGAACCATGAGATCATGACCTGAGCCGAAGTCGGACGCTTAACCGACTGAGCCACCCAGGCACCCCACTTGTATATTTTTCATAATCACTTAAAGTTCTTCCTATTTTAAGAAACTTCAAGCCTCGTTCAAGCCTGTGAATTTGCTCTCCTCACCCCAATATATGATACTTTGTGTACATCACTTATTTGGTGAATATTTGCTGCTCTGTGACATCTTCCATTATTTTCTTTTACAATATTTTCAACTGTTTGTATCTTCTTTTTTCAGTTACATCACACAGTCCTTATGGGTAGTGTTCATCATTGTATCCTCTGAAATGCCTACGTTAGATAATTGGAAATGGGACTCTATGGGCATTTGTTTTGTTGTTGTTATTGTTGTTTAAATTTATTTGAGAGAACAACTTCAGATTTTAGATACCAAAGACTATCGACACTCCTACTGAATTTTATAGCAAGATTGCTATACCCTTTCCTTTTCCTCCCAAGCACATAACTAGACTACACAGTCTCTCTTGCAATTAATCTAGACCATGTGATTGAGGATGGCCAATGTGATATGGTAGACATGATATCATTGCCTGAACAGGCCTATATGTATGTTTTTCTCGCCCAAATCTTCTTGCTTGCTCCTGTTCTGTTTATTCATTAGCATACTGAATGGAGAACACCCTAAGTAGTCAGAGAAAGATAGAGCCAGAAGATAGAAAGCTGGGTCCCCAAGCTACCAGGTAGAAAAGAGCTTCTTAAGAAAGTTACGTGGCAAGATGACACATGGTAGTCCGTTGCATGAATGAGAAATAAACTTTTGATAAATCAGGAAATTTAAGGATTGTTTTCTATAGAAGCCTAAATTTACTGATATACATATGTCTTAATCATCTCAATCTTAATCTATTACAAATGGAACACTTATTTCCTTTATTCTCCAAATCCAGTGCTTCAGCAAGTCTTATCCAAATATATACTATATATAATATTCTATATTTTTGTTTCTAAATATATCTTTTAAAATATATCTCAAGGCACATCAGATGTGTCCATTTCTTTCCATTTTTCTGCAGCACCTCCATGGTCTTACATAAAGCTCTCATTATTTCCTGGATTCCATAACAGTCTCTAAAGAGCTATTGTTGCTTCTATTCTTGCCTTTCTCTTTGCTTCAATCCACAACAACCAAATTCATATGTTTAAAACACAGCTGAAACTACACCACTCCCTTATTTTAAATCTTTCAACAGCTTACCATTGCACCAAGGGTAAAATCCAACTCCTAACCTTGACCTACAAGACCCTGCATGTTCTGGCCCTTGCTAGCTCACGAAGTTCTTTAGGACACTTTCCAATTACCTACAAAGTCTAGTCACCTGGAATTCTTTCAGTTTCTCTAACAGCCCAAACTTTTATCTCCTCTACCATCTTCACCCCTGAAGTTTGCCTTGCTTTGAAAGTTTTTCTCCTTGCTCTTCACTGTTCATATCACTGTTGAAATATCCTTTCCTCAGAGAGATTTTCTCTAATCACTATATCTGAAAAAATTATTGATGCTCGGTTATCCTTATTGCACTACCTTGCTCTTTCCATTCCAGTAATTACCTGAATTTTTAATTATATCTTCATATAAAAAGTAAACACCTCAGGTCACAAGTTATGAAGTATAAGAATTATAGCTCTATTTTACATAAGTGTATGTAATTTCTTTTTCTATTATATTTCCAGATCCATTCCATTTGTATACCAATAGGGTAAAGATACCCTACAAAGAGCCAAGTAGAACAATCGTTAAAATACCTTTGAATGTAGTTAATACTGAATATTAGAATTTATTTCTCTCTCTTTTAACTGTCTGAGGGCAAGCAGTCAAGGTTGATAAGGCAGTTTTGACATTTCAGTTGTATTGTCACTGTGTGTTCTTCAACATGAGGCTTCCACACCTGGGTACAAAATGCAGGATTAATTGTAATTTGGTGTGGTAAGTAAGAGTAGTTCATGGCTGAGACAAGAGTTAGGTGGAAAACAGCTCTGGGATCCCAATTCCTCTGGCCTGTGAATGCTCTTATATGAACAAGGCCTTCAAAGGTTTGTAAAGGAAGTGAGATTTTAAGAAGAGATAGACAGAATTGATAAAAGGCATGGACAAGGAATAATTAAAGGAAAGGTTGACTAAGTGTATGGTAGTGTTTGAAAATCTATGCTCTGGTTTTTTCCCTCTTATTTTGGATGTCTAGTAAAAATACTAAAAATGCTAGGGAAAACTACATGATTACAACAGAAATGAAATTAGATGTGATTAAAAACACAGAAAGCAATGAGAAAATTCAGAATATATGTGGAATATGGAAAGAATCATTTGGCAAGAAGAGGGGTGCCTGGGTGGCTGAGTCAGTTAAGCATTTGACTTCAGCTCAGGTCATGATCTCATGCGTGGTGGATTTGAGCCCCGCATCAGGCTCTGCTGACCGCTCAGATCCTAGAGCCTGCTTAGGACTCTGTGTCTTCCTTCTATCTGTTTCTCTCCTGCTCATGCTCTCTCTCTGTCTCTCAAAAATAAATAAACATTAAAAAAATTAAAATAGAAAGAATCATTTGACAAGAAGAATGATGCTGAGCAACAAAGAGTAACTTATACAACCTGGAAAAAGAGTAGCGCCTTTAAAATCAGCACTTTTGCAGAATGCAAGACAGAGCTTGTGGCTGAAAGTCAAGTTTTATGTGTCTGGCTAGAAGACTAGTGCCGAAGTCAGAGATTTAATATTAACTGAAGAAAAGGCTTGGAGTGTGTTTGAGAATTTTGGATCCTTGGTGAAAGTGCTTTGGTGGAAACTTGCCTCACAAAAGGTAACAAATTTAAGAAAGGTCACTTTGAATCTGCACAACTGGCAAGACACTTCATCTCTTGAGTTTTTGTTTTTGTTTTCTGTGCTGTGTTATCTTTAGTTAACCCCCCAAGGGCTCTCCAATCATCACCAAAAGATCATTTTACCCATCGCTTGGGCCACCAGTCTCTTTCTTTCTTCAATAATGGTGAAGTGGACACCTTTCCCTTAGTTAAGAAAAATCAATGGTTTATTGTGTTTTCCACTAACAAAACTTTTGGAAAGCCAGGTAAGCAAAGCTGTTATCATTGGCATCTTTTACACCAACCACATCCAAAGAGCCATGATGTCTATGCTGATGATTATATCAATTCGTCCCAGGTTAGCACCTTCAATCACTATATTCAGGTTACCAGTGTCAAGTTTGATGAAATTGGTCATCTTGCCAGTCTCTAAATTAATCTGAACGTTTTAATTCATCTAGATGAGGGGATAAGGGTAGAAGATAATGGGAGCATCATGGGTCATCAGATAAGGGATTTTTTTGTGCTCAAAAAGACCTTTCTTATTCTGCACAACTGTTCTTTGTTCCTCAGACATACTACAATAAACAGCAGAGTCTGTTGGTGTCATAGGTCAGATGGTTATTCTCTCTGGTATTGTCAATGCTGATGATACCCATATTACCAGAGGACTTGGTTATATTAGTTTAGACCTTGCCATCAAATTTTTTTCTAGCAGAGGATTATATTTAGATAGGTAGATGTATATTTATACCTATTTATATATATGCACCAATGGAGATACATAGATATAGGTATATCACAAACTCAAAGCTCTCATAGACTAAGATAGTAGGTGTGATGTGGCAACTTAGATCCAGCAATATAATTTTAATTTTCACATTCAGTTAATGTGGTAAATTTGAATTTTATTGCTGTTTAGTGTTTAAGATAGAGTTTGTAAGTTTGATTTGACTTTATTAGTATAAAATGTATAAGCTGGAGAAGTCTATACTTAGGTTTATGTACAGTATGATTCACATGTGAGTATTCCTTTCTTCTGACCTCACTCCCCAAAGGAAAAACTATTTGCTCACTTAGCTCACTTCTGTTTCCTATTCTCCCTGGCACTCCAGACAACTGGAAAAAACAACACCATTGTGGTATAGCCCTGCTGACTTGGCCCATCAATCTTAATGAACTACTACATGCAAATCTTTACGTTATCTCCTATCAGGATATACTTAAGTCTGTTCTTTAAAAAAATTTTGATAGAGAGACATTCTCTCAGCTGTGGAGACTGGTGGATAGACAAGAGGCAAGCATACTGGTGAGTTTGTCTAGCATCCAAGGCCATGGGACGACTACATGCCTCAGACATTCTTTGGGACCACAAGCCATAGCTCCACTGGGCACAGAATGTACTTAAGGAGTGTTATACAACCTTTGGAGAAATCATTAAAGAAGAAATAATCTATCTCAGTGATTTCCAAAGTAGATAAAAGGTCTATTTTAGAAAAAGTTACAGAGTGAGGTGCCTGGGTGGCTTAGTCGGTTAAGCGTCCGAATTTTGCTTAGGTCATGATCTCGCGGTTCTTGGGTTCGGGCCCCGCGTCGGGCTCTGTGCTGACTGCCAGCTCAGAGCCTGGAGCCTGTTTCAGTCTGTGACTCCCTTTCTCTCTGACCCTCCCCTGCTCATGCTGTCTCTCTCTCTCTCTCTCCTAGAAATAAATAAAACATTAAAAAAAAAAAAGAAAAAAAAGAAAGAGTTACAGAGCAGACAATATGTTAGCAAGGGGGAAAGAAGTATAGTGGGTTTAAAAAGCTTTAAAGTGCTTGTGTCCCAAATGGAAGAGTTTAAAGTAATCTTAGTGTCTTTGGACTTGAGGGCAAGAGGGGCCTCTCTTATTGGATGGAAGGGCATATTTAGTTTGGTCTGAGTGGAGCATCAGGCATTTGTTGGGAGAGAAGAGGAAGAGGCTAAGAGTTAGTGAGGAAGCCAGGTCAGGAGGGACCAATATTCAAGTCTGGGCAGCCATAAAACGTTTGCTAAATCTCAGTGTGACAGTTTGTGTAAATGGAATATCCACCAAGTATCTATCACTAAATATTTATTTACAGTCTCTTGAGTTTCTTTTTTAAGTTTCTTCCATTATTCCCAAGTGTCATGTTTTTTTTTTTTAAAGAAACGAATTCTTCTCAGAGGAAATACTCCATTTTCTTGCAATAAAAAGAAAATTTCTTTTTAAACCTTCTCAGTACAATTTCATTAAAGGTGAAATATAGAATAAACAGTATGCTAACTGGCCATTTACTTTTTTTATGTTCAGATAAAAAATGCTAATCAATCATGCCTATGCATGGCAAAAGTTAAATACCAGGGTTATTGGTTTGTTAATGGAATAAATCTTCTAGTAATTATCAGATCTCAGAATCGCTTATTACTGTCTACTACAAAATACTAAATTTAGCATTTCCTTCCTTCTATAGGAAAAAGTGATAAATGTTTTAGACCACACAGAAAGAAGAGTTTGCTGTGGTTTTTAGGTATATTCCCACATTTAATGATGAAAACAGAAAGCAATTTAAGAACATTTTCCATGTGTGTCCAAAATGCAAGGCACAACATCCTCTTTATAAAAGAGCCAGCAGTTACTGATGTCTGAAGTGGGCAGTTCATTCGTAACTGTGTATAGAGGAGTTTGCGTGGGTCCATGCACATACACTCGATGAGCATACCAGAAATTCAACATTGTTTTTATTTGTGCATTTTTGGAAATGCAATGTAGTCCCATAGGTAGAAGCACTTTCCCCATGGCTTCTGCATACACAAGGCATCCATTGCATCAAGGCAGCCATTTGATTCCTCCCAAAGGATGCGAAGAAAATGACCAAACAACACAGGTGCATAAAATCATGTGAATTCCCCAGCAGTGTGTGGAACATAGGGAAAAACTCAGAAGTTATTATAACAGCATTTTCCTAATACTGCAAATGGAATTTGCAAAGCAGGAAATATCTGGGCAGGATTATCTATGTCTTGGGAGAGTCAGAGGCAGCTATTTCTTATGGGTGGTTATCAGTTATCTCTTTCTTTTCTATGAAAAACACATATTATTTTTAAGACTTACTAGATTTACAGATTTTGGCTATCACTTTAGTTGCTATTTTCAAAACAATCATTCTTTTTTTGGTGGGAGGTGGTGACAAGAATTTCAATTTCTTCAGCCCCTCTTTGACTCTACTTTTGCTCTATATCATCACCACTAGGGAATGAAGCTAGACAGTAAGAGATGTTTTGAGAGTGTTCCATCTTTTGACAAGGTAAAATGAAATATTAAAGGATTCTGTATCACTAGTGGGATTTTGATTGTGGTTACACAACTTAAAGATGAAATGTCTTGTTTTGTTTTTATTCTAAGTTTTCTTATTTCTTATTTATATTGACTTTCAAGACACAAATAAGAGAGTGAAAAGAATAAACACATTCCCTGGAGGGTTTTTCTGAGCATTTCAACCAAAGACCCAAAAGGTAATAGCAGAAACCAGGTTGAAAAGAAACAAATAAGGGAGAAATGGTAAAATGCTCTGCAAAAACAATTAAGGACTGTGATCATCTAAAGGCTACACCAAAGAGTGGGTATAAAACTGAGAAGTAGCCTGCATTGTGCAAGGGAATAAATAAATGTTTTGCAAACAGGTGTCATTCATTGGCAGTTTCAGGAAGCTCCAGGGCTGACGGGAGATGGTTTAGGCATTAGGCCACTTTTCCATGAAATGATTCTAGCAGCTTTCAAGATGGAGAGATGATCTATTATTTTTGTATAGAAGAAAACTCTGATTTATTAGGGAGAGTATAGGTTGGGAAAGTGACCACCCATGTTTTCTTTTTTATCTCTTTTTCCAGATGTATTTTGTGTTTGTATTCTGTTGCTCTAGTGAATTGGACTATAATTTTGCAAATATTTTCACCCATAATAACATACAATGTTTATACAAGACTTTTTCTCTATAAACCCTAAAGCACCTTTCAGACCTTAAATGACAAATTCGCATCAAAATCTAGTTAGGAAGGAAGAGTCATTGTCAGTAGATAATAGCTCATAGAATTCTTTGTTGCAGAGTGTTTTATTTTTGCTGTGACTTCTCTGCTTATTTGTGTAGAAAATTTTAATTCTCTTTTCTAAATGCAGAAATTTAAACAGTCACAGACACGTCAGATCAGTTCAAGTAAGGCCAATGTGGATCTGAAGTTTCGTCAGTTTAATTTCTGGCTATTCTTCAATTTAGTTTAAACCACAGTTATCACTGATCCGTTCAGTTGCATAACTCATTCAACTGAAGAATGTTCATTTCTCCATGCCACACAAGAAGAACTGGCTGAACTTTCTCAGAAATGGAGGTGCCGTGGACAGTAACATGGGCAGGGGCAAAGGGTAGGATAACATGTTTCTACCAAGAAATGTGCCACAAGAGCAAAAAATAGAAACCTTCTGAACTGTTTCTCAGAATTGTTCTTAAGATGTAATTACTATACTAGTATATCAACCATGTATATGAGATAAATACTGCAGATACATATTATTCTATATAGAAAAAAAGAATTGATTTTTTTTATTTTGGTAAAAATTGACAATGTTCCTAATATTCTAGAAAGAGCTTTTTGGAATTCTGGAATTCCATTTTAGGAATGAAGGAAACTATCTAAACTCTAAATTTCACATGTACTTAGAACAATTAAGGTAGAAGAAAAGGGGTCAGTCTCATTTTAAACTGTTCTTCAACTATGTTGCCATTAGAGTATCATTGGATTTGCCTATTCTCAGCATATATTGGGAAGTTACTGGACTAAATGAGGTGGGAAAGAGTTCAGGATAAAATATCCCTCACTTTGAACAAAATACAAATGTGTATATTCTTAGAAGCTTTGTTAACACAGAATAATGCTCTGGTACATTTGTAACTCACTTAAAGATTCTGGTGAATAAGATGTCACAAAGATAAATACTATTATCATGGCACAAAAATGTAGATATTAATGATGTGTTGTTTTATGTTTTCAATGTTATTTTCCATAATAATTGCAGTGTGTGCATAACTCTGGTTTTTTTTTTTTTAAAAAAAAAAAGGTAAATTAGCATGGAACAGAGGAGAAGTCTTTTTCCTATCCCTGTTGTCCCAATAAGCTAACCACACCTTGCGACACAGGCTGGTCTGCAGGTTTCATTCTCTCCGAGACTCTACCCTTGACTTCGTTGCACTTACCGTATTAGATTTTAAGCCCCCAAAGGCACCTGAAACATGTTGGGTTTCACTGCTGTATCCCTAGTGCCTGCCCAAGTGCTTATCACCAAGTCAATTCCCAGTATAGTTATGGATAGGAGGGAAGAAAGGAGGAAATGAGGAAACGAAGAGGCGGAAGAGGGAGAGTTCTTGCACACTGAGAGTACCTGCATTCTGTGACCAAAACTGGACACAGTAGCTCCAATAGTCACAGATCTCTTCCTGTGTTGCATGTTGTTTGACTGATCCTATTCTTAAAGTGACCATAACTAGGAAGCCAGCCATCATTTTAAACATTGGATCCCAGCAAATATCTACCTGTCTGATTGAGTAGTGATGTTTTATAAAATTCAATGTTCAGAGGCTTTGATTCTTCTGCCCCAGGCCATTTTTAATTTTTTAATAAATTTCCTTAAAAAGGAGTACACCATTTCACTACAAACACTAAGTAACACGGCATACTTTCTGTGTTCAGAGTGGTTTCATGCCGAAATCCTGGATTCAGTGAGAACAATGCTTATGTCCTGTTGCTGACACATATGCACATAAAGGCAGTCCCACTGGCTGAAAGGAAATAGAAAAATAATCTAGTTGTGGAAGAATTGAGGACTGGGGAGGAGAAGAACTCTCAGGCGTGATACCCTTGCTCTCTACTCTCTTGGTGCACCTGCTGCAGAACAGTCTTCTTATACGGGTTCTTCTATATTTCTGGCAGCACTCAAGGTTAGGTAAGAACTCCTGGTTTCCTGAGTTATCATGTATTACTTGAGCATGCGCAGTAAGTGCCGCTGGGCTCTCTGCTCACTGTGAAAGTTTGAATTGGCTCAGACTGCAGTCATAATGTTGCCAGGGAAGATCAGCTGGCTCACTGCTGCGAATTCTCTAGGGTGCATTTCTAGTAGTGAATTCTCTTTTGTCAAGCAACTGGCCCTTGAACTATCAATTTCAAAAAAAGTCATCTTGCTGGTGTTCCACAATTTATTAGACTTAAGGGATATAATACATGCTAACAAAACTTACACAAGGACATTAAATATTACCAATTTTTAAAGCTTATTTATTTTGAGAGAGAGAGAGAGAGAGAGAGCATGTGTGTGTGTGTTTGTGTGAGTTGGGGAGGGGCAGAGAGAGCGGGAGAGGAAGAGAATCCCAAGCAGGCTCTGCACCACCAGGGCAGAGCCTGACGTGGAGCTGGAACTCACAAACTGTGAGATCACGACTTTAGCTGAAACTAAGAGTCGGATGCTCAAGTGACAGCCACTGTCTTACACCACACACAAAATATCAACTAAAAATGGATTAAAGACGTGAATAGAAGACATGAAGCTACAAACTCCTAGAAGAAAACATAGGTGGTAAGCTCCTTAACATCTGTCTTGATGATGATGATTTTAAAGCAAAGGCAATAAAACCAAAAACAAGTGGGACAACACCAAACAAACAAACGAAAAAACACTTCTGCACAACAATGGCACCCATCAACAAAATGAAAAGGAAACCTATTAAATGGAAAAAATATTTACAGATCCTACATCTGGTAAGGGGTTAATATCCAAAATATAGAAGGAGTGCATACAAGTCAGTAACAAAAGAACAAACAATCCAAGCAGATGGGAGGAGGAACGAAACAGCCATTTTTCTGAAGTTGATATGCTGCAAAGGTGTTCCACATCACAAACAGGGAAATGCAAGTCAAAACCACAATGAGATATTACACCTGTTAGAATGGCTATTAGCAAAAAGACAAGACATAACAACTATTGGTGAATATGTGTAGAAAAGGAAGCTGTTGTGCACTTTTGCTGGGAATACAAATTGATGAAGCCACTATGGAAAGAAGTAAAGAGGTTCCTCAAAAAATTAACAATAGAACTATTATATGTTCCAGCAATTTCACTTTGGGGTATTTATCTGAAGGAAATGAAAAGACTAACTCAAAAATATCCATACTCCCATGTTCACCACAACATTATTTACAACAGCCAAGATATGGAAACCACCTGCATTTGCACTGATGGATGAGTGGACAAACAATACGTGATATATATCACATGTCTGTTGAAATACTTTTCAGCCATTAAAACGAAGGAAATCCTGCCATTTGCAACAACATGGATGAACCTAGAGGGTATTATACTAAGTGAAAAAAGTCAGACAGAGAAAGACAAATACCGTATGATTTCACTTATATGTGACATCTTAAAAACAGAAACAAAACTCATGAATACAGGGAGCAGATTAGTCATTAACAGAGGTAGGGGGTGGGCAAAGCAGGTGTTGCAGATAAAAGGTCTAAATTTCCAATTATAAAAATGTCATGGGGAAGTAATGTATAGCATGATGACTATAGTTAGTAATATATAGTTAATATGGTGACCATGTAGTTACTACATAATATAACATAATTATATATTATATGATTATATATTGTATATACATATAATAATACAAAACAATATAATAATAAAACTGTATATTTGAAAGTAGCCAAGAGAGTAGATCTTAAAAGTTCTGGTCACAAGAAAAAACAATTGGAACTATGTGCGGTGGTGTATGTTAACTACACTCATCATTTGGTGGTGAACATTTCACAATATATATAAATATTGAATCATTCTGTTGTACACCTGGAAATAATATGTTGTATGTCAATCATACAATAAGAATTTTTTTAATGTTTACTTATTTTTGAGGGAGAGAGAGAGAGAGACAGAGTGCTAGCAAGAGATGGGCAGAGAGAGAGAGAGACACAGAATCTGAAGCAGGCTCTAGGCTCTGAGCTGTCAGCACAGAGCCTGATGTGGGGCTCAAACTCATGATCTGTGAGATCATGACCTGAGCTGAAGTAGGGTGCTTAACTGACTGAGCCACCCAGGTTCCCCCCACAAGAAATTTTTTAAAAATAAATCAAAATGACAGATAGCCCTCAAGAACAATAACAACTGCAGAAAAATGGAGGGTGAGTTCACATTTTGAACATTCATCAAGCTGTACATTTATGATTTGTGAAAATTTCTGTATGTGTGTTTTCCCTCAGTAAAAACTTATTTTAAAATATTTCTATTAAATATGCTGCTTTGCAGTGAGAGGGAAGTTACCTTCATTAGAGATATTTTAAGCATAGGATGGACAAGCAGTCGGTAGAAAATTTAAACATTTTATAGTAGATTGAACTCTTGGGCTTCCTTTTACTTTAGATTTTACAGTTTTCTGATGCTAGGCTAAAATTTTTCACTGTCTTTAGTCATTCTTCACATGACTTGGTTTCCTATCCATCTACCACCATCACCAGTTTCTTCTGAAGACAGATGGTTCTCTAGGAACAGTACATTCCACTTTTTTGTTGTTGTTGTTCTAACTACCATGCTGTGTCCTCAGATTCTATGAAATTCTACTGAAGTGCTTTGGTACATCTGCCGTGGGTCTCTGGTGAGACAGTTCTCATTAGCAGAAAAGTACAAACCCATTCACCCTTCGTGCACATGTTTCTTTGCCTCACTTTCCAAGCTGGGCCAACTGTTCAGGGTGTCAGGGCTGCTGCTCATGTGTTAGTTGCTGTCTCAGTCCCTTTGCTTTTGTGCATGTGAAGGAAATACTAACAGAAGTGGAAAACAAATGAAGAGTTAAAAGGAAAGAAGATGAAGTACAAATGCAAGTAGAAAAAAATCCTCTTCTTATAAAGTGAAGCTAGAAGTGAACTTGATGGAGTCAGCCACTGCACAGAATCCAAAGTGCTGTGAAGTTGAGTGAATCTAAAGTGAGAACAAACTAGGACAGAAGAGAGTTCGCAAGAGGCCATGGTAAACTACAAGGTAGAAGTATCACTAAACTCTAAAATTTTGCTTGGAAGCTGCTAAGAAAACCAAAAATATAAACAGCATGTATCAAAAACAAAACGGAGTTCAGAAATCATCCTGAAGATTTGCCCACTGGTGAAAAGCAGTTTACACCTTTAGGTACAAGTTGGCATTTTGAAGGAAAAATAAGATACACACAGAGATGGAGACAAACCATAGAGACTCTTAAATACAGAGAACAAACGGTGCGTTGCTGGAGGGGTGTTGGGGTGGGGGGACGGGTTAAATGGCTAATGGGCATTAAGGAGGACACTTGTTGGGATGAGCATGGGGTGTCATATGTCAGGGATGAATCACTGGGTCCTGAAACCAAGACTACACTTTATATTAACTACTTGAATTTAAGTTAAAAAAATTAAAAGTAAATGATAAATAAATAAATAGGTGTTAGCATGTCAAAAAAAATAAGATGCCTTGTAACAGCTGTTAATGAGTATCTGGCGCATAGCTCTTGTTTATAAATACTGTGGATCACTTTTGTCTTCTATGAGGTCTTCCTATATCTGCACAGTAGAAACCCCTCAGCCCCTTATTGTTTTGGCTTTAATGGATTTCTGTCATTTGCAACCAAAGGAGCACTACTAGTCAAATTGGCAAGGGTGTGACACACATACTTGGAGAAAATATGGAACTGACTCATGAGGGCTGGAAAAGCAGAGCACTCTCCTGTTCCAGAATGAAAAGCTCTAAATCTTTAGAAACAATAACCTGATCTTTCTCTCGGGATCAGAATATTGTGCTCTTTGGGGCTGAAAGTGTAAGAATTTTGTGGCAAATTGTTAGTTTAGCATAGATTACTGAATATTTCTGATGGCCTCCATTGACATATTTCAAAGAGACAAGAGGTTCCTGTCCATAGTTACTTTGCTGAAAAACAGAATCAGAAACAATAGGGTAAGTATATAACTTTGTTATGAGGAAGATCTGAAACTACTTAAGATCAGACCATCATTCATCTTTCTGAGCTGCATTGTTAATCTAGTGTTTTCTAATAGACCCTGTTTCTGATGCTAAGGATAACAGGATTGTGGTTTGAAAAATGAATATACAGAAAAAGAGGAGATGAATCAGAGAACTGCAATTTCACATTTTCTTGCTCCTCCTACCCCACAAAACACATCTTGCTAATTGCTATAGTATATAGTTCCTTCTAGAGCTATGCTAATATAGTAGCCATTAGCCACATGAGGCTACGTAAATATAAAGTAGTTAAGATTAAATGAAATTAAAAATTTAGTTCCTCAAAGGTACTAATCACTTTTCAAGTGCTCAGTAGCCACATGTCCAGTGCCTGCCATATTGGACAGCCCAAATAAGAACATTTCTAAGGGAAGTTGTATTAGACATCTCTGATCTAGAAAAATTTATTTATAAGGAAACATATTCAGCTGCCCCAAGCCAATCTATCAAGCTTTATTTATGCTCCAAGGCTGATAACATTAAGCAGAAATTAGGAGATTGGATATAGTCTCTTGAGTCTGTAGTTCACCCTAGGTTAAGACTATAAGATTTCCTATATTGCTAATTAGCAGAGTGCTTATGACAATGGTAGTGAGCAGTATCACTTAAATTCTTAGGTTAGTATATGATCAAAAGGACTCTCAAGACTGAAAAAAAAGATGACTGTGTTTCCCAGACTCTTAAGGAATGTATAGCCACCAAAATTACTACCAAATGAATTGAACAACTAAGTTGGGACAACCCAAAAGAATACTACAAACCTTCTTTTATGGCTGGTCCTAAAAAGTTCAGGGGAAGCTTCCCAGGAAGTTGATTTGAGGAGGTCCAAATTGACTATTATAAAACTTGTCAATTGTCAAAGAACTTGGTGACTCATCCAATGTTCATTTTGCTATTGCCATCTATACGTATGGTATGTTTCCTTTTTAATGTTTTATTTTTTTTTAATTTTTTATTTATTTCTAGGAGAGAGAGAGAGAGAGACAGCATGAGCAGGGGAGGGTCAGAGAGAGAGTGAGTCACAGACTGAAACAGGCTCCAGGCTCTGAGCTGGCAGTCAGCACAGAGCCCGACACGGGGCTCGAACCCACGAACCGCGAGATCATGACCTAAGCGAAAGTCGGATGCTTAACCAACTAAGCCACCCGGGCGCCCCCCTTTTTAATGTTTTAAATAGGAACATTCACTGCTGCCATCTTTCCCCTCACCACCATTATATATTGGACTGCACTGGAAGAGAATGCAAAGTCCATATGTTTTGTGTTCTTCAAGAGCCATGTCTGGGTCTGACTGAGTCATCTAGAGAAGGAATCCTGAGTTGCCGAATTTGTAATGATCATAACAGTTCTGTAATTAACAAAATACAATCTTGAATTTTCTCATTTTTAGTTGGGTTGAGTAGATTTGGGGTCCTATATGGAAAGGGTGAATCACGGTAAGCAAGGGGTCATTAGAAATTGAGTATGAAAAAGAGGAAATGCAGGTGATACAGGCAACCACAAAATTTAATATATAGTGGGGAATTTTTTAGTTGTGGAAAATTTCCAGATTTGGTTCTAACATTTCTTCATGATCTGATATATTTTTGTTTATTTACCACATGACCCCAATTCTTGGCTCTAGTAGATCAGCTAAGCAAGTACTTATCTTAAGGCTTTTCCCAGACTCTACCTCTCACCAGAGATCAGTCTAAGGATGAACACCTGATCCAGGCATGATGAAATGAAATATAAAAGACAAAAATATGATCGTAACAATCCACCAGAGAAAAGAATGTTGGATTAGGAGTAAGGAGAGTCAAGTTCTAGTCATAACTCTGTCCGTATATTCAGCCTGGAACAAGTCATTTTATTTCCCTGGACAATAAGTTTCTTCATATGTAAAAATGAGAGTTTTGTACTAAAAATACCATTATTTCCCAATGTGTCTTCTACAGAATGTTAATGAGCACCATACAAAGAAAAAAAATAAAATTGTGTTGGTCAGATCTATGTTTACCAACATTTCTTTGCAGTAGGACTTCTCAGAACATTTAATTTTAATAATGTGCTTTGTGAATCTTCTAGAAAGACCCAAAGAGGCAATTTCTTTGGTATCATAACACTTTTCCCCCCATGGAGCCTTCAGGAGACAGTGTTTCCATGGGAGGCATTTTGACAAGTGTGGCTTAAAATCTTTTCTGAGATCTTTCTGCTTCATGATACCATGGATTTAATGATCGACATTCACTGTCTTATGGCACAGCCCAGTGGGGAAGAGACCTTTTATATAGTGGGCCTATATAGTTTGAAAACAGCACCTTACTTCAGTCAGAAATCTTGTAAGGCACCCAGATGTGTTGCTTGCACACTGCCAAGTAGGCAGCTTGACTGGATTTTTGCTCAAATCAGGCGAGCCTGTTGGCATTGAGTAGACACAGAGAGAGCGTGTGCATTCCTGGGCTCCTTTTCCATTAGCCACGCAGCAGCTGAAGCTCATGGCTAAACTGTTCTTCATCTTAACTGGGCATGAGTCCAGAATAGAGAAGGGAACAGAAGGAGTGGTAAACTCCCCCTTTGGATCTGAAGGACAGCAAGCTACTACCCATTTTTAACTAAAGCAATTCTAGAGCATGTACCCAGGATTCCAACATTTGGAGGAATGTGAAAGGCCATCTGACCCAGCTACTCATTGGATACTTGACTTCTTTTTGCCACCGTGTTAGACATTTCCATCAATAGGAGACACACTAACTATAAATCAAAACAAGGCACTTAAAGAGATTTTAATAGTCAGAAAATACTCCTTTATTTTGGGTTACAGTGTGACTCCTTATGGCTTTCACCTGCTGGTGTAGTTCTACCTTCTGGAGCCATTCAGAATGAGGCTAAACTCCTCTTACATGACAGCCATGAAAATCAAAAGGTGGGGCACTTTGTAGTTCTGAAGATCAGATAAAATGCCAGTGAGACTCTTTGAAACTGTTCAATGGCATGACAGACACATATAAAATATTATGTTTAGTATGTTTTATAGCCCTTTTATATCATCCTCATCTCTTCAAGATTGAGTACACAAATTCTTGCTTAAGTCATGGATAACTTGATATTAAAATAATACCTCTATAACTAATTGTATGCAATGTATATAACATAATGCTTTTGTTAGTGTCTGAGTAAATATTAAAATTGACTTTGAGCAAGAAGATAGACATTTTCAAATGCATATGCAGCAGCTGAAATAAAACTACTCTGGTAGTGAGTTATTGTCTGAAGGTGAACCATATAATAAGCTCTGTAATGACCAGTGGGTAAAGCAGTCAGAGGAGGGGCTTCACAAGGATTTGATACAGGGCACTGCTTGATCTGTTGCCAGCTTGGTCACAGATATCGATTACAGTAAATTCTATGAGATATGCATATCATTAACTTAGTAACATAATATTTTGGTCTCAGTGGTGTTTCTCTTCAGTGTATAAATGTTGCTAACATGTGTTTCTGCCAGTGAGAGAGTTTTTTTTAGGTGAATCACCATAAAATTTGGGGGTAGTAAAGAGTTTTCAAATGTTTTAACTACAGAAACTAGACATGCATTAATCAATCCTTTTGAAGTTCTTCATGAATCACTTTATACCCTAATGAACTTGAAGAAAAAAAAAAAAAGCCTAAATGCCTATGGTTACATTGAAGAGTTGTTCTTTTGGCTAAAGCTCTTCTCAAGATCCTAAATGCTAGCAAAATAGCAATTTAAATGTTTTTAGAATCTTCAGTTTAAAAGATTTTACTTTTTCTGTTCAGATAATTCAGTTTATTTTGAACATGTCCTGAGGAAAACATAGGCCACATGAGTCTTCTTTCCATTTCAACCATTTTAAGAGATTATCTTTCTAGAATCAGTTGTGTTATCTCAGAAAGGGGTTCTTTGTTATTTTTGTAAGTAACTTACCTCAAACCACCATGTTGTTTACTGGAGCACTTTTGATTAATGATTTCTCAGAGATAAAACTTACTCTTTATACCAAGAAATTTGTATACTTTCTAAGAGATGCTTTGACATAAAAAATCTTGCAGACTCTTTGGTCTTCATTTTTATCAGAAATTGAATTTTGTTTGTTGGCATGGGACTGAAAACATCACATAAAATTACCAACAGTGACTTGAAAAAATATAATATATAATAAATATATCTATTTAATAAATATATTAACTATATAATAAATAAATGTTTAAAATATTATATAAGAAGCAACATGTATCTAAAAGTTGAATAGGTCTTCATCATTATCTGTGAAATTTCCATCCAATGCAGGAATATAGAGTTCCTGACAAATAAATATCCAATCTTCTCCCTCCCTTCTCCCTTCTTTCCTTTTTTCCATTCATCTGTTAAGTTGATATAGATAGATACATGATGGATAAATAGATATTTAGAATAGATGGATGATAGATAGATGGATGATAATTGATAGATAATAGATAGATGATAGGTAGATAGGTAGGTAGGTAGATAGATAGATAGATAGATAGATAGATAGATAGATAGATCTACAGGGCAGCACAATGAAGGCAGATGTTCATTTGAACATTTACCAGGGTTCTTCCGTAGGGAAGAAACCCTGAAACTGTGAAACTCAAAACTTATATAGGTTGGTTGGCAAATGAGTCCATCTTCTTTTCCAGGAAGTTCTTCACTCTGGAATGTAAACAAATCTTCTCTGGGGAAGAAAGGAGAAATTCTCTGGGTTTTTACTACCATAGAATGTAAACAAATGTTCTGGGGTAGTTAAGTCTTGACATTTACTCATCAAATACTATCTCTCACTTCTATCTCTCATGTTTTCTTTCTTTTTTTAATGTTTATTTATTTAGAGAGATAAGGAGATAGAGAGCAAGAAGGGGAGGGGCAGAGAGAGAGAGAGAGAGCGTCCCAGGAAAGTTCCATGCTGTTAGTGCAGAGCCCAATGCAGGACTTGAACTCATTAACCGTGAGATCATGGCCTGAGCTGAAATCAAGAGTCAGGTGCTCAACTGACTAAGCCACCTAGGTGCCTCTCTCACATATTTTCTATTCAGTCAGGCTTCAGCAAAGTTTATCAGTATTCTGTCTCAGATAGCCTGGATCATGCAGAATCATAGAAATATTCATGTGTCCAATCAGCATTCATTCATCCATGCCACCAAAGGCTCTTGAGCTCTTGAGATCTTCCGATGCCCTGTCTTCAACCTGAGTTGATGTACAGCGGGAACAACTGGACAGTGAAGATACCGTTATTGTTCTTCGTTTTAAACTCCCCCTCCCCCTTTTTGTATACATAATATGAAGCGAATGAGGAGACATTGCTCTAACGGTAGAACAAGGAAGGAGAGAGAAAGACCTTAATTTCTGAGGGGACAAATCTCCTTCTATGTGGAAAAGTAGACCAAGAACTGTTATCAAAAGTTTGTCTGTGTTATTGCACCTGACTTTAGGATCCAAAAAAAAAAAAAAAAATTTTTTTTTTTTGCCACATTGTGCCTTTCCTCCTAAAATTGTATAAGTTGAACACAATACTAGTACCTGTTTACACTGTGAAGTGGATATTGTTACAGAGAACACACCGGAGGCTTTCTCACTGTTAAGCAAATAATGCCTTGTGAATGTATGATCTATGGAGAAACCCCTGGAGTTTTACCTGCTGATGCTGTCTGTGTTGTTGGAGAATAAATTTTGGTTGTTGTTTTTTCTTTCCCCTCCTCCCCAAAAAACTGTTTCCATGTTTCTTCTACATGGAAACATACAACATATATTAAAGGTATAGAAACATAAAACACAGCCATTGCCCTCTGGATATTCACAATATGGTGTTTGTTTCCTTCACTGAACAGTGTGAATGTGAAGTGGCAGGGGTTATTACTTCACAATGTAATTCATTATATTTTTGAAATGTTCAAATTGTTAACAAGTTCTATGTTACATTAAATAGAAGTCTAGTTCTCTGTAATTTCAGTTCTCTTATTGTTCTTTTTAGACCCACTAGAGAAACTAAAAAAATCAAATTTTAGCTCTATTGGTAGTCAGCTATTTGAAGATCTTAAAATGTGTTCACTGTTTCTCACCCAAATATTTTCTCTTCTATGCTAAACATCTCTAGATTATTGAACTGCTTTTTTTTTATTAATAAAGCTTATTTAAAGTGTTTATAAAAATAATTTCTAGGGGCGCCTGGGTGGCTTAGTCGGTTAAGCGTCCGACTTTCGCTTAGGTCATGATCTCGCGGTTCGTGGGTTCGAGCCCCGCGTCGGGCTCTGTGCTGACTGCCAGCTCAGAGCTTGGAGCCTGTTTCAGTCTGTGACTCCCTCTCTCTCTGACCCTCCCCTGCTCATGCTGTCTCTCTCTCTCCTAGAAATAAATAAAACATTTTAAAAAAATAAATAAATAAAATAATTTCTAGATATTTCACCAGCCTGGTTATTCTATTCAATATGCTTTATTGTCAATGATCCACTTAAAATATGTTTCTTAAAAACTATTTCAGGCATTTTCTGACCAATACTAGATACAGAAATGAAATGATTACCTCCTTTTATCTGCATATGACACACCTATCTTGATAGCCTATCACATTACTAAATTGCTTTTCAGAGCTGTCTTTTTTATAATTACACATATTATTTATTTATAAAAGATTTTATCTCTATTTGTAAATACTGTTTAGTAATAACCATTCCAAAATAGTAAAAAAAATATTATTCAGAATTGTTATTCTGCTAAAGTTATTCTTGATAATAGTCACCATAATCCAAACATATGCACTTCTTCATCAGTAAGTCTGTTGAATAGAAAGTTGCCTATGAGTATTGATTGACCCAGCTTAATTCTACTCCTAATGTAACTAGACCAATATAGTTATTTCAGTTATTAGGTTAACCCTATTGAATATATTCATGGTTGAAAATTATGTGTATTTTTTAAACAAAACATTCAAATTTATTTTCTCTTTGTTTAGTCTGATTTTTTAAAGAATTTTTTAATGTTGACCTATTTTTGAGAGAGAAAGAGAGACAGAGGATGAGTAGGGGGAGGGGCAGAGAGAAAGGGAGACACAGAATCTGAATTAGGCTTCAGGTTCTGAGCTGTCAGCACAGAGCCTGATGCAGGGCTTGAACTCACAAACTGCAAAATCATGACCTGAGCCAAAGTCAGAGACTTAACTGACTGAGCTACCCAGGCCCCCCTATGTTTAATCTGATTTTATATATATATATATAAATATATGTGTATATATATATAAAACCGCTATATATATATATATATATTTATATATATATATATATAAAACTGCTATAATAATTTAAATTTGAATCCAATTTTCTTTTCATAGTAGAAATGTAAGAACTGTCTAAGGTAAACTGAATATAAGAATTACTCTGAGATTATGAAAAAATACTTCAAGCCCACTAGCACAAAGATTTAGAATTCACTCAACAGCAAATATTTTTAAAGTATTTGTATGTTAAACACACTGTTTTGGGGAGTGGGGATATAGAGAAATGTGTCTGCCATGACGGAGTTTACCTTTTAGTGGTGGAGGCACTAGATAAAATAAATAAAGTGTATTGCATGTTAGATAATGAAAAATGCTAAGGGGGAAAACTGAAGCAGAGAAGAGAGAAAGAAGGGTAGAAGTAAGGTGTGGCAAACTGAAATTTTAGAGAGGTTCAAAGATCTCCTGGATGCTGTCATCGTAATGTTGGCTTCAATTTCAAATTACAGATCCCTTTGAAATTAAAGGAACGATTTTAAGAAATTTTCTTTAATCATTTAGTTTGTTGTTGATGTTTTTTCTCAATTCAGAAATCCTCTTTTCTCTTCTCTAGGCTCTCTTTTCCTCCCTCCTCACCAACTCTGACATTATAAGACACAGTTCATGTGGGAAAATCTAAGGTCCCCATTTGATGGTAATTCTTAATTTTGCAAATGGACACAGTCACACTAGAAAAAATATTTCAGTCCAAGAAAGCAAGAATGTGTGCAAATCTGACAACTTGGAATTAAAATGAGGAAATCCCAGATGTTCTGAGGCTGTTTGTGTTCAGCCATGACAACAATGAAATTGATTCAGAAGCATTTGTCATTGTTTTATCCAAGTGTGGCTTTCCCCCAACACCATCTAGTGCTAAGCAGTATATCCCTGTGCTCTCTCATGTGCTCAGAAAATGCAAGTGAATTTAACATTAGCCTAAACAAGTCCAAACAAAGACAACTGGACATCAAGTGATATTGCACATTTTATTCCAATTTGAAAGCAAATCGTTTTTGAGTTATCCCTCTCCCTGGCACAAATAATTATAAGTTGATTAAATGCAGATATGTTTGCAAGTGATGGCATTGGCTATTTAATACTTTTTTGGAGAAATAACATGAACATGACTCTTGATATTTCAATGTATTCGCCTGTTGAAATTCTGCACAACACCTCATCTCTGAGGTCACATCCTTTTTGTCCCCATGCAGCCTATGCTGACCATACCAGTCTACCTCAAAATCTCAATCCTCTCTTCCACTGACACTTGCCATACATGGGTTTGTGAAATGTTTATGCTTTGCCCTATTCTTCTATTATATAATATCCTTAAAGATAGACTTTGTTAATGCATTTTCTGTATCTTCCTTGTATGTCACACTGAAGTCTTGCTCAACAATTACCTTCTTGATGATGGATTGGTTCTTCGTCTTACGTTGCTTTTGGCATGGTAACAGTGCAGTTTAATTGTTAATGGTTGGGAAATGACAGCAAAAACTAAACCAACTGGAGTCCTGAAATCAGGGATGTGGATGGGGGTTAGGAGGGCACAGGAGGCTTTTAACCAAGTCTTCAGGCAATTGCATTTCCTAACAAGGGAATCACAGACAGCCGACAGCAATAGGTTCAGCCTCGGTCAGAACACTTGTGCTCTCATTCTCCTCTTACCTGTCTTTTGCCTAAACCATGAGCAATTTAGGAAGAACTTCTGGCAGGATTCTAATCTTCCAGCCATACTGACACCTTCAGGAAATAGTCATTCTAGTGCCAAGGCAAGCCATGACTCAAGTTGACACAGAGAATCATCCAAAAGTAAATATGTATTGGAGCTTTGATATATGATTTGGTTTTCTCTTTGCAGAGTTACCTACTCCCCCATAATATTTAACTTGGACTCCTATTTATAAGGTGGAGTCTCAATGAAGTGCTGTTCTCAAGACCTGTGCTTAAGAGAAGCTCTGTAAAATTATTACTTGAAAATACAGAATATTTCTTCTATTGAATTCTATTTTGTATTAGAATGAAAAATTGCAAGATTCCATTGTAAAGTTGAACATTTTCAATTCTTAATCAAACATGTGGGGAGAGATAGTTGGCCAGGGGTACTGTAGCAGGGCAGTTCTTTTACTTGCCTCGTTCCCACTTGCCTCTTCCTCCATTTTTCCCAGACTTGTAGTCTATCAACACTTCCAACCCCCTCCCTGGATCACACTATTCTGTGACTGCTTCCTTCCCTATGAATCCCAGGCCCATATGCACCATCTGACCATGCTCTTCATAGGACCAGTTACTGCAACCTGCGTTTCCATAAACATGAGCCAACTTTTACCTGAAGATTCTCAATCTTGATTTAACTTCGTCATTCTCTGTCTCATTCCTGGAAGCTTCGCTTTCATTCAAACCTCAACTTATAAAAAGAATAGTCCACAGTGCTTCCTGTTTGCATTCTTTCCTTTTTTTTTTTTCTTTTTTTGAGAGAGAGAGAGAATGTGCAAGTGAGCAAGGGGCAGAAGGAGAGAAAGAATACCAGGAGGGGCAGTGAAAGAGAGACAGACTGAGAGAGAGGGAGAGAAGTGGGGCTCACCCAAAGTGGGGCTCGAGCTCACCCACTGTGGGACTCGAACTCATGAACTGTGAGATCATGACCTGAGCTGAAGTCAGATGCTTAACTACTGAGCCACCCAGGCACCTGCTATTTTTTTAATTTTTTAAATTTAATTTTTAAAAATTTTACTTAATTATACATATTGGAAATGCACAAAGCATGGACAGCTGGATAAATTTTCATAAACAAATCTCCACCAGCACCAAGAAGTCCCATCTGTGGTTACTGAGTCATTAACACTCAACGTTTATTCTCTTTAATAAACTTTTTTTAATGATGAAATACAACATAAATACAGCAAGGTGAACAACATATAAATGTGCAATTTAAGGAAATATGATAAGGCTACTGTGTAACCAGCATCCAGGTAAAGAAATGAGATACTGCCAGGTGCCCAGAAGCAGGTCAATCCCAGGCTTCCTCTCCTGCCGAATCACAAGCCATTCAGGGAGAGCCATTACATTGGCAATTTTAGTAATCACTTTCTGCTTGTCTTTACATTATTGCTCTCTATGTCATTATCCTTAAGTAAGAAAGTTTATTTTGTTCATTATGTGAATGGAATCATGTACTGCATATATTGGAGGATCTGACCTCTTTTGTTTAGTAAAAATTATGTTAAAGATTTAAAAAATTATTTATTGTTATTTTTTTTGGTGAAGAACTAATGCATCTCTTTCATTTTTGTTCTTGCTCTGTGGCATCCTATACTTCTAAAGCACACACATTTCTACATGGTACAAATATGAGCATAAAATTGCTAAGGCATGAGATATATAAATCTTCAACTTTACTAAAAAATGACAAACTATTTCCCAAGGGGTCTGGCCAAGTTGTGTTGCTCTAGCGGTGAAAGAATTTACTGGTTGCTCCACATTCTTACCACTTGTTTTTGTCAGATTTTCTTTATTACTGTTTAGCCAATCTAATGTGGATTTACTTCGTTTGAAAATTCTTTTCAAGCTCTTTCCCTTTGTTGTATGAGTTTGCTTTTTGTCTTTAATCTTCTGCTTATAGGTTTGCTATACTTCTTTGTATATTCCAGATATGACCTCTTTGTCAGTTGTATGTGCTACATATATTATCTTCTGTGGCCTGTCATTTCATTTTCTTTATTAAGTGCTTTAATAAGCAAATTTTTCATATTTCTAATATCATAAATGTATTGTTTTTATAGTCTGCTCCTAGTGCAAATACCCGATTTTATCTGTACCATTTCTTTAAAACACTGTTATCTCTCTGACTCCTCTGCAGTTCTACCTTTGTCCTCTTTAGGGGCCTGTATCTGTGTAGGCCAGATTCCCAGTTTTCCATCCTATGCCATTCAACTCTTTATATGTTCCTGTACCAATACCACACTATCTCAATCACTATAGCTTCATGAATCTCAATATGTATAAAGCAAGACCTCCCTTACCTACTCTTGGGTGGGAAATGTCTCAGAGAAAAGATTCTTGAATGAGTTTCCTGAGATAGTATAGGTATTCCAAGGCAAGTAACATAATGGTGATGGAGGTGTTGTACACCACAGAATGAGGATGTACTATATTATCTCTCTCTGTAGATATAGATACAAATATAAACATAGATGGATATATCATATTGGATAAATTTTATTAATATATAATGTTAATTATTAATGTAATAATAATATCTAATAATTGATCATTTGTATGCATCTGATAATTTCAATATCTGAAACTTTATAATTGTGTATTCATTGAGTACAATTTCCTTTTATTCCTCATCATCTTTGCTATGTGCTAGATGATTTATGTGAAGTAACAATTTATAGAGAGAATTATTGAGGTTTACAATAAGTGAACTTATCCAGATATGATTTCATTTCATTCTGCCAGGCTGCTGGATCTCTAATATTTTAGAATCACCTTAAACCAAGGTCCAACTGATATTAAATAGTCTAGTATTACCTGTGAGAATATTCAGTTAGCTCTCACCTTACTGTAAGGTGATTCTTTTTGGCAGGTTTTGGGGGGATAGTGAGGGAGTGGGGATGATTGTCTTCTGCTTTTATTTCCGCCCTTCTTACCTGTAAGGCTATCTTAATTCAAATTCAAATTGTGAGGATCAACAAATGCTCTCAGAAGAAAACAATTTAAGGGCTCACTTATTTCTCCATGTTCCCTTCATTTTTGCTAACATTTCCTTATTTATACTCTTGAATTCTAATTTGAAGATGTTTTTATTTCAATGCCCACTTAACAGTTCTCAGTGGAAAGAACGAACCAAATGACTACTATTAACTGTTTTAGATTTTTAATTTTTTTTTTGTTTTTGCATAAGTGATATATTTATCTCTAAGTTCTAAATTTGACCGATCTTGACAGATTGCCCCACACAGAGTCTGTCCCAGCTTGCAGTCCTGCCGGTAATGCATGAAGGTGCCTCTTTGCCTCATCTTTATCTACATGGTATGCTTCCTGACTTTGGAATCTTTCATAATCTGGTCATTTGATGTGGTTTTAATCTGCATTTCTTATAATATGAGTAAGAGTGAACATTTTTTATTTGTTTATAAGCAACTTGTATTTCATGTTTGTGTTCTCTCTTGTATCATTTGCTCATTCTTTCTGATTGATGATCACTTTGATTTGTAAGAGTTATTTTCAATAAAAGGAAATTACACATATTTGATGTTATTATATTTTCACACTTTTACCATTTATCTTCTGATTTTCCTTGCAGTGGTTTGGTCAGGATGTAATATTTTAATTTTATGTAGTTAAATTTATCAGTGTGATTTCTTATGGCCTTTGTATTTGTGTTACACATATAAAGGTCTTTTATACACTGAGATTATAAAATAATTTCCCTATTACTTTTATGGTTTGACATTATTTTACAGTGCAGCCTTCAGTTGTCTCAAATTTATTTCAAGAATTGAGATATGCATCCATTTTTGTCCAGACGGTTTCCCCATTATCCAAGAACCATTTATTGAATCTTTTGATTTCTCCCCTACTCATGTATATTACATAAATAGCATAATGCCACCTCTATCTTATCCTGAATCCCTATGTATTTCAATTTATTTCTAGATTTTCACTTATCTTTCTGCTCATGTGTTAGCAGCATCTTATTTTAATTGTTGAAAATGTTGATACTTTCAAAATATCTGAGGCTCTGTCTCCTCAACAGTACTTTTTTCCTTGAATTTTTCTTTAATTTTTTTACATATAAACTAAAACTAGTTTCACAGAAAAAAAAATCTTTTATTATTTTTAGTGGAATCAAGTTATATTTGTAGATTAATTTAAGGAGAACTTATATTTTTATGTTAAGTTTTCCTACCCAAGGACATGATATGCTTTTCTATTTGTCTAAGATTTCTCCATCGGTACCATTTTAACATTTTCTTCATATAGATTTATGGTGTTTCTTATTAAATATATTCTTGAGTAGGACCTTACTATTTTTTTCCTAAAGAAATTAACTACATGCTATGGCAATTAAAAACACAGCCTATGGATTAAGACTCCCTAAATTTAAAATATACGTCTGCCACTTATTAACTGTTTGAACACAACCAAATTACTTAAACTCTGTTTGCCACCCCTTCCTCATCTGTAAAATCCATGAATTAAGCTTATGAAAGCACTTAGAAGAGTGCCTAAACATAATAACATTCAATATTCATCCAATAATGACATTCAATATTAACTCTTACTGTTGCTATTACAGATGAATAACTTTGTCGATTAAATCTTCCAACCTTTTATTATTAGAATAAACAGAAATGATTTGGTTTTTTGTATATACTTTGTATCTATCCATCTTATTAAATTATTTTTTAATGTTTATTTATTTATTTTTAGCATTGAGAGGCAGAGAGAATGGGAGAGAGAGAGAATCCCAAATAGGCTCCACTCTGTCAAGAGTGCAGAGACTGTTGCTGGGCTCAAACTCATGAACCATGAGATCATGATCTGAGCTGAAATCAAGAGTTGAATCCTTAATTGACTGAGTCACCCAGGCGCCTCTAAATTATTTTTATGTTTGCAATCATATTTCTCAATGATTTTCTAAAGTATATAATCATATAAGCTTCAAGTCATATTTCATTCCTTCCTTTTTAAAATTTTATATTCTAATTTCTCTTTCTTTTCTGTTTACATTGACTAATATATCCAGAAAAATATTTAAACCTTTAAAAGATATAGATAATAATCACAATCTTTCCTCTCTCGAATTCTGAGAGTACAGTTTTTATCGGTAATCTGCTTAAAGTTTTGAACAGACTGTTTTTCATATTTTTTTCAGGACCTTCTTCCTACAGTTATCCTCAAATGTACAATCTTCCCAGAATAATCTTCTTTATTTTTTAAGTTTATTTATTTATTTTGAGAGAAGGGTGGGGAGCATGAAGGGAGGAGGGGCAAAGAGAGGGGAAGAGAGAGAATCCCACGCAGGCTTCTCACCATCAGCACAGAGCCCAGTGCAGTGCTAAAATCCACAAACCATGAGATCATGGCCAGAGCCCAAATCAAGAGTCAGATACTTAACTGACTGAGCCACCCAGGTGCCCCTCCCAGTATACTCTTCTTGACCATTACTTCTGACTCTACATATCATCCTGGAATAATGTTATTCAAATTCTTCTAGATTTCCTACAACTTTAAATCTACATGTCCAATTCCCATTGGACATTTCCATCAGAATCTCAGAAATACTTAATATGACATGCTCAAAGTGGAAGTCATCCTTACTTGTGTACACACACACACACACACACACTTTCCTTGATGGCAACCAGATATATATAGTGAATAGAGCTAGAAACATAAGTTTTATCTTCAATTTATTTTTCCTTACTGCACCCCAATTCAATTGACCATTCAGTTCTATGTATTGTAGCTCTCAAGGCCATTCCTTCTTCTCTAGCTGAAGTTCTTAATTTCCTTTCACAGGGTCTATTGCCACAATCTTGTAACTTCCAAGGAGCATGACTAACTGCCCCAGTTTCCTTGGAATTGAGAGTTTCCCAGGATGTGATACTCTTGGTACTAAAACCAGGAAGTCCCAGGCAGAGTAAGATGAGCTCATCACCCTATGCCCTGGTTTTCATTATCATCCCTTTTTTTTGTGATTGAAAGTCTAATGTATGTTATGAAACTTCTCCCCAGAAGTAGTATATAGGCCCACACATTTTTGCATTCAGTTGTAGGAGTTTAACAGAATTTTTGAACCTATGGTTCAACTGCTCATGGATTTGAAGGATTAAATGTGAGGTTTTAACCAATCCTCCATGTGGCTGCCAGAATGATGTGTCTAAAACTACAAATCTGACAATGTTATTCTCCTTTTAAATATATTCCAATGACTCCCCATTGCCTACAGATTGAACATAAGTTCTATAACATAGATAGAAGACACTTTGTGATCTGGGACTTATCTTCATTTATCAGTGTACCTTCTGGGACTTTATTTCTTAATAAAGACCCCACACTCTTGTCATATTAAATGACTGACAACTTCCTGAAGGTGTCAAGCTGCTCCATGCCTATGTATTTTTCACTACTCATCTTGTGGTGTATAATATCCCTGTCACCATGATCACATTTGCCTTAGAACACCTCCTCTGTCTCGGGAAACTCACTCGAGGATCTTGAAATATTTGCCACCCAAATTGTTCTAATAAATTAAATGTCCCTTTCTTAGTTCCATTACTGGAATTGGTGCAGACTTGTTACAACACTTCTACTGAAGTTATATTTTACAAGCTTTTCTCTGCAAATACATCAGGATTATGGATCAGGGATAGTGTTGTATCTTACCGTTCTTTCTATCTCTAGCATCAAACAATGCCTGACACATTCTAGATAATCAATAAATGATTGTTGAATAAATTAATGAATGGACATGTCAGGAATACAAAGATCATCTTACTCATGGAAAAGCAATTAACAGCAATAATCTATACCTTATTACTTAAAATTGTGTGTACTTTAGAGGTGTGTGGGTGGCTCAGTCTGTTAAGCATCCGACCCTTGATCTCAGCTCAGGTCATAATCTCATGGTTTGTGAGTTTGAGCCCTGTGTGGGGCTCTGCACTGACAGCACAGAGCCTGTTTGGGATTCTGTCTCTCCTCTCTGCCCTTCCTCTGCTTTTTATCTTTCTCAAAATAAATAAATGGCTTAAAATATTGTAGTTTTAATAAAGATTGTGTGAATTAACTAAATGTCACCCTTACCAAGTTTCTCATTGACATAGTGGCATGTGATACCCTATGCCTCTACTATTAGCATTCCACATATTTGGAAGGGAAAATGCAATAATGAACCCAAACTGCTGTTTTTTTATACATTGCAGCTGTGACTTCCCTAGAGGTCTCATACTAGACTGGCTCCGAAAACCAGTCCAAAGTAGTTTATGAGAGAAACTTGGAAAGATCATGGCAAGTAAAACAAAAGTGATTTCCAGTGCTAAAGAGTTACATTGTCCAGGCACATAAAAGTCATCTTGGTAATAATTTCCTTAGGTTCCTACTGTATCAGAACTCAAATCCCTCAAAGAGTGTTTTTATCATTCTGAATTCTGATTTTCAAATCATTTTAAAATGAGGTAAACATGTAAATGAAGGTACACAATTACATGTGTGACTTTAATAAAAATTATTCTACCCTTATTAGTTCCTATGATTTCCAATGCATTAATAGCACACAATTCATTAAATGCAAATAGAACTAAATTTGTAACTTTATAATTTGGATGAGCTCACAGTTTACTTTAGTTCCATTCTGGTGGGCACTGTTATGCTTCACTAATGAGCTCTATGTTGCCCTTTGTTGTTTGCCTACATTTCCAAAATGCTAGCAAAACAAGTTGGAGGGCAAAATAGCTAATTAACTCTTCTGTTTTATTCCATGATGAGACATGCCTCACTGCAGATGAGTGTTGGCAGGGCAGAGGGTAAGGACTTGGTAAAAGGTGAAAGATTTATGCGATCTGAAGAGAAACCAGAGTATAGAGGGTAAGGACTTGGATATTCACAGGAGTCATTAGGAAATGTTACTACTCATTGAGAAATCAGTGTTTTCAAGAAAGAGTTGAGAAGAAATCAGCTAGTAGATGTCAAGTACAAGTAAGCAAGATGCAGGTAAAGAAACTCTGGTAGGGAAGCCATCAATTAAGAAGAAAGAAGATGTTTAGGATCAAGGGCACAAAAAATCTGATAGTTAAAAGATGAGCAAGACATCTCAAGACTAAAATCATAAATTCTAGTGCCAGTTATAGTCTCAGTGTCAACATCATCTTTACTTTCTACTGTGCTCTACAAATTCAGGAATCATCGGGAAAGTGCTAATTAAATGCTAATGTCCACTTAACATTATATTCTTCTTCCACTTGGACAAGCTTAAGGATTGCAGCTTGTAATGGGACAGAGGACATGGATGGCTTTACCTCCGACTCTTCTTGTTCTTCCCTCTGTATTTAATAGCTCTTCTACTCTCTACAGTATTGCTGTAGCAGAGGGAAATGAAGACAAACAATAGTCTGATTTTTCCTTGAGCTGGATGGCTTCATGCATTCTATTTGGTAACTGGTTAAAATGTAGTCCTGGAAGGCATTTGGCTGACTCTTTCTCTCCAATGTGGCTTTGTGGGTTTTAAGGCATCTGCTCTTCTGCTGACCCAAAAGATACGTCTTTATGTTAGGTGATCAACAACTCCCACTTTCCATCTGAGGATACATTTCCAACTTCTTCTGCTAAGTTTTGCTCACCTCTCTTGTCAACCATGTTGGTCAGGAACCACGCAGGATTCCTCTCCCATGCCACTGCCATTCTCTACAGGAAAACACTTACGGCTTTTTTGCCCTGACAAACTCTAAGAGCTAGGCTGGTTCCCATATTATCACACTGTTGATCCCACTGACAGAGCAATTGGCTGATAGAAAACAGGCTCCAGTGTATGCTTGATAAACTTCTCTTGTCCATGGGTCAGATAGCAGTCTTGTGTCTCCGAATGGCAGAAAACAAATTCATGGTTCTCTGAAGGCACCCATTAAAGCACCTTTCTCTGTTTAAATAAAATGTATCATCCACCACAGCTCTTTCACAGAAAGAAGATGAAGCATCCAGCATAGCATCAGCTCTCTCACTAATGTTATCCTTAAATCTTCATGGTCTCCCACCTATACATCTTGAATTTGTTGAAGGTTCCAGAAAAATATAAGACTCTTGGAGTAATTTCCTCTGTGAATTTGCACACAATGAGAGAAGTGGTCTGTCTCACACTCACTTTGATGTCCTAACAGTTATCAAGAAGTATTTTATTCTAAACTCCTACTCCTTATCATTCTGTAATCAGTAGTTCTAAACCTGAATGCATATTAGAATCACCAGCAAAGCCTTAAAACACGTGGATACCTACCAGTCCCTTCCTTCATCCTGAGATTCTGATTTAATTGGTCTGATTGAACATTTATATGTATTTTTTAAAAGTCCTTGATCATTTAATGTGCAACCAGGGATGAGAACAACATATAAATAAGTGACAAGTTATCTCTTCAACTAACAGCTTTGAATGAGATGGATCTGCATTGTTTTTCCCCTTCTGTTGTGGACACAACTCTAGGCTAACACTCTAATAAATTAATTTTAAATATTTCCCCTAAATGAATATCTCCAAAAACTTATCATATTTGAAAGGGTTAGCATCTGTACCAATTTTAACTCAGATTGTTGACATATTTAAAATTATTTTTATTCAATCAAAGTGAAAATCATACTATTAGTCATTGATTAATCATGTTAATATACATTAGTGTTCCCACGTATGAATATTTCTTCTCTGTTGAATAGGTAAATGCATTTAAGTTTCTTCATCATTCCTATTATACTATAGTGATTAAAAAAAAACATAACTTGAGAAGAGAGAGAAAGCTGAACAAAATCAATAATTAGTACTTTTTCTTCGGGGAATAAGAGAGAAGCTCATTCAAAGGAAAAAAATACACATAAAATGAGTCTGAAAGAAACACATTTTTATCATTTCTATGATGTTTCAGATGAATTTTCCAAGGAGAATAAGATGATCTCCTAACATTCTTATTCTAGTAAGTCTTTTAGATTTTCCATGCACTGAAAATCCAAGAAGTCTTTTAGATTTTGCTACATGAAAACCAGAAGGTTCACATGAGCCAAGTTGTCTAATATTATCCCAACTAAGTGCCACATGTGTTCAATGTCCAATTTAAATTTTAGGGGAAAAGAGACCCATTGATTTTTAGGGGACAGAGCTGATATTCTCAAACATTATTAACATTGAAAAATAAATTTAATAAGCGAGTTTCTCTCCCTTCTGGGGCTAAATCATTTTAACCCAGAAATTCTGTTTCTAGGAATTCATTCTACAGTTGCACTAGGTCATATTAACAAGTGTGTGTGCATATACGTACATGTGCATATACACAAATGAATTCATTGCAGCAGTATTCAAAATAGCAAAGAATATAAAACAAACTAAATATCCATCAGTGGGAAAACAGTTAAATGAATAAGAGAAAAAGTATTAAACAAGATGACATAGATCTATGTAGGCTGATAAGGAAACATTTCTAAGATGCATTGTTAAGTTTAAAAGGAAAGAAGTGTGTTCAATATGTTCGTGTCTCAGTCTTTGGGTTTCTCTCATATATATAGATAGATAGATAGATAATACATGTAATGTAAAATATGTTTTTATAGTGCATATAAAATTTCTGGAAGGCTATACAAAAATTTAACACTTTACTGAAGTGTTTAGCTAAAACTAGTAACATTTAGGGGCACCTGGGTGGCTCAGTTGGTTAAGCATCTGACTTCAGCTCAGGTCATGATCTCAAGGTTTGTGAGTTAGAGCCCCGCATAGAGCTCTGTGCTGACAGCTCAGAGCCTGGAGCTTGCTTCAGATTCTGTCTCCCTCTCTCGGCCCCTCCCCTATTCACACTCTGTCTGTCTGTCTGTCTCTCTCTCTCTCAAAAATAAATAAAAAGTAAAAAAAAAACAACAACCAAACAAAAGTAACAAGTAACCTTTAGAAAGGCTTCTGTAAGGTATGAATCAAAGATATGGTCTGAGGAGGATACTTGCTTTTCATTATATATCCTTTTGAACTGTTTTGAGTTTTTTATCATGTGCATGATGCAAGTCTTAATTTTTTTAAAAGTATTTTATTACAATTAGTAGCAAGTAACTTTAAGTCACCTTCATGACTTTAAGACAGGTATATCTTTTAAAAATATTCATGTTTAATGCTACAAGACTCTCATGAAAAAAATGGAAGAAGACACAAAAAAATGAAAAGATATTCCATGTTCATGGATCAGAAAATTTAATATTATTAATATATCCTTACTACCCAAACCCATTTATACATACTAATCCCTATCAAAATTCTAATGACATTCTTCACAAAAAGGGAAAATATGTCCTAAAATATGTATGGAGTAATAGAAGACCCCAAATAGTCAAAGCAATCCCAAGAAAAAAGACAAAACTGAAGGCATCACACTTCTAGATTTCAGCTATAGAAATCAAAACAGTATGGTGCCAGTATAAGAATAGAAACATAGACTAATAGAACAGAATCAAGAGCCCAGAAACATACACTCATACATATAGTTAACTAATATTTGACAAAGGAAACAAAAATACTCAATGGGGAAAGAATAGTTTCTTCAATATATGGCATTGCGAAAACTAGATAACCACATGCATAAAAATGAAACTGGACCCCTGTCTTACCACTTATAAAAAATAGCTTGAAATAAATTAAAGACTGGAATGAAGATCAAAATTGTAAAGCTCCTAGAAGTAAAAATAGAATAGCTCCTTGATATATGTCTTGGCAATGATATTTTGGATAGGACACCAAAAACACAAACACAAAGGCAAAAATATACAAGTGGAGCACATCAAACTCAAAAGCTTCTATACAGCAAGGGAACTGTCAACAAAGTGAAAAGGCAATTTACAGAATGGAAGAAAATATTTGCAAACCATGTATCTAATGAGGGATTTAAAAATTCAACAAGAACAACAACAACAAAAACAAAAGGAATCTAATTTAAAATTGTCAGAGGAACTGAACAGACATTTTTCCAAAGAAGACATACAGATGCCCAACAGGTACATGGAAAGATACTCAATATCACTAATCAACAGGGAAATGCAAATCAAAACCACAATGATATAACATTTGTTAGAATGGCTATCATCAAAAAGACAAAACACAAGTGTTGGTAAAAGTGTAGAGAAAAGAGAATCTTTATGCACTGTTAAGCATACATATACATATATGTATCAAAAAGGAAATCCTACTGTTTGACAAAAGACGGATTGACCATAAGGCCGTTATGCTAAGTGAAATACATCAGACAGAGAAATACTATTTATCACTTATATGTGGAATCTACAAAAGCCAAACTCAAATACAGAGATAAGAATGGTGGTTACTAAGGGCTGGGGGTGGCATAAATGGGGAGGTGTTGGTTAAAGAGTACAAACTTATAGTTAGACAGTGAATAAATTCTAGGGATCTAATGCACATAATCATGATTATAGTTAATGGTGTTGTGTTTTATACTTGAAAGTTGCTAAGAAAGTAGATCTTAAATATTCTCACCACAAAAAAAAAATGATAATTATGTGACACGATGGAGTAGTTAGTTAATCCTATGGTGGTAATCATATTGCAATATGCAAATGTGTCAAGTGTATATAATTGTACACTTACATATATGTATATAAAATCAACACATATACACCTTAAAGTTACACAATTTTGTGTGTCAGTTTAAATTTCAGTGAAGCTGAGGGGCGCCTGGGCGGCTTAGTTGGTTAAGCGTCCGACTTTCGCTTAGGTCATGATCTTGCAGTTCGTGGGTTTGAGCCCTGCGTCGGGCTCTGTGCTGACTGCCAGCTCAGAGCCTGGAGCCTGTTTCAGCCTGTGACTCCCTCTCTCTCTGACCCTCCCCTGCTCACGCTGTCTCTCTCTCTCTCTCCTAAAAATAAATAAAACATTAAAAAAAATTTAAAAAAATAAATAAATAAATTTCAGTGAATCTGAAAAATAAGACATAGGTTATCTTCATATTCATACATTCATTTACATATTAGTTTATTCTTTTAACAAATATTTACCAAATGCCTATCCAACTAATAGAACAACCACAAATTCCTATTGTTTTGACAGTAAGTTGTGAGGGAAAAACAAATTACATAAGAGTCCGAATATTTTCAATCATTCATTTGTTCATTGACTCATACGATGAATACTATATAATAAGTATCTATAGGGGCCACATAAACCTATACAAGAGGTCTGGTACATGCCTCCTCCACAGACATTGATTGCCAAAAAATGGCCCCAGTGAGGGCAGATTCTAAGATGTCCGTCAAGTCAACTTGACATCATGTCAAAAAGGCCAAGAAGCAGTGTTTCCATGTGCAGCACATCACTGTGGCAGAAGAATAGGTCCATGTATCCATTAACTCGTTCATTAAAGACTTACTGTTTTTCTCTCTACAAACACCATTCTATGGGCTTTTTCAGAATGCAAAGTTATACCAGACATAAGCCCCTACAATCAGGAGTTTAAAGCTTAATAGATCTATTTGCTTTACATTTATTTTTAGCATTTTGAAATTTATAACATATTTCCATTTCTTATTTCATGTGATTTTTAAAAAAAAGCATCTGAAGTAAACCTAATAGGTTTTCTCCCTTTTTATAAACAAGAAATCAAACTTTTGAGATAACAAGTGTCTTATTCAAAGTGGCTGAAGTGAGAATAGAAACCAGTGTGCCTTTGTACCTTATGGTGCTGTATGTACCAAAGACTTCCTTCAGTCGTTCCCACATTTTGCTGTAAAAGTAATTGTCTGTTGTTCATTGGTTAATTGAAAGAGCTTTACAAAAAGAGAATCACAAAAGTGATGTGTACATACCTTGAATTGTTTATTTCAAGCTAATAAATGTGCATTTATTCCCCAACATTTCTCATGTACACCATGCCTTTTCTTTGTGTATGGGCCACCTGACTGAAATTCCATGCGGTCTTTCTCATATACTCACACCCATAATTCATCATCTACGATTTCTCAATTTTGGTTCCTTTCAAGTGAGGCCAAAATTATAGAGACATGCAAAGTATTCTGTATCCAGAATTCTTCTACATGTTTAAAATTTCTCCCAATATTTTACAAAGATCTTGCCCACACCTAATTTAACAGAAATATTTAGAGACCCTCCTTTTAAAGACTTTCCAAAGTATTCAGTGCAGTTTTCAGAGAAACCGTAACTCTCCTTCCAGGACTATATTTTATTGTGTTACATACTACTCGGTTACAGGAACGAGTACAGTTGGCACCAACGTAGTTGGGAGCAAGCAGAACTGAATTTGAATAAGCCTGCAAGGCAACAGGACACACAGAAGTGTTGGAGGAGCCCAAAGCTGGGAACTATGGTTATCAGTCTATGGGACTGCTAAAGTGAGTGACAAGAAAACACTAACTGGGTGGGTTTGTTAAATAGAACTCAATTAATAAAACCTCTGTATCAGTAGGCAAAGAACTGCTATGGGTAGTAGTTGCTCTCAGAGTATGTTGGAGTGTGACTGGAAGCATCTTATACTTGCTACAGAAATCCTGTAGACCCCTTGAATCATTATCAAGTTGCATCTGCAATAATTACTGCCCTAAAGAAGTCCATGTCCATCAGGCAATTATGTGTTTCACTTAGAGAAAATATTTGCTACATAACATTCGAGAGTATTTGCCCATCTTAGATGTAAAGTTGATCTTGATTAAAAATACTTCACACTTGTAAAATATAGATTCTCTGTTACAAGTAATAATGACAACACTTTTTAACTTTATTCTAATTGTCTCAAAGAATACTGCCTTCCTACTTCCCAGCATAGGGCTTATTATGTGATTTGGGCTTATTACACATTTGCTGAAATCATAACAAAGAAGCCATTTTAGAATAAAAAAAATCTAATTTGTTGAAACTTTTAAAGTTGTGTCATTTTCCTTATAAGTAAAGACCTTTTTTTGGTCATTAAATGAAATGTTGCAGGGTGGAGAGAAAAACTGTAAGTGGGAGATGCATTGGGGAAGGTAGATGTTTATCTAGATCATTAAGAAAAAATTCTTTTGACTTTCCCCTAAAATTTTTAACAGGAAATATGATTTAATCATCATGCGATTATTTGAATACTCTGACCCAGGGCTAAAGAATTGACAAAATACCCCAAATATATACACAAAACACCAGCATGATTGGCAGTTCTATAAGTGTTCTTATTTGTTAAGCTTTTGGGTCATCACCTCTGTGAAAAGTTGTGTGGATTGTCTTATCATCATAGTTTCTGTGTCCTTTTAGAGGAAATAGAAGGGTGTGGTTTTCCCAGTAAGTCCTTCTCTGGACTAAACTCATTTGTCATTTTCACAACCAAGAGCTTTGTCATAGTAATGTTTGTCTGGAACAATTTTACTCAAGTTTACTTGAGTCACAACTGTATGATTTCTCTATGGAGTGTAACACTAAAGCCTTTCTTAGGGGACATTTAAGGAATAGTTTTCTGCTTTGATGCTAAATAGGATTTCAGTGAATAATCCAGATAGAAATAAAAGAACATGCAATGTAACAATTCACAGTCAAAGAATAGCAGACTCTATGAAATTACTGGATTTCCTCTCTCTCTTCCCTGCCTTTTTCTTTTCCTTTCCCTTTTCCTCTTTTTCTTTTTCCCTTCTTTCTCATTTTTCACTAGTTTTCTCATCCCTTCTTCATTCATTTGTTACACCATTTTTTTGTCATTTAATCTACTTGTTTTTCTTATCCCTCACTCCCTCTCTTCCCAACCACTCTCTTGGAGATTCTGGCAAAATCTTTCCTGGAGTGATGGGGAAGGAAGCTGCCATAGTAGATATGGTTCTCAACAACTGTGTTTTAAGAGGCAAGATTCAGAATGAGGACAAAAGCATGAACAAAAGAGGAGGAGACCAGGACCTGGGCAATTCACGAATAGAGAAAGTCATGAGGAACACAAAATGAAGGCAGAAAGATCAGTGCACTTGTGAATGGAATTGGGACCCTCTTTATGGTATAGGCCTGGTGGTTGGCAGGTGAGGAATCCTGTGATAGGGGCACAGGCTCGGGGTAAGTGCTCGGTGACCCTCACTCCTCTTCCTTATTCCATTCTCATACTTGTTTCTTGCTTTCTTTCTCTGCTTCCTCAATTCTGCTTTCTTCATGAAGCAATCTGTAAGCATGGTGAAAATTAAAACTATTTAGGTACAGAAAAGGCCTCTCACTTCTTTACCTTCTGAAATTTTCATCTCAAGTGTTTATTGCATGAACATTATTGAAGGTGCTAGAGAAATGTGCTAGAAGGGTGAATTAAACCCCGTGGAGAAGCTCTTAGGCTGGGAGGGAGACTAAGAGACAAACAAATAATTAGGAGTTTGGTGGGATATGTGGTATGAAAGGTGCCATCAAAATGCTATGGCAAGACAGAAAGGCAGTTACCTGCTCATGGAAAGATTGGAGAAACAAGGAAGGGAACGGAATCTGAAGAGGCAACAAGGAGGATTCCAGAGACTTCTAAACATTTGGAGGGGAGGTAGAGCCTTCCCAGAGGGATCTTAATCATTGCTGAGGTCCTGAAAAGGATCTTGAACTTGATTCTCTAGGCCAGTGTTGGCACAGACTGATCAGGTATTAATGTGAGGTAAATGGAGAGAAGAGCACGGAGTAATCACACCAATGACTTAGCTATGGAACAACCTCTGGTAGCGTTAGTTACCATTTAGACTGTGTCACACAAGTGAACTTTATCCTCAATTTTTGTCCCAGCATAAAAATTTCCGACAAACTGCTACATGCAGTACAAAACAATAGATCAATTATACATATTAGAGATGTGGTCTCACCCCCAGTTTTAAACATGAGCTTGGTGTTAGTATTTATGGATTTGACAGGGCAAGATTGAAGGGAGAAAAACAGAAGGCTAGTGCAATAGTGCAGGCCTGGAGCCCTGCCACCAAAAGATTTCTGGAGACCACAATGAGGGCAATGAAGATGGAGAAGAAAACATATTATCAAGATGTTTACAAGTATATGCTGGTAGATCTAGTGATTATTTTAATGTGGAAATTGAAGGTGAAGAAGAAATGAAGTAATCAATAAATATTATATCAGGATAGATGGGATACAAGGCCATTTTGGTATGCGGTAACTTCCAAGTATGTGCATTCTAAATAAATCTCATCATTCAGAATGTTTTTATACTTCCAACCTAGATAAAAATCTCTATAGCCTTAATATGCTAGTTTGGGCAGTTCTTCTGAGATACCCAGATTTTTAAAAATTATATAATTGAATATCAATATATCAAAATAAGTCCAGTGTTATTAAAAACAAGACAAGAAAATCCTTAGCTTTAAAGATGAAAAGCAAAGATTCTGTGAGTACACTTTTGCAGCAACAGTGACCTGTGTTTGGAGTATGTGAGGCATGGTGTTTACCTCACAATCAGCACCTACAATTTTTTCAGACTTGGCTGTGTCCAAAGTTTATTCCAAATGAACAACAAAGACACAGAGTAAATAAGTAATTTGCCTGAGGAAATTAAGTAATAAGCTGAATTGTGTTCATATGTTGAAATCCTAACTCCGCATACCTCAGAATGTGACTGTATTTGAATATTGGACCTCTTTAAAAAGGTGATTAAGTTAAAATGAAATCATGAGGGTGGGCCCTAATTCAATATGACTGGTGTCCTTATAAGAGGAAATTTGGGGATAGTTACAGAAGGAAAACCTGTGAAGACACATAAAGATTACCATCTATAAGTCAAGGAGAGAGACCACAGAAGAAACCAACCTTGACATTCCTTGTTCTTGGACTTCTGGGCTCTAGGTCTGTGAGAACGTGAGTTTCCATTGCTGAAACTACTAAGGCTATAGTGCTTTATTATGGCAGCCATAGCAAACAAATATAGTACACGACTAATAGATGATCTAGACTGGATTGGGACTCTGGCCAGTCTCACTCTAAAATCTGTGCTTTACCTGAGCCCTTCTTCACTCTCTCCCCAAGAGGAGAATGATTGTCGGCTGGATCAATACCATTCCCACTGTGTGTGTAATGCTGAAGACTTTTCCTCCAGTACATGAGCTGCTTCTCTAGACTGATAATGACCTCTTAATTTATGATGGCAATTTATTAGAATAGAAAGGCTTAAAATTGCTATTCTATAGTAGGGGAAGAAAAATGGAATTTCATGACAGTGTACCAGAGCTTTTGAAGTCTGGCTTCCTTAGATGACTGAGAATTTACTTAAAGACTAAGAATGGTATTCTTAGATTGTCCAACTGATAAAAAGAGAGAGAGAGAGAGAAAAAACACAGTGATAACAAAAATTTATAATGAGCTAAAGGAAGAAAGGAACTAGCTAAATTAGGTATTAATTTAAGCCTAGGAGTGAAACATAGGGTCAAATGCCAATTACATTTTTAGTAGTATAGGATATTGCTGTAGGTTCTGGAAGAAGACATATGTCAATAAAAATAATTGGATCCTTCTTTCAACAAAATGTTTTGTTTAGCTGCCTTGTCTACAAGCAGGTAAACATCTTGATCAATATTGAGAAGAAAGAAAATACTTCATTCTTTTTGTCTCCAGAAACAAGACCTTATAATCTCACTTCCTGTAGCAGTGTTTTATCAATAGTTGAGGCCTACAAAGTTTGCCTTACCAAAAGATGGAATGCTTCTTAATGTCATGAAACTTTTGTTCTAATTCAGGTATCTAAACTTTTTCTGTAAAGATCCAGATAATAAATATTTGAGGCTTTGTGGGTCACTGTGACTTGTTGCAACTATTTTATTCTGAATAAAATTATTTTATTCAATTTTAGCATAGAGGCAGCCACAGACAATTAATGAATGAATGGAAACGGCTACATGGCTACGTTCCAGTAAAACCTTATTTACAAATATAGATAGCAGAGTGGATTTAGCAGATGGGCCATCGTTTGCCAACTCTGATGTAACTGAAGAAACAAGGAAAGAGGGCATATTTATGTATTAGAGTTAGATGTCTCCGGAGAAAGACAACCAGTAGGAGAGATATAGATAGATGATAGATGATAGATAGATAGATAGATAGATAGATAGATAGATAGATAATAGATAGATAGATAGATAGATAGATAGATAGGTAGGTAGATAGATAGAGAAATAGAGGGAGAGATTTAAAGGAATCAAATTACCTGACAGTGAATCTTATAAGTATGAGCTGGCTGGTAGGCTAGAAATTCAGGTTGACAGTTGATGTCTCAGTCTTGAGTCCAAAATCCATACAATAAGTCAGCGGACTGGAAATTCAAGTAGTGACAGAGGCTAATCTTGAGGCAGAATCCTTTCTTCTCCAAGAAACCTCAACTTTTGCTCTTAAGGCCTTCAATGGATTAGATTAGGCCCATGCACAATATGGAGGACAATCCGCTTTATTTAAAGTCAACTAATGGTACATGTTAATCACATCTAAAAAAAAATTCCTCACAGCAACATCTAGACTAGTGTTTGGCCAAACAACTAGGGACCACAGTCTAGCCAAGTTGACATATAAACTGAACTGTCAAAACATATGTAGTAAAGTAAGTGTCGACAGAGAAATTATGCAATTATGTATCACAAACTGTATCTAATTCTAAGCTACTTTATACAAGTGATAATGAATAAGGTGATGAAATAAAGTTCTTAAATATTTATAATATTGTAGTTAATATAAAAGTAAAAATAGCACTTATGATAACATTTAACATGTGTCCATCAGTGTTCTAAGCATCTGTCATGTATTATCCCATTTAATTCTCACAGCAACCTGATTGTATAGTTCTTGTCCCCACCTTGCAAATTACATTGAAGAGATGACTTATGCATCACTGCTATTGACCAAGTGATTGTAGTTTAAAGACTAGTTCTACCAAGTGATACTTTGGCTTATTCAAAGGGCTCATTAAAAAGATGACACAGTGGGGTGCCTTGGTGGCTCAGTCAGTTAAGTGTCTGACTTCAACTCAGGTCATGACCTCACGATTGGTGAGTTCCTTCTTTCTCTGCCCCTCCCCTGCTTGCACTCTGTCTGTCTTTCAAAAATAAAGAAATGTTAACAAAAAAAATTTTTAAAAAGATTACACGAAGACAATAGGTAAAAGAACTTTTTCGATCATGAGGTTTCTAAATTATCCTTGCTTGTAAGAATAAAAAGTATGAGGAAGAAAGCCACACTCACTGAAGACCTACTATGAGCTGAGCAATTTAATTATGCTTTTGCCTTCAGTCCCCAAATAACTTCTGGAAGGGGGTACATGCCCCCAAAAGCCATATTGCTTGCTGGAGGTAGACCTGCTGGCAAAGCTTATATGTGAAGGAATGATATTAAATTCAGTTCTATGAAATTCATGCTCAACTCACTCTATCCCACTGCCTTGTATTAAAGTGCAAACAGATCTTCAAGAATTTCAGGGTTATTTTGCAAAAAGACACCAACCAGCATGTGAATTCAGCACCACCATCCAATCTCAGCTCACATTTATTGGAATGCTTATATATTCCAAGCACAGGGCTTGGCACTGTATATCTTTGGTCTCATTAAGTCTTCTCAACAAACCTATGAAATAGGGGGTGTTATTATGCCCATTTTCACATGAGGATACTATGGCTTAGAGCAATTAACTAACTTTCTCAAGGAGACACTTGAGCAAGTGGTTGAATCAGGCCTGAAAAACACCAAAGCCTGGACTTCTGTACCCTCTGCTATCACAGGACATCCCTCCCCCTTGGGTCACAGTACTGTCCTTAAATATTTCCCCAAACTGTTATCTGTAGACATACCTCCTCCTCATTGCATCCTCCTCATTCCAAGAGCATATTTCCTTTCTGATGCTGGTGTGTTGCACTGTGAGGAGCACACTTTCCACCAGTGGTGGGGGCGGGGGGCGTTGAGAGGCCAGGTGCCCCCATGACATTGGAGCCTGGGAAGAACAAGTCTGAAAGCGCACATGGCTTGCCCCTTTTGGTTTTGTTTTTGGGTTTGGGTTTTGTTTTGTGCTTTTGTTTTATTTTAGTTTTTGTTTTGCCAGTTGATGCCTCAGTTTCGGTAAGAGACAAGTGATGGGTTGGTGGTAAAAAGAGTTACCAAGAGAAGAAGGTTCAGTAATGACAGTGACTCCACCCGACAAGACTTACATTTGTGTTGTGAAGATGAAAAGAATGTATTTAATGTGTGTTATTTCATGGTAAAGCCAAACGTCTGGTCTCCCCCATCTGGGGAAAGCCCAGCCACTGACCTGCAGCTGCTTTCCACGGGGGCCTTGCACCAACTGCACTGAATCACCTCAACGTGGATATCAGAGAATCCAGAGGGAAAGCAGTCCTCAAGATCATAGCTTCTTCATATAAAGTGCATTTATTTACTTGTTTATTTTTGCCACAGCTGTGATGCCTTGGTATTCACATAAAGAGAAAATTCCCAATTAGAAAAAAAAATATATTTTGAGAGTCAGGAACAAATTGGAAACGACACTGATCTCAATAGCAGGCACTGGCAGGGGGTGAAATTATTTTTCAAACACTTTTTCTTCTCCTGGTAAAGTAGTTAGTGTTGTATTTTCATGCTAGAAGGAAAAAGTGATGAAAAGTTTTTAAACCCAAAGAAACAAAACCTTTGAGATTGTGTCCAAATTTTCTGCAAAACAGGATCCCACATGGCCAGTGCTGGTCTTAGTAGGTCTGAAACCCATAGGATGATGCACCTTTAAGGTTTGGCTTTTGTATTTCGTCTCATTTCCCTTAGGATTACGCTGCTCAGCTTGCAAATCAGCCTTGCTCCAGGCATTTAGTGGGGGAGGTTGGAGGGAAGTCCATTTCATAACAATTTTATTATCTGTGGTTCCAAGCTCACAGATGGTCAGGCTGGCTACCTGCCGTGCAGGGTCGTGTATATGAGCAATAGTGAGAGGTGGTGTCCATGGGACAGGGCAGTGGCTGGAGGGAGGTCCAGGGTACACCCAAAGTCAATGCCACACGGCCTACCCCACACCACAGCAAGTCACAACACACTGACACTAAGCAGTTTCCCAGTGTTACAAGGTAATACAAGACCGCTACCTGCGTTCTGCTGCTCGGGACTTAAAAGGCTGGCTGGGGCACCTGGGTGGCTCAGTCGGTTGGGTGTCTGACTTCGGCTCAGATCATGATCAACAAACACAGTTCGTGGGTTTGAGCCCCACGTTGGGCTCTGTGCTGACAGCTAGCTCAGAGCCTGGAGCCTGCTTCAGATTCTGTATCTCGCTCTCTCTGACCCTCCCCTGCCCATGCTGTCTCTCTCTGTCTCTCAGAAATAAATAAAACATTGAAAAAAAAGTTTAAAGGCTAACAATTTCCAGTTGCAAGCTTAGCCACACAGTCTGTATTAAAGGGGAGAATTACAGAGGATAAAGGGAGAATTTTCTTAGCAAGTTTGTTGTTTGTGCCCTCCCAAGTTCAAAGAGAAAACCCTGTCTCATTAAAATGACTTCTGGCTTTGCCTAGGGAGAATTTCAGGCTCAACGGTTAACTTTTCTGGAGTTAGAACTTTCATGCATTTCTCTTTTTATTGGGTAGACATTATGATTGGTTTTACAAGCAAAATAAACAGCTTAGGAACAAATGAAAGACTTTTTTATTTCTCTTTTAACTGTAAATTCAAGAGCTTGAAATGAATTTGGCAAATAACTCATATTGCTGAGGAGTACTGTGGCCGAAAGGCAAGATTTCCAAAAATTCTTGAAAATCCAAGTAATACCGGGAATAAATCCCAAATTCAACTTGTTGAGCCTTGTGTCTCTCTTAGAACACTTTTTTCTCCCTAAATACAAGAAGAAAAAAACCCAGAAATCAATCACAGAACTCCTGTTAATTCCTGTCCTGTTGTCTCTTTGCCAGGGAGCCAGAGCTCTGCCCTTGGCCAACTGTTCTCAACACAGCCAGAGGGAGCTGGGCAAGCGTGTGGTTCCCAGGGAGCCTAGGAAGTAACCCCCCCTTGCCATGCATGAGCTAAGGCCGCCCTAAGTGCACTTTAGGATTATAAGTGCCTAAGTTGACTCTTGATATATTTCATATTTATTTGATTCTCTTCCCTTTTTTAAAAAAAGTCAACCTTAAATATTTTGACCTGAACTTTTTGAACCTTGATGAACTTGCTTTCCACCTTTTAAATCATCTTGAATTATGTAACAGCCATCACTGAAATTAAAAAAAAAATACTAATATAACTGGTAGATGATCCAAGAATGGTCTTTAACTAACGGCCTAACTCAAATCCCGTCTTCTGCACAAAAATCCTTCCTTAATCTGTTCCTGTCAAAGTTACCAATATCATCCTTTATGGAATGGTCACATTCACTGAATGGCACTATGTGTCAGGTATGTCAAAAGTGACTACCTTGTACATGCTTTACTTCCAGTTCTATCTAGGCAGGTCTACATTACATGATGTTAAAGAAACTGAGGCCTAGAAGTTAATCAACTTCTTCTAGGGGTTAACAATGGAGGAGATTTTAGAGCCCAGATCTGTCAACTTCCATAATCTGTGTTCTTTCTGCCACATTCACTTCTGTGACTACATAGCACTAATTTCTGCATTGTGTGTTCCACCTATCACTCCACTCCTTCAGAATACGAAACAGGTCCTGGCGCACCTGGATGGCTCAGTCAGATAAGCATCTGACTTTTGATTTCCACTAAGGTCATGATCTCATGTTTCGATATGGTCTCCTGTATTGATCTCTGTACTGACAGTGTGAAGTCTGTTTGGAGTTCTCTCTCTCTCTTTCTCCCTCCCCCTCAGCCCCTTCTTCTCTTACTCTCTTTCTTTCAAAATAAGTAATTTTTTAAAAAAATTTTAAAAAAAGGAATAAGAAACAGGTTTTATTATTCTCTATGCAGAGTTTAACAAAAATGCCAGCTCCTGATAGATGTTTGATACATTTGTTGAAATAAGTTTATGACCTTGGTGTTACAAACAGGTTGAACAATTCTGATTTGGCTAAGCATGATTTGGTAGGGTTTGAGGGAGTTAGCTCTGTTGGAAGGTACATAATTACATAGGCAGCATAGCCAATCCATATAACAACCAGCAACTCTCCTGGTAGTAATCAACACCATCACCTTGTATTGAGTAAGTTGTAGCTATGAATTCTTTTCACTAAACACTTTATATTCATTTTCAGAAATGAAATTTGAAATAATTATGAGGAATGCAGGAAATTACTTGTTCCCATGTTACAGTTGAGGAAAGTAAGTCTTAGAGATACAAAATAACTTGGCTAAAATCACACAGTCTAAAAAGTCCAGACATGCTCTCCCTATCTCCCTCTGCTCTACTCAGTACATCTGATCTCCACTAAAATATGGTGCCAGTGTGATGAGAGTGTGGGGCAGGAGCCAGACCAGGAGTCAGGGAAGAAGGGCCTACCATAAATGAACATTCACTAAATGTTTAGTAAATGATGGAACCCAGCTTGGAGTTTCTTCACTAATGGCACAAGTTGAACAAAGCCCCCTCCTGAGAGTCCATGTTATATGCGCTGATCCCTCTGCCCTCCTGAAAGCCCAAGGAATTCGCATGATGAGCACACAGGATTTTTGTTTCCAGCACCTTAAGAATATTCTTAATAATCTAACCCTTTGAGGCAAAGCAATATCAATATCGTTGTTGAAAAATAGACATATTTTGTCAAATCATAGGACTTACTGATTTACTCTCCCAGTGAACTGCCTTTTATATTTTGGGGTGGCCACACAGTCATACTACCAGATACTTGATAAAATTTTTTTAATGTTTATTTATTTTTGAGTGAGATAGAGAGTGAGTCAGAGAGAGATGAGAGGGGGAGAGAGAGAGAGAGAGAGAGAGAGAGAGAGAATCCAAACCAGGCTCCAGGCTCTGAGCTGTCAGCACAGAGACCAATGCGGGGCTTCAACTCACCAGCTGAGAGATTATGACCTGAGCTGGAGTCGGATGCTCAACCAACTGAGCCAACCAGGTGCCCCTTGATAAAAAATTTTTTAAAAAGATGATACCATGTCACTCACTTATGAAGGCAATACAATCTACTCTAGTATAATAAATGTTTCCCATATGTAAATTACTGATAAAATATTGGGGAATAAGGGAATGATGTCAGGACACTGTGGAAGCCTTGATGTCCATATTTAACTTTTTTCCCATTGTCTTAATGTTTCATGCCATACAGTCACAGCCACAGAATGCAAAGCACACCACGCCACTTGGATACAGCAAAACATGAAGGAATATAGCATTATCCCCAGTGCCCAGGCACCCCATATTGTTCCTCCTGACTCAGTTTGCCCATGCTCTGTCTAAGAAATGCTTACTGGGTGGTTCTTCCTGCTTTTTTATGCATTTCACTCTTGTCTCTATAGCTCAGCACCCTTTCTTATAATCTTTTCCTTAGTATTCTGTCCATCAAGCTCCCTTTTACCTTTCTTTCTAAGGTTTCAGTATTTCCCATGATATTTATTTAATTTAAATTCATTATGGGTGCCTGGGTTGCTCAGTTGGTTAAGCGTCTGACTTCAGCTCAGATCATGATCTCATGTCTGGTGGGTTCAAGCCTCGCATCAGGCTCTGTGCTGAGAGTGCGGATCCTGGAGTCTGCTTTCGCGGATCCTGGAGTCTGCTTTGGGTACTCTTCCTCTGCCCCTCCCTTGCTCACATTCTGTCTCTCTCCCTCTCAAAAATAAAGAAATGTTAAAAAACTAAAACACACCAAAATAATTAAATTTATTTAAAACCTGTGTTTCTATTGTATTTGTATCATTGTTTTTATTAGTAATCTATTACAAGATTACTAATATTGTGCATAGGTTTTGACCACTTTATTTTCTCAAAAAGGGAGCAATATTGTGAGACCAGAGGTAGTTTTCTGAATTGTGTATAACACATTATGGGAGGAATATTTGCATGTCCAGCAACATCAGCAATCTATCTTTTTAATGTTTATTCTTGAGACAGAGAGTCAGAGCATGAATAGGGGAGGGGACACAGAATTCAAAGCAGGCTCCAGGCTCTTAGCTGTCAGCCCAGAGCCTGACACTGGGCTCAAACCCACGAAAATGACCTGAGCTGAAGTCAGATGCTTAACCAACTGAGCCACCCAGGCCCCTGCAACATCATCAATCTAAGTCATAGTGGGAGAGGCATGAAGAATGCAAAATAAAGGTCTTGAGAAAATTAGTAGTATTGCTGTGCGTTAGACAGAAGAATACCACATATGCATTTTCTTTAGACACCATTCTAACAGCGCCATAAATGAGCATATGTAGATTACTTATCTACTGTTTCCTCAACTGATAATTAGAGCTAATAACCCTTACTTCACAGATAGGTAATTAGGACCATATGGAATAACACATTTCATGCATGTAGCATGGTATGTAGCACATCAGAAGTACTTGTTAAAGATTAATTTTCTTTATTTTCTAATAATCTGTTGATGCATGCATAGATAAAATAGACAATTGAGCTTTTGGAAGTGGGAGTGTTCATCTCTTTAGTAGATACCAAGTGAGAACAAGACAGAATGCCCATGATATGAGAGCAGTGAAGAAATATGGTGAAAGGGAGACACTAAAATGTAAAAAGTACAAAAATCCAGAACTGTCAGAACGTGAGAAAGTCTTATTTCTGATGACATCGTGTTATGATAACATTATTGCAATGACTCTATGTAAATATAAAGACTTTGAGACTGTCAATTTTCTAGAATAAGCAATGAAGATTGTAGTTTTTTCTCTTTATCTAAAGAAATAATTAAGAAAGAAAATTACTGTATTAGTAGACTATTAATTTAAATGTTTCTCAATTTCTTACTATACTGGTTTCTGCTCTTGATAATTCACTTAATAAATGGCCATTTTTGTTTTAAAATGAAAAACAAATCAACTATTATATTTGTCAACTAAGAGTTAAGACATCCACTCCCTCAGCAGCAGAGAGGAATACATAGTAGTGGTTAAGAGTTTGGGTGTATGTAAGCCTTCAAAGAGGTGTTCAGATCCAAGACTTGGTGCTTTGAACTTCAGCTGATTACTTAAAACTTCCTCTGGCTCATTTTCTCCTCTCTTCTGTAAATAAGATTAGTGTTGCCTACCTCCTAGAACTGTTTCAAGGCTTATATTGAACATACGGATATATGCAATTGAAAAAGTACCTGGCACAATGTGGTAACTCAGTAAATGATTGTTATATAAATTATAAATTGTTCTGCACATACACAGAGATGCACACACATATATTTGTATATGTATATTAAACCTCGTTCTCTTTTAAAAAATGTTTTTTATATATTGATTTATTTTTTAAAGAGAGACAGAGTACAAGCAGGGTAGGGGCAGAGAGAGAGGAAGACACAGAATCTGAACCAGATTCCAGGCTCTGAGCTGTCAGCACAAGGTCTGATGTGAGGCTCGAACTCATGAACATGAGGTCATGACTTTAGTTGAAATCAGACGCTTAACCAACTGAACCACCCAGGTGCCCCTTAAGCTTCATACTCTTTATGAGAAGCTAACAATGTATGAATCTATTCTGTTTTTCTTCTTCTTTCTTCTTCTCCTTCTCCTTCTCCTTCTTCTTCCTCTTCCTCTTCCTTTTCTTCTTCCTCTTCTTCCTTCTCCTTCTTTTTTTGTTATAGAATTACATAAAACTTCTAAGGAAAAATGAACACAGGAATAACTAAAACAGTCCCAGAGTAGAATATAATTTTCATATGAGCACTAATAATGATGAATTACACTGAGTACATTTCAATATTACAATACTTCAACATATGCAATTATATATCATGAAAAATACTTTTGAGATTTGTATCATTTTTATGTGAAAAATAAATTTAATATCTAGTCTCATATAAGATTGTGAATGAAAATACTTTAAAAGTTATATTTTCAAAAAGCCATTTTCTGACACCTATTTCAAATTTTCTGCAGTATTTTAACTATCATATTTGGTTATACGTGCTTTAGAATAGGAAGTTTGCTTCATGCCACATGCATGAGACCTATTTATTTATTTATTTATTTATTTTTAAATGCTTTTATTCATTTCTAGGAGAGAGAGAGAGACAGCGCGAGCAGGGGAGGGTCAGAGAGAGAGGGAGTCACAGACTGAAACAGGCTCCAGGCTCTGAGCTGGCAGTCAGCACAGAGCCCGACGCGGGGCTCGAACCCACGAACCGCGAGATCATGACCTAAGCGAAAGTCGGACGCTTAACCGACTAAGCCACCCAGGCGCCCCAGCATGAGACCTATTTAATGTATTTTGATTCACGTTTGACATTTCAACTGGCCTACCTACTATAAAAGTCTGAAAAATGAAACAAGTAGTCAGCTTTCCTTTTAGATTTCTTATTTCAGTATGGATTACTAGGTTATTTCTGGGACATGTCATACCTTCAAACTCTAACTGTGGCTTTTAACTCAATTCCCAGGGATAACTTGACCTTCGGTTTCTGATTTTTCACAAAACATAATATCTATGTAATGGTTAACTTAGTATTTGTAAAAAAGACAGAAAATGCATTTGGATTTTGAAAATTTCTACTATTCTGGGTAAAAGAATTTCACGAACTAAACTGTTGCTACCTCTTAAAGCAAAATTTTAAAATTTTCCTAAATGACAGGTCTAGTGCATATTTTCTGGAATTACAATTATGTAACTTCCGTTGCCATCACTGCAATGGGAGATCTTTTATAATTAACAGACAGTCAGTAGTGCTGGGCAAAATGGAATAAGAAATTAAATTGTCCCCAAGTGTAGATAGAGTAGGCCTTGCTTGATTTCTCCGAGGGAGAGAAAAATGTTTTGACTGTGTGTGTGGGGAAAGAGAACAAACTCGATAAATAATTTGTTTTTCATCACTCATTTTAATGCCAGCTCTGAATCTCAAATAGTAAATCAAATACAATTTCATGAAGATACATCAAATGACATTTTATCCTTTTTCAGATCTAGAGAAATGAATTTGAGGATGAGGAATGGCTGACTTTAGCAAACAGATTAAAAATAGCACATTACCTAAACGTTGAGTAACTCAAATTTAAAAAGCACACAGGGCTTCACATGTAAAACCAAAGTGTTTTTGGCTATTGAGAAGACAGGTTGTGACCTGGCTTCTAGCCTGTCTCCATTCTTGACCTCCTTTCTTTTAGTTCAAAGAGATTAAATCCATTTTCCTGGGCCAGCCATGGATGAGAACACCATGGACACTCTGGCTTTGAGATAGAGAAGGAAGAAATGGAGAAAAGGAACGATGAGCTCATAGGTCTTTTCCATCCCTGTAGTCTGGGCTTCTGCCATTCCATCCCACACAACCCAGACTGCAGCCATCAGGCTCTCTTGCTGTGCCCCAAACACACCAAATATTTAGCTAAGTGCACCTTGACACACACTGTTCGCTCTAAAACTACCACCTTTCTGTCTGTCTGCAACCCCCTACTCACCTGTCAGGAAGTGAGACCCACACTGTGAAACCTTTCCCGGTTCCTAAGCGGAGACAATCGGTCTTCCCATTGGGCTCCACACTACTTCGTTTATTCCCACTCTTACTCCATTTAATTGAAACATGTCTTAACATCCCTGTGTCTTATTCTCAGCTGTTTCTAAAGGGAAGGAACTGAGCCCTGCTCACCCTTTTTTTCCAGTCCCTTACAGAGAGCTAGTAACCCCTAAAGACTTGTACATCCATGCCACAGGTAGATAGATAAACGGTGATGTAAATGTAGACACAGATGGACATGGAGAAAGGGACAAAGACAGAGCTAGCAATAGGGATAAAGATGTAGAGATAATGGTTCATGTACATAAGGGAAGAAGCTCAGAAACAGATGGCACTGGATCTTATATTTTCTCTGAGATCTGAAATTGGGATAAGTATGGGGGAAAAAAGGAATGATAGTTATATTTGCAGTTAGACTGCATGAACACTGTGTACATTGGTAAGGGTTCGGGGTAGGAAGCCACAATATTCCCACGGAGTAATGGTTGATTTATTTGATTAAATTTGTCTTTAAAACCGAGTTCTGAGTCCTGCCTGAGTAGGGAGTATATTGTGTGTGTTTGAATAAGTGTAAATAACAGTGAACTATCTTAAGCAGAGGAAAAGGCTTTTGTTTTCAAATGAAGTGCAGATGCTTTTGTTACGTTAAACAGGATGAAAATAGAACCCGCATTACCATCATGTCAAATATACATTCTGGGAAGAGGATGGGCTTCAGAAACAATTGAGAAATGAAGGAAAGAAATCTAAGATCCCCTCTCCCTTTCCACATAAATCCACCTGCTATAGATACCAACAAATGAATAAATAAACACTCTGAGAGTTCTTTCTGGTATGAAGGTCAAACACATGATATAAAAGAAGATCAAGCTCATTGAGTACCTGTTATGGTTGAAAAGGCCTTTAAGAATGAAAATTAAGATGTATTCAACACTCAACACCAACGAACCAAAAAACATAACCCAGATGAGCTAATCTGAAAAACTGGAGTAAAAATGAGCTAATGCTGTTAGGGGATTGTATGCAAACTGTGGCAAGAGATCAATAACAATTGAAAGGAAAAGGAGGAGGAGTAAAGAGCTGCTCAGCTGCTAACAATAAAGAAGCAGCAAAAATGTATTAACTGTTTCACTAACTGGTAGGAATGCTGACTAAATCGACCATACAGCTATATTTATTGGGTTTTGTCTTCCTTCCCTCCTTCTTTCCTCCCTCCGTCCCTCTCTTCCTTCCTTTCTTCCTCCCTCCCTCCCTCCCTCACTCCCTTCCTCCCTCCCTCCCTTCCTTCCTTCCTTCCTTCCTTCCTTCCTTCCTTCCTTCCTTCCCTTGGGGGTCAGTGGGTGGAGAACAGGAAGTGAAGGATGGAGGATTTGTTCATTTTATTCTCATTCTCCCTGCAGCTGACTTATAAATGCTCTCTTCATTATGATAAAGAGGCATGCATAACGTTATTCAGGCTGGCAGTTGAACTGACAACACATTTTATATATTACCCAAATGTTGAAGAAGAAAATTTGCAATAACCTAATATTCATTTGTAAAAGCATGGAGTTGGCTTCTTCAGCTAAGAAATTGAATTTGCGAGCTGTTAAATGTCAGAGCTGACCCTTGGGAGTTTTTGAGGTGGGATGATGTGGTGAAGGGCAGGCTTCAGGTCATGTTTTATACAAGAAGTTTAATTGTTCTGGCTAGGAAGTAGAAGTGACTCATTGAGCTGAAGTGGTCTCTATCTCCCAACACAGATTTCAAATGAGGGAGGATAGTGCAGCAATAATATCTTAAAAGAACTGGACTAGTTCAACTCAGTCTTTTAACTACTTCCATCCAGATTCATTTGTTTTGGACACAAAAGTTGAACACAGGCCAATGATAGCAAAAAATAGTGTCTTTGTCACCCCTTTTGAACCCATACAAACCTTTTCACTGTGTTTAAACCAGGCTTTTTTTGCCAAAGAAAATTGCATGTTATTCGGCCTTTTCTGAGCTTTTATTGAAGAACGTTAAATGGTTTATAGCTATAAAGAATTGTAAAGTCATCATGACACCAAGTCCGTGGTATGGTATTTTCCAGTGGTGTTTTGATTATTCTCTCAGAAACTTTCATCCCACTCAGGTATGAGTGTTTTTGATTTGATGTCAAAAGATCATTCGTGGTAATTTCTTAGCCATAAGGTTTAGATGCTGAGTTTTTACATCACTTTAAAGCAACAGTGACCAGCCGGCGATCTCTAACCCCAACGTTTGCTAGTCACCTGCCATTCTCTTTAACCACTCTTCTTTCACCACTGATACTGCTAAACCAGAAGCTTAAATTTAAGGTATCTCTTTCTTGTTCAATGAACTTTGTACTCTGAAGAAAAATTTATTGCTAGAAGAATGTTGTCATTAGCTTACAGTAAACACTGTCTCTTTAATCATCACCCCAGCAGACAAATTAAAGTATTCAAAAAAAAAAAAAAAATGAAACAAGGAAGGGAGATAGCCATCTTTAGGAAAGCCTACAACAAAATATAAATAAATAAATAAATAAAAACTGACTTAGAAAATTGAGATACACTCTGGAAACAAAACAAAACAAAACAGAAGTTGACTAGGGAAACAGGAATAAGTGTTGTACCCAGGACAGTTGGTACAGAGGTTCTGTGGTGGGAAGTAACTTGTTAGTCAATTAAGAAAGATATTACAAAATATAAGCTCAGAAAAGTATACTAGAGTGAAATCATAAAGGATCTCAAATTGCTAGGCTGAGAAATTTGGATTTGATTCCACTCATAATGGCAAAGTCAAAGTAATCAAAGCATGGTGGATGTTTCTAGAATAGTCTGGAAGGTTAGGAGGTCATTTTGATTTCCCAGATGTAAGGAAGAACAATAGAACTAGAAAGAAAGAACCCATATTTGTCAGAAATCATAAAGGCACAATTCATAGGATTTGGTAATGGATTAAAATGGGAACTAATGAGGGAGCTGAGAGAGTGAAAGATCTTTTTCAGTGAGAAAGTAAAATAATATGTCCTATTTTGGTCAAGATGAACTTGAGGAACCTGTGGTTCACTCAGTGCGGAACGTTGAAGGAAGTTTAAGCATCAAATCAAAAGAAACTCTGGAGAGATCAAGTCTAGAGGACTAGAATTAGGGTGTGTCATCATGAACGTAGTCAAGAAAGTCTGGGAAAAGTTTGAACTCAAAACACAGAAGCAGAATGGGTAAAATGAGATAGAGAGAATAGACATTTCTCTATTTATTTAAGCAGAGCAAATTGAAAAGATGCAATGTTACTTCTGATCCCTACTGAAAAGCCTCCAAAATAACAATAATGGGATAAAAAAAGAAACCTCAAAACCCCCCAAAACAAAGAGTAACAGTTAACAAGAGAAGCATAAATGAGTTGTATCAGCATTTTGAAAGTTAGAAAACAGAGGAACAAGTTGTTCCTGACTTAACATTGTGAAAAAAGCTAAGTACAGGTTTGGCAATGCCAAAAAATAGAGCCAAATTTCACAACACTAGTTAAAAATGGCTCAAGAATTGGAGGTGGCTGGTACCTTTGAAGGTAAAGGTGTTACTATCTCTGAATGTAGAAGGACTGATTTTAGTTCTGAAAAAAAATATTAAAAAGTCTTCAACAATCATATTACTTTCTCAATTCTATGCAGCCAAGAGACTTACTCCTTTCCCAGTGAGGTGGGAGATTAAACAGTTGACTCTCCAGAATGGTTGAACAAGATAAACTCTGAATTCAGGGTATGTAGGAAGTGCTCACACCAAGGGGCCTCTCCAGAAACAAGAGGTTAGGAGAAAATTTGCTAATAAATGACAAGAAGCCCAGCTCCTCCCCCGACCCAGCTTCCAGAGCATTGCTCGTAATGCTTAGCTTAGAGCCACACATAGAAAATTAGACAAGTTCTCTGGGGTAAAGTATTGCCCAAGAGATTAGACCAACACTTAGTGACACTTGGTATTCCCTCAACAATACCTTGCTGTTTAATCATCATACAGTGAAATCTACCCATTGACAAAAACTTTGCATCTACACATGAAGTTTCTAATCAGCCCTTTTTGGAAGTATTGGAACATAATACAGAATGTTTGGAAATGAAGAGTCATATACATAGTTATTTATTATTAACTTTTACAAGAAAGGTGGGGCTTCAGGAGCCTGGGTAGCTCAGTTGGTTAAGCATCCTACTTTGGCTCAGGTCATGATCTCACAGTTTATGAGTTTAAGCCCTGTGGCAGTCTCTGTGCTGACAGCTCAGAGCCTGGAGTCTGCTTCCAATTCTGTGTTTCCCTTTCTCTCTATCCCTTTCCTGCTCATCCTCTGCTTGCTCTCCCTCAAAAATAAATAAACATTTAAGTTAAAAAAAAGAAAAATGAGGACTTGAGAAGGGACATGTAGACACCTGAGGACAGAATGTCATGGATTGGAAGAATAAGTATAGTTAAAATGTCATTACTACCCAAAGCAATCTACACATTCAATGCAATCCCAATCAAAATTGCACCAGCATTCTTCTCAAAACTAGAACAAACTTTCCTAAATTTTGTATGGTACCACAAAAGACCCCGAATATCCAAAGTAATATTGAAGAAGAAAACCAAAACGGGAGGTATCACCATCCCAGACTTCAGCCTCTACTACAAAGCAGTCATCATCAAGACAGTATGGTATCGGCACAAAAACAGACACATAGACCAATGGAATAGAATAGAGAACATAACGGAGTTAATAATTAGGAGGAACTTAATGGAGGACCATGGGGGAGAATAAGGGGAAAAATTCTGGGGGAGAGGGAGGGAGGCAAACCATGAGAGAGTCTTGAATGCTGAGGACAGAATGTCAAATCAGCAAAATATAAGTTGAAAAACTGATTTTTTTAAATGAAATGTAAGATTACAATACATTTTTCCCACACCAAGCAATTCTATGACACAAGTTGAATGCCCTACAGTTTAACTCAACTATGCCACTATCTACCTGGGTTAAGGGCTCGGTCCCCTTCCACCATGACCCTTAGCGTGCCAAGCTCAGGTCCAGGTTGCCCGTTATAATCCATGAGCTATAATCAGACAGCCTACTCTTCTCATTGGGTGGATTTGCTAAAGCAATGCACCGAACTGAGGAAACACAGTTTGCTTACTGCTTACTTTAAATTTTTATATAAATGGATGGAAGAGATGAATAGAGCAAGTATGTGGCAAGGGACTCAGAGTTTCCACGCCCTGAGAGGGCACCACCCTCCAGCTCTTCCACATAGTCATCAACCTGAAAGCTCTCTGAACCCCATACTTCTGAGATTTTTATGAAGGTTTCATCACATAGGCATGATTGATTTTTTCATTCCATTTCCTGCCCCTCTCTTCTCTCTGGAGAATGGGGACCAGGGCTGAATGTTCCAAGCTTCTAATTGTGGTGGTCTTTCTGGTGGCCAGCTCCCATCCAGGGGCCCACCAATGATCATCTCATTAAAACAGAAGACACTGCTAACCTCTAGGAAATGACAAGGGATTTGGGAGCTCTGTCTCAGGAACTCCCAAATATCAGAACAAAAGATGCTCCCAGTACTCTGATCACTTGAGAAATTACAATGATTTAGTAACTGTGCCAGGAGTCAGGCTCCAAGACCAATATATATACTCTATTATTTCACAGGACATTGTATGTTTTAGTTACTGTGCATTTTCCCTAATCATCCTCTGCATATTTTTAAATAAGCTTATTTTCAGTTTTAGCCTTATAGAAAAATTTTAAAAATACCAAGAGTACTTATATAACCCACACATCCAGTTTCACCTACTATTAGCATCTAATGTCAGTATATCCCATTTGTCACAACTAATGAGTCAATAGTGATGCATTATTATTAACTAAAGTCCATGCCTGATTCCAATATTTTTTACATTTTATTCCAAGTCCACTTTCTGTTTGAGGACCCCATCCAGGATACATTATTTTGTCTCCTTAGGCTCCTCTGGCTGTGACAGTTTCTCAGACTTTCCTTTTTCCTGAGGACTTTGACAGTTTTGAGAAGTACTGCTCAAGTATACAGTAAAATGTTGCCAATTGGGATTTCTTTGTGGTTTTTCTCATGATGAGGCTGGGGTTAACATCACAGAGGAGAAGCTTCATTTTCATCACATTACATCAAGGACACATACTATCAACAAGATCATCACTGGCCAACCTGGCTGAGGTGGTAATTGCCAGATTTCTGCAAGTGAAGTTCCTCTTGCTCCTTTCCTCCTTCTGTCCTACATGGAAGTAGTAGAAAGTTAAGCTACACCTCCTAGAAGGCAGAGGATCTACATAAACTATTTGGAATCCTTTTGTATGGGAGATTTGTCCATTCTCCCTATTTATTAACTTACTCATTTATTTGTATCAGTACAGATTCATGCACATTTATACTTTAGGTTACTACTGTGTATTTTATTTTTTTTTTAATTTTTTAACATTTATTTTATTTTTGAGACACAGAGAGACAGAGTATGAGTGGGGGAGGGTCAGAGAGAGAGGGAGACACAGAATCTGAAACAGGCTCCAGGCTCTGAGCTGTCAGCACAGAGCCCGACACGGGGCTCAAACCCACGGACTGCGAGATCATGACCTGAGCCTAAGTCAGACGCTTAAACGACTGAGCCACCCAGGTGTCCCACTACTGTGTATTTTAAACTAAGCTAGCTGCTCTGCTTTCAAGCCCTACACCATTCAGGTTGAAAATACCTTTTCCTTTCTAGAAAGTATCTGCTTACATATGACTCAAGGAAAAAAACTTGAGCAACCCAGAAAGCAGCATATTATCCTAAGAGAAAATCCATTTGGGGAAGGCTGATGAAGTTTCAGTATTTGTTATTTATGAGGACACATTGCGACAAATTATTATTTGTCCCCTTGGACTTTAGTGCTTCAAATATACTGATTTGATTACTGATTACTTTGTATTCTATTGTTGCTATTTCTTATGAGTAAGTGATTCAGTTTTTTAAAATTTTCATATGCTTCTTAATGATTTCTGTGCCTCTGTTTCCCCCAAGGGAACATGTTCCCTCATTTGCACCCACTCTTCTGGCTTTTATACATGTATAAGATGTATGGGGCATCTTTAAGTTTCTAATGGCATATGTTCTATTACCCTTGAGATAAAAGATACTCTTGATATTTAAGTGTATTATATTGTGTTGACATGCAGAGCTATCTGCCAGGCTACTAGGAAAAAAAAAAAAACCTGCCAGGAGTTAAATTAATCCTCTCTTTACTGCCAAATTTATAACTGAATTCATTTGCTTAATATGTGTAGAATATCTGGACTAGATAAGGCCTATTACCTTAATTCTAGTAGAAGAGGAATCTAGGCCTATCCCAGGGAAGTGGGCATATTATTAGAAGGTAGTAGAGTGTTGAAGGCAGCCATGCTTTCTGTTCCTGGTGACACACCTAGATGGCCAAGTATAATACCAATATCACACTTTTCCTCTTCATTCAGTACATGCCCTTATCTCTATAATTAAGCTTCTGGCCACTATCTCGGCAACTACTCTACTCTTGCACTATGGTAACATCTTTAGGGACTACTTACTGTAAGGAAAAGGTTTCCAGATTGGACTGGGCATGAAGATCAGCCAGGGAACATCTCCCTTCATGCCTTCCACATCCCAGCCTGTCTGAGCCTTAATGGACATAACCAACTCTCAAGTTACTCTTATCATTTTTTTTTTTTTAATTTTTGTTTTTAATGTTTTATTTATTTTTAGGAGAGAGAGAGAGAGAGAGAGAGACAGCGTGAGCAGGGGAGGGTCAGAGAGAGAGAGAGTCACAGACTCTGAAACAGGCTCCAGGCTCCGAGCTGGCAGTCAGCACAGAGCCCGACGCGGGGCTCGAACCCACTAACCGCGAGATCATGACCTAAGCGAAAGTCGGACGCTTAACCGACTAAGCCACCCACTCTTATCATTTAACCTGATTATCATTGTTCATACTAATGAACCAGACTTTATCTCATCATATCTTTTCTTCATCATGATGATGGTACCTGCATAAAAAAAGATTTCCAGGGAACAACCTCTGTAACAAAATGGTCATAGGCACTAATTGCCTTTCTTTTTCAGCTGATACAACTTCAGATTTATCTCCCTCTTTCTTTTTCTTTACTCTATGGAGTTGCCTCTGGCCACTCATACACTACACTCCCACCCTCGGTTCACTAAGATATGATCTACAGTAATAGTACAGAAAAACAAGTGGAAAGAAAGAGAATGAACTGCTACATATACTTATTCTTCTTCTCATCCCCCAGCCTGGGAATTGGTTTCTCAAGTAATGTCTCTGGTCTTAGGTTCCTTTCTTCCACCCCAAGTGTTTTGGAAATCAAGGTCAATCTGCCTTGATTCTTCTTGTACTAAAAGTCTCACTGTAAAACAAATGTACAGCTTTATCTTTCCCTGTCAGATCTCAGAAAGCGAAGGGAGAATAGGGGAAAAAGTCTCCCAACACACTCTCTCAGACACCTACCAAGAAGACAATTAAAACCTTCTAGGAGGGTAGTACAAAACGCCTGTCTGTGACTGGCAATATTTGCCATGAAGTTTACAAAAGTGAATAAGACATAGAACCCACTTTTAAGATACTCCTGGTCTACTGGGAGAGATGGGCCCATAATGCTAAAGCACAATGAATCCTAATAAGTGCTGTCACTTGAATATATGTGACCCTATGGACATGCCAGGGTCTGAAGCAAAACAGAGTTATTTGTCCAGCTGTTAGGGCCATGTGTGTGGATATTTTATGAAAGAGACCACAAAGTATAATGGAAAAAAATGGGGCTTGGGGTTCAAGCTCAGCTCTGCCATAATCTAAATAACTGTGGGAAAGTTATTTAAACTTTCCAAAATTCCATTTTTTATATGTGACATAAGGATAATTCTACCCCATTTACATCTTACATGGTTATTATAAAGATTAAATTAGAGAATGTAAACAAATCATCTAAAATCATTTCTGAGACTAAGTTAGGACTTCATAAATATTTGTTCAATTTAAAGAGATCATTTACTTTGGTGATCAAAATGAATTTTCTCATAAAAATATGATATAGTTTGTGGTTGTTTAAAAAGCACAATTACTAGAAAAAAATTTATTCCCATTAACTATACCTTAAATAAACTTATTGAATAGAGCATGTACATTACAGCTACTTTAAACATTTTGTATGGCTACTGTATGTCCCATTTCTTTCCTTTTTTAAAAAAAATTTTTTAATGTTTATTTATTTTTGAGAGAAAAGAGACAGAATGCTAGTGACAGAGGGGCAGAGAGAGAGGGAGACACAGAATCTGAAGCAGGTTCCAGGCTCTGAGCTGTCAGCACAGAGTTCCATGAAGGACTTGAACTCACAAAGCATGAGATCATGACCTGAGCAAAAGGTGGATGCTTAACCGAGTCACCCAGGCACCCCTGTGTGTCCCATTTCTAAGCAAACCACTTAGAAAGAGGTTTTTGAAAAATAAGATGGCTCACATGTGCATATGTTTATAAAGTTGCCTTTCTGTGTGATATTACCTGACAGCTCTTCTGGATCTTCTGAAGACTGCTGGCCCACCCTGCACATGTGGATTTGCCAGCCTTCATATTCAGGTAAACCAATTCCTGATACTAACTCTCTTTACATGGTTCTGTTTCTCTAAGAGACACTTTGGTCATAGGTCAGAAGACTTAAAATATCGACTGTCCCCAAAATGATCTGTAGACTTAGTGAAATCCCAATCAAAGTAGCAGCAGGGATTTTTTTTTATTAACTCAATAGACAATTTATATAAAAACACAGAAACTTAGAGTAGTCAAAACAGAGTTAAAAAGACCAGTGAGAAAACTGACACTACCAGACCTCAAGACTTAAAAGGCTACAGCAGTTAAGACAGTGTGACATAGGGTTGGGGAATTAGACAAAGTTGGGGAATTAGATCAATGGCACAGAATATAGTCTAAACATAGACCCAAACACAAATAGAAACATATAGAAAACAGTATTTTTTACAAAGTTGCAAAAGAAATTCAGTGAAGAACACATGATTTTTTTCCAAAAGTGAGGCTAGAATAAATGGATATATATAGGCAAAAAATTCAATCTACACCACACACTATATGCGAGAATTTACTCAAAATGGATAATAGATGTAAATGTAAAGTCTAAATCTCTACAATTTCTTGATTAAACCAGAGCAAAACTCTTTGTGGCCTAAGATTAGGTGCATTTCTTAGATATGACAACTTATATACATTGGTTGAAAGACTTGTACATAGAATATATGAAGAACTTTCAAAACCCAATAACAAGAAAATTAAAGCCTCAATTTTAAAAATGGGCAAACAGTTCTAGTAGACACTTCCTCAGAGAGGATATACAGGTGGCAAATAAGCACATGAGAATGTTCAGCATTAGTGGGTAGGAAAATGCAAATGAAGACCATCATGAATAACCATCACATTCCTGTCTAGAAAGGTGAAAATTAAGAAAACTGCCAGCACCACATTTTGGCGATGATGTGAAGAAACTGGATCTCTGACACATGGATGGTGGGAATGTAAAATGGTACAACCACTTTGGAAAACAGTTTAGTAATTTCTTTAAACTTTAAACATATACTTAGCATGTCTTCCTACCATTCCACTCCTAGGGTTTACTTAAAAGAAATGGAAGCACATATGCATGCAAAGACCTATTCAGAAGTGTTTATTTGTGATAGTTAGGAACTTAAAACAATTGAACTGTCTATGAAAAGGTGGGCTTATAAATGATTTGTGGAGTATCCAGACAGTTGAATACACCCCAATGTTAAAAATGAGCAACTACTGATGAACACAACTACATGGTGACTCTCAGAATTATTACTCTGAATGAGAGAATCGGGGGGGTGGGGCATACACAGTAAATGATTCTGTATATATAAATTTGTAGAAAATGTAAATGCTTTAAGTATTGTGGTTTACTGTGTCTGTAGTACCTCACTAAACTGTTTTTTTTTTAATTTCTAAAGTTATGAAAGATATCTCTTCATACTATTATAGATTAATTTCAGGGTATATTGTCAAGTTAAAAAAACATTGGAGAATATATATATAATATGCTACTCTTTGAGAAAGGGAAAAGGAGAAGCATAAAAACCATGAGGAACATATATATATATATATACATATATATATATACACAAATATATACATATATATTTATTTAAGGAAAAATCACGGAAGGATAACCTATTAAAAAATTTCATGGTTACCCATGAGAGGAGTATGATCTGGGAAAAATGAATATTACTCAACACTGATATATATGCTGATGTAGTTACCAAGTTTTAAGAGTAAACCTAAAAGCATGTAGATAATAAACAAGTTAGCGAGAGCCGCTTACATAAAGGTAAGAAAAAAGTCTTCACCAGGCTTTAAGATGTCAAAAGATATTGACAGCTAATAGAGAAAAGACAATATGACCCAGAAATTTTATATCAAATCAAATTTTCTTCAAAAGACATAGACCTTCAGAGGCGAGGAATTCAGTGAATGTTGAGCACACCTTGATAAGCATACTTAAGATAAATTCCTGCTCTCCAAGATTAATCAAGATATTTCAGGATTGAAGAAGCCCTAACAAAAATATTGTTAGTGGGCAATGGACGAGTGTGTGTGTGTGTGTGTGTGTGTGTGTGTGTGTGTGTATGTTTAATATTAAACTTAGATGAATGTGGGAAATATAGTTTCAGAATGTGATGTAAATTTTATAAATTTTAACAATGGAAGCAAAGGGATATAACTAAATGAACACAAGAGGGGTGTTGGAAATGTAAGAGCAAAGAGCTTTCTCTTTTTCATTCATAAGAGATTGATAAATATTACATATGTAATATTTAATGTATTGAAACATGTAATGACACATAATGATCATAGCCCTTTAAGGCTTTTCAAGCTATTTTAAAAATCCAAGTGAGTTTTTAGAAACTTTTAACTCCTGCTACGTATGGAAAAACACCATTCAAAAGTTCAGGAGTTCCTTTATTTTCATGTTTCTTTTTTCAGTAAGTCTAGTATTGATGAATTGAGCATTTTCAATAAAAAAAACATATATGTGCTTTTTAAAATAGAATTGTCTGCCTATCTATCATCTATCTATCTATCTATCTATCATCTATCTGTATAATTATCTACCTACCTCTACTCTCTATTTGCACATATACATCAATGTATGAAGAATATGAACCATTTTTTTAAATTAAGATTATTTGCAGAGGTACAGATAAATTGATAAATAAACCAGATGTGTCAATGAGTAAAGCAATTGGTGAGTATTATGGGCTGAAATATGTCTCCCAGAATTCACAGGTTAAAGCCCTAACTCCCACTGTGACTATAGTTGGAGATGGGAACTTTAAGAGGTGATTAAGATTAAATGAGGTCAGAAGGGTGGGTCTCTACTCCAGTTTCTCCTATAAAGAGGAAGAGACACTAAGGATGTGAATGCCCAGAGCAAAAGCCACGTGAGAGCACTGATGGGGGACTCCCTGCTAGAAACCAATCCTGCCAGCAACTTGATCTTGGACTTCCAGCCTCCAGGATTGTGAGAAAATGAAGTTCCACTTGGTTAAGCCAACCAGTTTTTGGTATTTTGTTATGGCTGCCCTAACATGCTAATACAGTGAGCAAATTTACCTTTATGCCACCATTAAAGAGAATAATTCAAATATATACCTCAAAAATACCTCTGATACATTAATAAATGGGAAAAGCAAATTTTAGGATAATACCCATGTCGTATGATTCAATTTGTTTCAGGCAAAAAGACAGAAAAACACAATAAATTCTGTGTGCATATGTTTTTATGTGTTTGTTAAAAGAGACACAGAACAGACTATTGACCATGGTTTTCTCAAGGATGGGATGATTGGGCAAAAGAGCCACATTTTTTTAAATGTGTACATTTCTGTATCACTTAAAATATTATAATAAGCAGGCATACTTTTGTAATTAAGTAAAAGTAAAATTAATGAAAACCTATATTTTGAAAAGTAACACATAGTATGTTTAATATGTGTTTGTGTGGTGTATGCATATTGATTTCCATCTCTATGTCAGGTTTCCAGCACCACTTTGTCAGGGCTCCTAAAACCTTTTTTTTTTTTTTTTTTTTTTAATTTTAACGTTTATTTATTTTTGAGAGACAGAGTGTGAGTGGGTGGAGGGGCAGAGAGAGCGAGGGAGGCACAGAGTCTGAAGCAGGCTCCAGGCTCTGTGCTGTCAGCACAAAGCCCGCCTCGGGGCTCGAACCCACGGACCATGAGATCATGATCTGGGCCAAAGATGGATGCTTAACCGACTGAGCCACCCAGGCGCCCCTCCTAAAACCTTTTTAACGGAGCTATTCTTTTCTCCTTAGTGCGAATACCATAACAGTGTCTCTTTTCATGTTCCTGGCAATAATTCTCAAAGCCTATAATTACTTCTTTGTTTTCAAACAGTGACTTTTCTCTATACTAGGTCTCTTATGATTTGTGCGTGCATACACATATGTGTGTACATGCACGTGTGTTTAAGCAGGCAAATAGGCGGTCTGCAAGATTTATTTTTTGTTGTATTTCAACTCAGAGTTGGCTATGAAACAAGAACAACAAAAAATCAAAACAATCCCTTTTTTAGAGAATTGGCAGGGCCTCTGTTACGTGTTACATTCTACATACTGTCTGATTGTGGCTAGTAATTAATATTAGACAGTTATAAAAATTATTTAAACCGAGAAATCCAAGCGGTCACATAGTTCTCGCAAGCACTTTTCTTTTCAATCGAACAATTACCAGTCTAGAGAACCAGTAACTTACCTAACACCATTTTGATGAAACGTTAGGAAAAGCTCAGGATTGAATGGTTGCCTGCGGAAGACGAGAGGGAATTTATCAAGCAAAACAGGAGCAGGGGTCACAGGGCCAAGAATGAAAAACAAATGCAAATCTATGAGCTGTTATTTTAAAACCAAAGGAAAGTAGGTCACACAAGCCACTTCCATTTTTAAATGCTACCGCTCTGGTGGTGTAAGGGAGGCTTTTGCCCACTCGTCCTTTCTGCTAAAGATGCTGTTTTTCCACGGAGGCAAAGAGTAATATTTGAGGAAGAGGTTTTACAGATGGAATTACAACAAGACACTGAAGCTCAGGTTTGCACGTGGGTAAACACGTGCTTTCTCACCCAGAGAAAAGTTTAGCTTGGCAGTCTTCGCTACAAGGCATGACTCTGATCCTAGAGAAAGCCAAAACTACAGAAAACCAAGTCATCTCCAAAAATAACACCAAAATTAGGCCCTTGAAACTCCTCATGCTGGTCATGCTGTGAATGATGACACCCTGATGCTCAGGGCCCGCAAAGCTACTGAACCCTCAACATGCTCTTTGTGCATTAAGACTTCCCTTGACATCTCAGCCGTTGGGAGAGGGTGGATTCTGGACTTGCATTTTGGAAGTTAGCTGCTCAATGTAAATACTTCCGGAAACTTCCAGGAAAACAGGAAAAAAAACAAAAAACGGAGTGCCTTGTTGAAACCCTACGTAGACAAAAATTTCTATAAGACAAATGATAAATTGAACTTCATCAAAATTTATGTTGTCCGCTTATCAAAAAAAGTCTTTAAAATGATGGAAATGTAAGCTCCATAACAAGAGGAAATGTTCGCAACACATATATGGGAACTATAACTTACATGCACAGTATATAAAGAAGTTCTACAAATTCAGTTTTTAAAATGACAACCCAATTTTTTAAATATTAAGGGAAAGATTGAGCAGAGTCTTTGTAAGAGAAGATATACAAATGCTCAAAAAGCACATGAAAAGATAGTATCATTTATTATCAAGGAAATGCAAATCAGATACCACTTACCCCCAGCATGATGGCAAATAAGGCTGAAAACACCAAATACTGCACTAAGAAGTTTAGTAATTGCTGGTAAGATTGTAAAAATGATGCAGTGACTCTGGGAAACTTTTTGGCATTTTCACATAAACTTGAATAATATGCTTATTTCTATTCCAGAAATTTTACTCATGTGTAAATTAAACTATATGTCTACATAAAGACTTGTATAATAACTATTCATAACAGCTCTGTTCATAATAACACAAAAGCTGAGAACAACACAAAGATTCGTCAAAAGGAAAATGGGTAAACAAATCATGGTATATTCCTTCAGACAATGGAGTTCTACTTAGCAATAAAAAAGAATAAACTGATACACATATGAATGAATCTTAAAACATTTTGCTTAGTGAAAGTAACAGATGCAAAAGATATCATAACATATTGCATTTATTTAATATATAATTAAGAACAGTGTTTGTATTGATTAATAAGAGAATGGTTATTATCTATGAGATTGTTATTGACAGGCATGAGACAGGAGGATCTCTCGGGAATAATGAAAATGTTCTGTATCTTGATTTGGATACTGATTAAACATTTGTATATAGGTGTCATAATCCTCAAACTTCATACTTAACGATCTACAAATTTTTCTCTATTTAAATTTTATCTCAATTTAAAAAAATAAATGCTTTGCTCTGTCATCCATTTAACCACTTAGAAAATATCAATAGGCCCTTGAGTTGTGGGAAGAGGAAAGATGAAAGCTATTATAGGTACTATTTTACTTGTAGGACATGATTCTATTTTTCATGGAATTTGGGATTTTTCTAATATCTTAAAGAATAAGAGACAAAATCATTCTACATGCCAGTGAGAACAAGTTGATATACATATAAATGATGGGGATTATATATAAATTATATATATGTATATGTGTATATATATATAAATGATAGTTATTATATATATTTTATTATTATATGTAAATTTTGTATATAGGCATATGTTTGTGTGTGTGTGTGTGCACCCACGCACACATGTGTATATAGTAGTGGCACCGGGACTCAGAGGGCCCTGACGGTTTATCATTTAGTGCAACAACAGAGAGGATTTAATATTAAAGATTTTCCAGCAGTCTATGTTAAGGGCCTCAGAATATCATGAGACTGTAAAAGGCAGGGACACAGGCAGCCCTGTCATACAAGTTTTCTTAGGATCTTGTTCTGCAGCGAGCATTAGAGTATCAGATTCAGGAAAAGGTACTGAGCTCGGAAGACTTTGGCCTTATTGCTCAGGCCACTCTCCTGGGCAGTGCAAGAGAAAAGAAAGCCTCTTCTCAAGTCCTGTGTGAGCCAGCTTTGCGCTTACCACCTTGGAAGTACCCAGAGATCGGCAATGTGAACCTCCTTCTTTTCCCATGATGCAGTTTATTGCAAGTTATGTGAAACACTGATTAAAAGCTGACGAAGAATTTACTTAGTCATGGCTGCGGTAACATTTCACTCCAACAGGCAGCGGATCAGGAGTCCACGCGACCACTTCCCTCCATCTGTGCTATGGCGCTGTAGCAAGTAGAAGGGCCGGGCAGCTGCTCTAACAAGCATGTGCTCTAACAGGCACTTGCTCAGGTCAGTGGAAGGACCAACACCTGGGGTGGAGTGGCTCCATTTTCACCCAGAGCAACCACTGGACTTGACTTGGCCCTGGCATTGGAACCTGGGTAAAATGCTCAACCCCTACCCCATCCCATACCCCACCAATCATGCTATCGATTTCTACAAATGAAATACTGTCACTTACAGGGAATTTGTAGAATGGACATTGGTGGCTCTCTCCAGAGAATTTTTCAACAAACCTTCAGTTTTCAGAAGCCTCTTAGCTTCCCTAAATAGAAACCCTTGGCAGGCTCTAGGGAGCTAGTATTCAGATCTGCAAACACGTTTATGTTGGGATTGAAAACAAAATTGGGAATGACGTGGCTTGTGTGCAGCAAGCAGACTTGTGACACCACCACAATTTTTTGGCACTTTTGGAAAGTGTTGCCTAGGGAACCTTTAGCAGTATGGCCTGAATGAGCCAGAGAGAACAGCAGCAAAAGATCACACAGACTCACTAAAGGAAACTCCAAACTGATGTCCCGTGATGAGTGAAGTGCTCTTTATTTTGGTCAGATAGAAAGTCTCTCTGCAGACTTCAGAAATGTCTAGTCCACATGTGAATTCGCCTGTGCAATCTTTTTTATATGTGAATTGGCCTGTGCAGTCTTTTCCGGAGCTAGGGTTCAATTTCCACGGCAAAGGCTATAATTTAGAAATACTGACAATAACTTCAGGATCCTGTCTTCAGCTTTGTGAATACCTCGAGTCCCTGGGACACAGGGTGAAAATCACTGGTTTAAATACAAAACTGTCAGCATTGTGAGGGGAAGGAGAGGCAGCTCGCGGACTCCCTGGGGATGTGAGCTGCTTTGCAGGTCAGAGAAGTCCCGGGCAATCACGCACAGTTCCTGTCGTGAAGAGTTGCTTAATCCATGTGTGTTGAACTTTACTGAGCTGAGCCAGAGCTTGAACAAAGGTCTTTCAACTAGAAATTCTTCCCTCTTTGCATTAAACCAGGGATACTAACACTGCTCTACTCACCATGAAAGTTTATTGTAAGGATTTCATAGGAAAGCACTTTGTAAACTACAGAGGACTTCTATACAAATATCAGGGATAACGATGATGATGAAGGGCGATGGACGAGAGGCCAATGAGCACAACAGTGATGGGGCTGTTGTAAAGATTGTCATGACTGACTGCGAATCCCTGGTACGCCCGCTACTCCATGGTATGACTGAGGGAGAAGATATGAGTGTGGGGGTGTGGGGGCTAAGTAGTGAAATGGAATTGAGAGAGTCAGAATACATCTACCCAGACCTGCACTGACATTACCGCCATTTCCATAACTGGATCTCTGCCAAGGTGATCTAACAAGATGCTTTGCCAGGACACCAGGCAGTCCTGGTGAGAACACCAGGGGACGGCACTTGCCTGCTGGTACTGGCTTCCCTTTGTGAATAGAGAGAAAACTACAGTTTCCAAGATTGCCAGTCAAGGCATTTTGATTTATATCCCAATTGGTTTTTCCTCCTGACATTGGAAATTTTCCATATTTGCATATTATATTTGAAAGGGACAGTTGCCACTCTGGGAAAAATATGTACTGCTTTAATCCTGTTGGTGCTAACGAGCAATGTCAAATCATTCTGTTCATTCTCTTTGCACCAATTTTGCATGAATAGGAGTATATTCTAGGCTCTGAGCTCCAGGAACTCACTAAACTAGGGAAAACTAAGGGTATTGTTTTATTCTTTATTCTTTTCTGCAAATGTCTCTACTTCTCAACTCAGATGAATTACATAAACAACTATAAGGCATCAATCTTTTGATATGTCAGTCTAAGAACTGAACATAGAAAAACAATTTTTCAGTAAAATACAACATATTAACTGATCATTTAAAAGTTTTCAAATCACAACAACTCTGAAGTAGATAAGAGAGGTATATATTATTTGCATTTTTCAGGGAGAAAAATTGAGGTCTTAGTGTTCCAGGAGCAACTTAAAATCAAAATGATATCAATTGGGAAAAGTGAGACTTAAGTCCATATATTCTGGCTGACAGCACCATTCAGTTTTTTTCTGAACCATGTGACTTCTTGTACAACATGAATAAAAATTAAGCAAAAGCTTTGCAGGAAAGGCTACATTAATACTTATTACTGGATATCAATAAAAAGCAATGTTGCGGCTCCTGGGTAGCTCAGTTGGTTAAGCATCTGACTTTGGCTCAGGTCATAACCTTGCCTCTGTGGGTTTGAGCCTCACCTTGGGTTCTGTGCTGATAGCTTGGAGCCTGGACCCTGCTTCAGATTTGGTGTCTCCCTCTCTCTCTGACCCTCCCCTGCTCACACTCTGTTCCTCTGTCTCTCTCTCAAAATTAAACATTGAAATTTTTTTAAATAAATAAAATTTAAAAAAGCAATGTTACTTTAGAGGAACTATAATTTTTTAAACCTTTAGGTTAGATTCTAAAGCCCATCTTCTAAATACAAAATAAAGGTCAAAGAGGGCTAGACGCTTCTATAAGTAACCTATGAAATCAATGTCAGGGTCATTGCTTTATGCTCAGTGCCTAGGTATCAACTGTGTAGCCAGAAGCAGGGGAGACCCCAGTAAGTTCTCTGACTCTCATGTCACACAGCTGGGTCTGAATCCCAGCTCTTCCATTCAGGTTCTGAGTAATCTTAGGTGGGTTATGTACCCTTCTAAGTCTCAGATTCCTTATCTGTCAAATGAGAAGCCAATAGTACCTACCTCTCAAGACTGCTGAGGAGGAAACAGGTAATAGCGTGTCTAAGAGTGCCACCAATTGGAAGCACACAATCAATGTGAGTTACCAATATTAATAGATGTCAACTATCATTGTTAATGACAAAAGAACATTTGACTAGTAGTCTGGGTACATGAGTTCCCACCTCACAAATTAGCTGTGTCATTTTGAGCAAGTGAATTAAACTATGGGGCCTCAGTTTCCTTGTTAAAAAGCTTGGGTTCATGGTTTCTGTATCATTTGGGACTTTTTCAGTTGCAAGGCACATAGAAATCAACCACAACCTGCCTCAATGATAGAAGGTTTTATTGCCTCAGGTAGAAGGTTTTATTGCCTCAGGTAACGGAAGTTTCTAAGTGCTGGATCAAAGCACAATAAATGTCAGGGCTCAAAGGATAGCATTAGGACTTGGTTTCTATTTCTTGGTTCTTCCTTTCATTGCCTACATTCACAAAGCCAATACAGGCAAGTGAGTATGGGAGAAACAAGAATGTGCTTCATGGGGTCTCATGAAGATTAAATGACTTAAGGCACAAAAAAGTACTTAGACTCTGCCTTAGTAGGTATTTTGTGCTCAGTACAGGTTAGCTAGTGGGATTCTTTTCACATGAGGCAAGATGATGACAATAGCTCCAGAATTTATATCCTTTTAGATTCATGCCTAAAGAGAAAGAATGGCCACCAGAGTTCCAGAAGTCTCAGGAAAAATGTTGTGGCCTTTTCTGGTGCTAAGAGACCTGGTACACATCCCTGGATATTAGATTTTGGTTGGCCAGACCTGAGTCCTATGCAAACTGTAACAGACACTGTGGTGACTCACACAACACAAATCTGTCACCTTCCTTTCTGTTCAAAGAAATCTGAGTCTGATCAATACCTACCCCACCTGTGACAATCCGTACCTGATGATAATCTTATTCTCCTTGCCAGGTATTGGTTAAGACATGAGCATATGGTAAAAGTTGGACCAATGACATATGAAGTTAAGTCAGTGGAAGGAGTTCTAAAAAGCTTCCAGAATAATACAGTTCCACATTGCTATGTCATCTCAGATTTACTAACCATGTTGAGTGATATGAAAAGGGCTGAAAACCGTGAACTTACTCTAACTCAGAAAAAAAGGAACTGAGTGAAATACCATCTTCCTCCTGAGCTCTTTCCATTGTTCTAGGCTTGGAGATACAAAGGTGAGCCATGGTTCTGAGGACAAGAGAACTATTTTGCAGATAATCAGGGCTGACCAGGAATAGCATGAAACATCAGCCAAAAGATTTATCAGAGTGTTCCATATAATGTTGCAATGAAAATAGTTTAGTATTAAGAATAAGACTTTATAGAAAACACATTTTACCGTATACTTAAGATGAATATGCAGCATTATAAAAGGTAGACAGTTATAAATTAAAAGAAATGCATTGAATATATTAACTAAATAGTGCCAAGTTATATTTTGAACGGAGCATAATGAATTAAGATCATTATAAGTTCCTAGTCACATAGAGCTGATGTTTTATTCTTAGGATATTTATGAAATACATGTGAAAAAGACCTAGCAGTGTGCCTACCTCTGTGATATTTAAAAGGCACTCAGCAAATAATTTACTCATTCTAGACTTTCTTTTGTCCTCAAGGCTAATGGCATCTTTTTAAGGGCAATTTGTTCCAGATCCTGGCAAGTGAGCTTTACCTATAAGGAATCTCTAAAAGTGTGGAATACTGACAGATACATGGTCCAGGCACTTAGTCTGTGAGAATGCTCCAGGCAGGCATCAGATCTTCAAAGACAAAACTAATCAGCATCATGGATAGAAATCTCACCTCCACCGTCTGTTCACCTGATAACAAAGATATTACTTACCTGGTACTGGTGTAAAAGGGACTCAGCTGACAAGAAATGACACAAGGTTTAGGAAACTAAGATTTTAATGTCACATTTATACATGTACTCTAGTATCAATATAAAGGACTTCATTAAAAAGAAAAAGAAAGTCCTGCATAAGATTGAAGTATTATTCATAGAAATATCTATGGAGATATAGAATTTCTTTGATCCTCTATAGTTTGGATGAATTTGGTTGTTTTTATTCCTTGATTTTCAGACTTCAGTTTCAAATCACTACCCATGCTGCCACTTCTCAGCGTAAAACTCTCATAAATAAAGCCAGGGTTCTTTGGAAAATGCCTACCATGAAACGTGTCAAGCCTTTAATTCATTTAGCATTTTAATTGACTTTGCATGCATCAGCTCTGCCTTCCAGTAAGTAGACACAGTTCCCAGGGATTGTCAAAAGACGCCTGGCTCAAGAGCAAATCTAATCCAGTTGGTGCCATTGAAGAAACCTTAAATGGCAGCTTTCATCTTACTTGCAAAAACTCTCTTGGTTCAGGTTACATGTTAATCCCAGTTGCTATATCAGCTTTATGGCAGCAGCGGTGGGGGTAGATTTGGGGGCTGTTTTTGGCTAAGCTTTAGTTTTCCTCTTCTTTTATGTAAATTATTAGCTCAAGCAGAATCCTATAATGGGAGTGGTATCTAAGTCTGGAGGGCAGGCCAGCTCGGGGCCCAAACTCCTCACCAGTTGTTCCTGAGAAATAGTTGTCAAACACATATGTATTTAACGCTTACCATTCTTGCTTTGATGAACACAGAAGGCTGCAGCCTGTGACAGAGGAACAAGTTTATTTGTGCATCTCTTTTCAACATTGCTGGGGAAAATTCGATCCCTTGGACACATGTGCAGACCTTCATGACTCAAAGCAAAATTATGACCATAGTGGTGACACTTTAGCCCTAATGTAGCTTTGTCACAGGTTTGTTTGTTTTGGTTTTGGTTTTGTTTTGTTTTGTTTTGTTTTTGTCCAAACCACCACTGGGCTTGTTGTCTTTGGATACAATCTGGGATTCTCAGCTTCCTATCCTATCACACACTCCATATGTGTATTTGTCTGTATGCGTGTTTAAGAAAATGATACCAGTCATCGTGAGTTTAGTTCCTGTTCATTTCCCAAATAGGATTTGGTCACTCCACTTGTACTTCTAAATGTGAATGAAGGGGTGGTGGAGGGGAACCACCTGACACATACAGAGCATGCATAGTGCCCTATAAATAGTACCTCATTTGAAACTCGTAATAGCTCAGAGAGGTGGTGGCTACTATTAACTTCATTTTGCAGATGAGTAAACCTGAAGCCCAGATGGTTTAAGTGATTCTGTGAAGGTCACACATTTAAAGAATGACCTGGCTGGGAGTTGGTCCTGGATAGCCTTCTACCTCAGACCACATTGCTTCAGATTCAGATATTTCATAGATCCATACAAAGAAAAGAACATGTCTTTTGCTTGTCTGCTTCCCTCACTTTTCTGAGCCCTGTGTTTCTGTGTTCAATCTGTTCCTTACACACACAGGACACTCAGTGGGGAGTCAAAAGATCAGTTAATAAAAATCTGTTACTCTCATGTCCCAATTAGATTATATTCTTAAAGCCATTATATGGTAACATATAGTGTGATCTGAAGGTTTCCTGGATGCACCATTCATTTACCAACCATACCCACTGAGTGTCATTAGATTTATACCTTGTGAATTAATCATTACACTTCTCAACCAGACTCTCAGTGTACGTGGTGTCCTAACAATTGGCTACAATTAACTAGAACTTTGCCCCAGTAACAAGCTGCCATTTAGACAACCTGAGAACAAGGGCATATTGGTGATTATAGAGATGGCAAGATAAAAAGTCAAATGGGCCTGTTGTTAGAGACAAGAGAAACAGGATCCAAGTCTCTGCCATCTGTCCTTGGTTGAGTGGTGTAAGCTCTCAGAGCTGAGTTTCTTCAACAATAAAATGAATATTAATGACATCTTCCATTTTCAAGTGTGACATAGGAATCAATGAAGCAGCAGAGATCTAGCTCTGGAAGGTGCTCCATAGTGGCCCATGCTCTGATCAGTATTAGTACTCAATCTAATGATTTCTCCAAAAGAATGGTAAGCTGCATCTACGCTGGAAAGAATCTATGGTGCCTTTAATCCATTTGCGCTGCTATAACAGAAATACTATAGTTTGAATAGTTTATAAACAGCAGAAATGCATTTCTCACAGTTCTGGAGAGTAGAAGTTCAAGATCAGAGTGCCAACATGGTTGAGTCTAGTGCAGGCCCCCTTCTGGGTTGCAGGCGGCTGACTTCTTGCTTTGCCCTTACATGGTGGATTAGAGTCTAGAGACTCTGTATAAAGGTAGAGGCCTCAAAGCACCTAAGCATATTCCTAATTTTCACCCCTAAGACCATCACGTTGGAGGTTGGGATTTCAACGTATGAATTTGGGGCTGGGGAGGACAAATGTTCAAGCCATAGCACATGTGTCACTCTATCACTCACCAACACTGATGGCCAAGGGCACTTGGACTTCTGTAGAAGCTTCAGGCTCCCAGCCCTAAGTAGCTTTCAACATAAAAATCAAGAAAGCTCAAACACATGAAAGACTGAAGAATCCCTAATCAAGTAGAGCCACTAACTCATTGTAAAGCTAAACATATAAGTGCCAAGAAGGTGAGAGAGATGGAGTGATCTGAGCCAAGTAAGACTGATCTAAAATAGACAAGACTTTAAGAGGCAGAAGAGAGAGAAGCCAGTTACCTTTGGGTACTTTCACTTGTCCTGGGCAATGCTGAAGTGTCAGAGTGCTGCATGGCTCAATTCTCTGATAATTCTTACATTTTGAACAGGAGGGAAACCAGCAATGTTAAAAAAAAACAAAACAAAAAAACACAAAAACCCTATGAGCTGTACTTATTCTCATTATACATATTCTGAGACTGAGACTTGGAGAAGTTATATAATTTGGCTGAGGTCAGAGAGCTGGTGATGGAGAGAACCAAAATTTCAACTGAAGTCTGCCTAATTCGGAAGCATATACTCTTTAGACTTAAGAGAATAACTCTCTGTAGTCGTTTGGACATTTGAACCAGGCACATGACTTCAGATGCCCATGGGTGAATTGTTGGCCTAGTATCTGGCCACCTGGTTGAATTTCATAATGGAATTTTCCTTGAAACCTGCTTTATCCACCTACTATGCCTTCCTAACTGCTAATAAAATAAAAGGACTCAGAGTGATGAGAATTGTCAAAGGTTTAAAGCATTTTGTGGGGATGCTTTGTTTCCCTTGAATTCTGTTTCTAAGACAATGAGTACACATTCATGAAATATCATGGAAGTGTCTCAGTGGGCCATTGGAAAGACACTCTGTGGTCCTCTGAAGGTCCCAGACCCAGGTTTTTTTTTCTTTTGTTTGGATGAAATATGTTGAAATTCTGCTTTCCAAATCCCTGCCCACACCCAAGGAAAATCTTGACAGGCTTTCCCCTTTTCCAGTGACATTTAACATAGCCTACATGAATGCTGGCTAATGCCAAAGCAGTGGAGTATCCAGCTTGCCCAGGGGAGATACTTGGAGGACCCATTCTAGAAACTATTTCCCAGCCTGTTACAGGAGAATTTCAATGTTTTAACAAGCCTGTGGCTGTGCTAGTATGTAACAGCTGAACAGTACTTCTGCCTTCCTTCCTGCCTTACCCATTCCTTAGAAATGTCTGTACTTGCTGGGCATTCTGGGAATTTGGGGATGCCAAGCACTGTTAGGGATGCATTGACCACCATCATTCCTGGGCTTACGCTGTATGTGAAGAATGTCGTAGTTTTCCTCAAATTTCCAATAATAGATGAAGCTTGGGTAATAACCCAAAATGGGGACTTTGGTCTGCCAAAGTCTTCAAATTCTCATTTATAGATCTTGAGTAGCCTTGTCCCCTCAGACATCATTCGCTATAGCTCATTTTAACAAAGACACTGGAAACAAAAGCCAATAATCTTTAAACACACACACACACACACACACACACACACATCAGTATAGCCTCCTGAAAAAATTCTTGTCATGAAGGCTTCTAAAAAGTGCTCAGCATCCTCATCTACAGAAATGAACTGGACTTTGTCAGCCTCACTTCTTATCATGGCTCCATGTAAACAGAAAGACCAATGTAAGATGGTTTCCTAACAAAATAGCCAAAGATTATGCAGTAAACCAGGACAGACTGTACCCACATAGCCCTTCTGTGAGAAATGGAGTACTTTCTAATAGACTGACAATAATAAGTCAAGTCATGAAATCAACAACACAAGCAAATAAAAACCACCATGTTTAAGAGTAAAGGCAGGTCATGTGATAGAAAGTTTGGTGTGACTGAGACCCCCTCCCCCCTCATTAGTGCAACTCTTTCTAATCTTAGGTTGCCAGAGGAGTTGCCAGAGTGAAGCTATTTGTATAACCCACAAGAAGACCTCCCACCCCCACATTTTTAACTACATTAGGTCTGGAAAAGTTAAAATGATTTTTAAGTGTTCCATCAAAACCAGGATGCTTATCGCACTGGTTTGGCTACTTGCCTGCATTTAGCTCCCAGTTAATCTCAGTGCTGCTGAGCCTGTCTCCTGTGGGGAGGGGGTGCAGGCTCACTGCTGTGCAGAAAGGTGTATAGGCAAACTGAGGAGTGGGTTAACCCCTGGTGTTCCAAAGCTGTCCAGGAAAACAACTCAACTAGAGTGGTGGAGGATCCAGTTATTGAAAATAGCTAGAATCAATATCTTAAAATTCATGAGGAAAAAATAAACTCAAAAATCTCAGAAATACCTCAAAACCCAAAGTCTAAGGAACCCATTAAGTAGGAAGAGATCTGCTGTAATCTGCTCATTTGAGAAAAATGTCAGTTATGCATGAAATAAGGACTGCCTTTTGTGGTGTCTTTACCTAAAGCTTACAGTTTGTCCTAATATCACTAATGTGAAAGATGCCAGGCAATCTCATACCATTTACATTTTCTGGGTTCAAATCATACCAATTCTATGCGGCATTTATGTGACTTTGAACAGAACACTGATCCTCTGAATCTCAATTTCATTGTGAGGAAATTAAAAATACCTTTCTCATAATCTTATAAGATGGTTTTTAAAGACTAAATGAATTTTTACAATGTATGGTAATAGTGCATGGCATGTAGTAGAACCTACCTAATAAAACTGCTTGTTCTATTTCCTAACAGTACTTATAGTAAACCACGCTATGGGAAGCTCAAAGTGAGCAAAATGGAAAAGTCTGAGGCCCCAGTAAAGGCGAGTTACATAGTATAAACAGTATGGATATCAAAACCTTGAACCCAAACCTGAGTCTTTGCTGAGCAAGCACACTCAATAGGGAGGAAGATGAGGGGAAGCTAACTGTCAGGGAGCTTCCGGTCCAGACTTGTTCTCCAAACTGGCAAATTCCTGACCCTCAGGGCTGCTGACCATTCTGTCCACCTTGGACACATCCACAATAGGGGCACTAAGCAAGCAAATAAAGGGGATTACTCAACTGTATCCTTCCCCTAAGCCAAACTCATATCTTTGGATGCTTGATAAGAGTTGAGGTAACTCTGCTCACTATGCATGAAATTCCTTTCTACAATCTTCAAACCCAGTCTGACCTTTCTCAGACCTTAGCTTAAGACACACCTATTCCACCATCTTCCAGTGCCAAATATGGTTCATAGAAATGGATTTTCTTAAATCAAAAACACCTTAAACAAAGAGTATGAGTTCTTTACTATGGCCTCACATACTTCTATTGATTCAAATCTTTCCTAAAAACTTGGAAAATAAGCCTGTAGATCTTAGCACAGTAATATACAAGAGGTATCATTAAGAGAAAGCACTATCAAAATGATTTGGATTTCAAGAATGCACATACTAAGTGATCTTTTGTTTCTTAAAATGTCATAATGAAGATTTCCCCAGGGCCCTCAAAGTCATTAATTTACTTAGCTGATATTCTTTTCTTGGTAGCTAAACTAGCAGATGAAAATATTCTGTTCTCAGGTTTTCATCTCCTGATGCCCACTTTGCTCAGAGGAAAACATCTCCCAATGTGGTGAACAGAATAACATCCCCTTCCAAAACGTCTACTCCCTAATTCCTGGAACCTGTGAATATGCTACATTAGATGGACAAGGAAATTTACCAGTGTCATTGAGACATTAAACCTTAAAAATACAGAGATTATCCTGGACTGTATAGGTGAGCATGAGCAACCACATGAGCTCTTCAAAGCAAAAAACTTTCTTCTGCTGGAATCAAAGAGATGCAGCAGCAGCAGCAGAGACAGGAGAGAGATGGGGCAGAGGGGTGGTCAAAGGGATTCACAGTGTGAGAAGGTCTTCATCCACTGTTGCTGAAAGAATCGGGCCATAAACCAAGGAGTGTGGTTATTCTCTAGAATGATCACTGCCTGGCAGTCAACAGGAAACTAAGGACCTCAGTCCTACAACCATATAGCACTGAAATTTGCCAGTAATCTGAATGATCTTGGAGGTGGATTCTTCCCAGAATTTCCTCATAAGAGCCCAGCCAGCTGACATATTGATTCTGACCTTGTGACACCTTGAGCAGAGAACCCAGTCATGGCCACTCAGACATCTGACCCACATAACTATGAGTTACTAAATTTGTATTGTTTTGAGCTCCTAAATTTGTGAAATTTGTTACAGCAGCAATAGACTAATATTTCCATTAAGCACATTCTTCTTTCTGGAAGGTGGTACAAGTAAAGTCATCAACCCCCAATACCTTTAGAACACTCAGTTCTGTTGGGGACCTGAAAACTGGCAAATCTTCACTTGAAAGTGAGAAATAGAGAGAAGGAGAAAGTACATGCTATGTTATGTGTCCACCTCTTACTTGAAGCTCTCTCAAGCAAAGATTGCTCATTAAGTAGATCAAGGGTAAATACATAGGAAGAAAAGAGAATTCAAAAAAAATCTGCTTTGGAACTTGTTAAATAATCCCAGGTCAGATTAAACAAATAATATTATTCCTTTGATTCCACATTATGAAGAATGGCTATTGTTACAGATTTAAATAATAACTTGAAACCTAAAGCATGGAACCTATATTTCAGGTGAATTGCAAGCCTGAATTTATCTGATGTCAAGGAAGATTCTACTAGAATACATTTCCAATGCTTTCTCCGAATATGTCATCCAAAACTTTGGGAAGATAAGAACTTCCTCTGAAAAAAGTAAAACAGAGTGACTTTCAATAAGTAGGAATTGAAAGGGAATATGTTTTCTGGAAGGTAAAATATAATTGTACTTAAAGGAGGTTGAATATAGCCACGCAGAGTAAATGAACAGTTAACCCTACATAAGCAAACAGTAAGTGACTTATGTAAGAATTACATCCAATGGGATATATAAAGCTGAGAAATTTAACTAACCCAGAAAACTCACATTGCAATAACATGGTTTTGATTAAGACTTTTTGATGATGTGGCCAGTGGAGAATATGAGTCATCTCTTAGGAGGTGCAGAAATGGGTGAACCAAAAAGTCACTTGTTAGGAAAAAGAAGGTATGAGTTACAGTAAACAAGTTACTATATATTATCTGCAAAGTAGAAAAAGCAATTACTTAAAACACAGTAATGTTTTAATGCTTCTTGGTTGAAGCTGAAGGGAGCCATGTTAGGAAAGCAGCATTGACTGAGTGCAGGCTAGCAGTTCCTCCTTCCTAAGTTTCTTGTATAAGCTAGAGAAGACAATAGAACAAAAATTCAGTTGAGTGCAGATGATGGCACTAATGACATCTGGTGTGAAAGTGGTCTTTCCCAAACACGATACATGCAAACATGCAGCCCTTTGAGGTAGATATTGTCTGAGGTTTACCTGAGTTCATTATGGCCATATTTCTTGGTGCAACTTACACATATGCTATGCATTTTTAGACCTTGTATATCCACAAGAAACAGATGCTTCTTGGAATTACGGACATGGAGATTTATTTTGTTCAAGTCAACAAGGTGAAATAAAAGAATAGAGCATTTTGGGTCAAGTCTTTAAAATTTTCCATCACACCATCTGCATTCCCATTCAGTCCCCAGATTACTTGGGAAAGCAGTAAGACTTCACTTTCAGGCCAAAGTTACTCAAAATCAATTACTTAAACACTTCCCCAGTGGGATTATCTGAATTTGCAAGACCATGTGTGTCTTTTATACTTACAATTTCTTTTCTTCTTTTTATTGAAAAACATCTGAAATAGTTCAAGCTTTTAGAAAAGTGCAGAGAATAATTTATTGATTATTACTGCATTGTAATTACTATGCAGTTTTATTAAAAACTACTCTTTTTGGTCAAATTCATAATCAGATCATCTAACACAAGAGTTGTTGAAGGTATCTGATTGGTGCCAGACACTGAATAGATGCCTAAATTATATGTATGTGTGTATGGTGGAGGAAGTGGGGGTTCAGTACTACCTTTGCTGTGTCTGTGATTCCCTCTTTCTAAACCAATCACTGTGAGTTAATTTTGTTTTCTAAAAAGAAAGGAAGCAAAGCTTTACTGGGGAATTTCTATATTAAGGTTTCTTTGAATTAGATACTTAGTATTACATTTTTCCTCCTTGATCCTCCCTACATGAAACACTATCTTCTTTTACTTAAAACTCATCTTCTCCCACACCCTCCTCCCACCATGAGATTGTCACTGCTAAGACGACAAAGAGCTATAATACATCCCCACCCGTCCTGATGTCTACCAAAGAATCGTCGCTGGCCTCTCTAGCTTTCCTTTGCTGTCTCCACTTAACAGGCCCTCAGTCACCCTCTCCTCCTTCAGACTGTAACCCACAGACAGATTCTTGATGTCGGTGAACCCACCAATTCCGGAAGAGTGTCTTCCTCCCACTCCCTGACTCCATTTGTCTTCTCATCTTTTGCTACTTCTGAGCACACGTGAATTCTTTGTTGCCAAAAGATATACAAGATTGATCTTTAAAAGCAACTAAAGGAATTAAGACCTTTTGAAAATTGAGCTCAAGCATTCTCTTAACAATGCACCCTACTGTTTGGGAATAGTTGGCTGATTCGTGTCAATGGCTGATGGGTCGAAGTGGCATGCTCTGTAAGTGAGTGCCTATTATGTGTAGGCATTTTACAAAGAGATAATGCAGATACCTGACATTTTTATGAATTTAAAAAAGCTGGGGGTGGGGGGTTCAAAATTAAGTAGCTTGTCCAGATTTACATAATGTAGCCAGGAATTGCCTCCCATTATAGCTGCCTTTGGTGTGCTTTCTGTTCCCAAGTAGCAGGCAGTTCTGTGGTCTTTGTTCCAATGAAAGGTTTGAACACAAAGTTTGTAAGAACCAGTGGTCTCTTCTCTCTTCCATGGCCACAAGACAAAACCACAGGCCGGTTGCCCTATATTGCACAGGCCAGATTGCAGAGATGATAAAAATAGTCATTCATTCTTTAAAAAACTTTAGGGACATAATCTATGTAATGTTTAATTTCTTTCTTTTGATAGTACCACTTCCAATGTGATCATATATGAGCAATTCTAATTCATATAGGGTCAATTTCAAAGGCTTAATGAATTATTTTATTGATTAAAAGAAATTTTAAGATGAACTGACGTTAAGGTAGTTTGATTCAGAACATATCTTGGATCCACTGAGGCAAGGGTTTATGAACTTCCCTGAAGATGTGTTTTTAACCACATTAATGCTTATGAATAGTCTGATGAGATGGACTAGAGGTCATGGCTTCAGTGATGATTAGAAGGAAAACATCCTCTCAGACTCCTTGCTGGTCTTTCAGGTCAGGGCTGGTGCCAGGCACTGGAAAAAGGAAAAAGAGCTACCTGCTCCTTCAACTCCAATTCAGACTTCTTCCACTTCAAGCCACAACTGGAATAGTATAATATATAACATAAAACTGGGATTTCTTTTTTAAGAAAATTTGTATTACATAGTATTTTGAACTTTGTGAGAAGTTCAATTTGGAGTCATTTTTTGTTTAGGTGAAGGGTTGGGTCATGTCTCATTTCTCCCAAACTAGTTCATCCGTCTCAGCTTCTGAAGCTGAAGGAATTGAATCCTGAAACACGTTTTATTGCTGTTTCTTTAGGATAGTGCAGGAGTCTTGGAATTTAACATCTCCCTGAAGCTGTAGAAGTTAAAGGCCCACTGTGTACTTCAAAATCAAAATCATCTGCTCAGGGGGGACTGAGACTTCCTGTGGAAAGTACAAACTTTAAAGGTTTCCATTTTCACTGCTCATCTGAAATAACGTAGGATTTATGACTTCATACTACACGCAAGTAGGAAAGCCTCCTATTAGATGGTAGGTTATTCCCGTGGCTTTTGTGAGTGTCGGTCTAAGGGTGGAGGGGCAGGTAGTCAAGGTCCAGATGTGTGCAGAAGCAGATGTGCCGGCCTCTCCTGTAGAACCAGAGAGTTTTCAGCCGTGGGTGTAGGGTTTGTGTTTGCACTGAAGTTCCCTTGAATTATTTTAAAGGCTATTATTAAATGGCTGTTATCATTTTGAGAGTTTTTGCTCATTTCAGTTTATGAATGGTGCTTTTTTGCTATTTTGGATCATGCCTCACCATTATATAGATAAGTGAAAGTTTTACTTCGGAGCTCATATAAAATTGATTTCCATACTCTTATTTCTTGGGACATTTCCCTTTAAACTTCTGTGTGTATGTGCGTGTGTGTGTGTGTGCGCACGCGCATGTGCGCACTCGAGCGCTTATGGGGTGGAGTGGGGAACTAAAGCCATAATTATCTCTACCTCAAAGAATGTCAAATATATTACACTGCACTTGCCAACAAGCATACAACGAAGCTTTAATAGCTAAGTTGTTTCTCTCTGCTCATTTCACAACAAACAATACATCTACAGAGAAAAATGAAGAGTCTGATAAAGGCAGTATTTCTGTCCATTTCAAAGACCTGTTGGTGATCAACGTCAGTCTGGGTTCTTGGGTAATGCTTCCCAATTTCTTGTATCTCTTAGCCTATGTAAGCAAAGCAGTTTTCAGGTACATCAGAAAAATGAAATATAAATTTAGGATATAACTTTTGTCCTCTTGGTTACTTTTTCCATTTCCAAAAGAGAATGGATATCTAGAAAAGTAGATAGTGGATAAATTGTGATTAAGAAAAGATAAGTCTAGAATGCTACCATATCATCATTCTCAAAAACTCCTACGGAAGCACAAGAATATGCTAATTGTCGTTTTCATTTATCCTATTTTTATATAATTACTTTTTTAAAAGCATATAAAAATTACACAAAAGGTAACCTGGGCTAAAAGAACTAAACAACACCAAATCCATATCTTAATATATCAAACATTTTATTTGTTTTATCCTTCCTAGACTAACATAGTTAAGGTCTATAATTTTAAAGTATCACTAATCACTATGTATATATAATATCATAGTTGAATTTTTCACCCAACTTCTAAGAATTTTTTAATGTTTCTTTAGCTTTTATAAAGATCTTAAAAATAGTTCCATTCAGTTGATGTAGCAAAATTCACTTAACTATTGTTGAACATTTACCAGCTGCATGACCTTGGGCATGATACATTAACTTTACATGCCCCAGTTACCTCATCTGTAAAATGGCAGTAATAATACTTACGTCATGAAGTTATTGTGAAAGACTAAATGAGCAAATGTGTACGTAGCTTTTAAAACAGTGTCTGGCACTTAAGAAGAATTCAGTATGTATTAGTTTTTTTAAATTGTTTTTATTGGAAATTTATAACTTCTTTAGTGAACATCTTCATTCAGGGACCCCCCCCCCTTGCCCTTTTTTTCTCCCAATCTTTCTCCTCTCTCTCTCTCTCTCTCTTTGTGTGTGTGTCTCTCTCTCTCTCTTCTATGTCCCAAGTATGAGATTCCTAGGTCAAATCAATTTTTCCCCCAGGGAACTGAAAATTCTTTTAAGCAGATTTAATCATGCATTACAAAACTTGTCAAAAAGCATCTATGAAATATCTGGGCACCTGAATGGCTCAGTTGGTTAATTGTCAGACTCTTGGTTATGGCTCAGGTCATGATCTCATGGCCTGTGGGTTCAAGTCCCACATTGGGCTCTGTGCTCATAGTGTGGGGCTTGGGATTCTGTCTTGCCTCTCTCTTTCTCTCTCTCTCCCTCTCTCAAAATAAATAAACAGTTAAAAAATTATCTATGAAGAATCTATTTCTATGCAGTGTTGTGTAGCATTCTGCTCCAAGCAAATTAAATGGACTCAGTCTTTGACTATTACATTCTAAAACAAGACAATAGAAGAAATATAAAAGCATCCTGCTAGTTCAAGTATGGACTAAAATAAGCTAAGTACAAATAGAGCCATATATGTCATATCACTGGAACATTACTAGCTTTGGGTTTTTAAAATGGTAGATAAAAGACATAAAACATGTTATAAGAGCAACCCACTCTGAACACTGAGCATCAGAATAAACTCATAAGGTAATAAGAGACAAAGAGGAGATGAAGTCAATTCTTGTCTGAGTAGTCAGCATGGAAAGATCAGGATTTGCCCTGTAAGGCTCAGTTTCCTATCAAAGTAGCAGTCCCCATCACCCACCCAGGACTTCTATCTTTATGTGCTTTAGTTAATACTGTTCCCCTTATTTGAGATTCCTTTTCCCCTGTATGCATCCTCCCAACTAAAATCCATCCTTTTCTCTAAAAATCTGCTTTCTCCATGGAGCCCCCCTGACTGTCTCAGGACTCACATTTGGCAATGACTTGACCGGATGTGAAGGTGAAGAGTAGTAAAGCACTAGAGGGCTGAGGAGAAGTCTGGGAAATGCTGATGTGTTGCAGATGGGGCAAAAAGAAAATAAACCAGCAAAGAAAGAATGGTCAGGATGGAGCCAGGTCTGGAAATCGAATGGGGATGAGCATTTCCAAGGAAGGTGTTATAAATGAAGCAAGGATTAGGGGCACCTGGGTAGCTCATTCAGTTAAATATCCGACTCTAGATGGCTCAGTTCATGAGATCGAGCCCCACGCTGGGCTCTGTGCTGACAGTGTGGATCCTGGTTGGGATTCTCTCTCTCTCTCACTCTCTCTGCCCCTCCCACCCAAAATAAATAAATAAACATTTAAATATATATAATATATATAAATGGAACAGGGATTAGAGTCAAACAGTCTAGATCCATCACTCATTATTCTTTTCTCAGTTGAAGATTTCAGTAGACGCTGTAGATAGCCATGTTTCCTCAGGAAATCAAAGACCACATCCCAACCACAGCCAAGGAGCCACAACTTCTTCAGATACGATGAACATAGGTGTCTCTTCCATGATTCTTTATCTAATTGCTGAAGATCTCTTTCGTTTCTTAATTAGTTTTTTATTCTTCTTTAAGTATCAAGATAAAAAGCACTGATTGCATTCTTTTAAAGTTGAGAAAGCTTAAAAACTTTTTCCAGAGTATTGTAAAGGCTCAGTGACAAGGATACTTTTTGTGCCCTGAAAAAATTCCATTGTGGGCATTCTGTAAGAAAATGGGCTTTTGTGCCTTTTATAGATTACAGTCCTTTATACAATGGACTTGTCTAAGTTTCTTCCTGTTTTCCAATCAGTTAAATTTAGAGCGATTGTTTCCATCTCTTATGAGATATGATGTCTAGGAAAGTGAATGCCTAGATGTGATACCAGGACCCAGCAAGTCTGTGAAACTCAGCTGTAGCTGAGGCTGTCACCCAACTCCCGGAGCCTTTCTCTAGGGCTTCCCAAGGGCACATAAAGGGCATTTTTCCTCACAGTTGCTAGTTTGCATTTCTAGAATATAAGTTTTCTGCCACCTTAACATAAAAGAACTCCATTTTTAACACAAAACCACTTATTTGTAAAGGCATCTTTTTATTTTTAGTTTACATAACGTTTTGAATTAAACTCTGGGATCACTGCAGTGAAAATGGGAAATGCATTTAAACAAAAAGGAAAAAAAACACCCGTTTTCCTATCAGCCACATAGAACGACTGTTAACAATTTTATATATATCCTTTTGGATTTTACATAATATTTATGAGTTGGTTACCCTTCTATATGTTCATTTAAATAAATACGTTTCACAATTTTTATGTATCCTTTTTATAAATATTGATGCATATTGCTATATGGCTTTGAAACATTTATCTTTCCATATTGAGAACAACAGCAATTCTGCTACATAGCTTTATGGCTATATAGTTCTTAATTGCATAAGTGAGTCATAATTTAGGAACTCTGTTAAACTAATTAAACAAGGAGGCCATTAGACTAATGGAGCTCTAATGCCATGTGGCATATACATAAGCAAACTAAAATCTAAGCCTGTAAATGCCTCCAGGTTATGAAATCAAAATGCTAAGGCACAAACACCCAACTAGACTTTAAGCTAAAGCCAATCAACATGATCTTTTTTTTTTTTTTTTAATGTTCACTTATTTTTGAGAGACAGAGCATGAGCAGGGGAGGGGCAAAGAGAGAGGGAGAAGCAGAATCCAAAGAAGGCTTCAGGCTCTGAGCACTCAGCACAGAGCTTGACATGGGGCTTGAACCCACAAACCACGGGATTATGACCTAAGCAAAAGTCGGATGCTTAACTGACTGAGCCACCCAGACACACCTGTTTTTTTTAAAATAATTCTTTCTTTGCTTCCACACCTTGACTATCTAAGGGTTTCCCTTGGCTCCTGTCAAGGAATGTTCCTCACCATTTCTGGTTTGGTGCTGCATGATTGGCATTGAATTTTGCCCACATTAACTCTTAAAATCTTTACTATGCCTCGGTTTATCTTCTAACCACTGCATCCTCTGTTGATGGAGATCTAGATTATAATCAGTCCTCTAAATAATGCCACGTCAACTTATTAGCATACTCGTTAGCCCAGAATCTGGAGTCCTCTCTGGTGTCATCTGTAGAATGAAGATAATAACAGTTCTTTCCTCATTGTTTTTTTCTGAGGAGTAAGTGATTTAGCACGAGCAAACTCTCATAAATGTTATTATGCTATTTCAACATGATGCTAAATTTTTGTAAGAGCTGCTATAATATCATAGACTATTTCTTGTTTAAGTTCTTTGCATCAAAAAAAAAGGCTTCTACTTTTAGAACTTCTAAGTTTAGTTAGTTAGAAAGGTACAGCAATTTGATAGAAGTAAAAATTATTTCTTTTGCAAGTTTCTAGAAATTCATGGACTGATTGGTCATTTTTATACCTGCAGGACTTAGAGTAAATGCTGGGGTTTACCATGGGCCTTGGCTTTCTGAAGGCAGTGGTCAGTACACCTGCCATGACTGGAGACATCTTTGCCTGCTCCTCTGCCTAAATCAATATGGTCCAGGCACACCAACTCATTCTGCCTTTCTGTTAGTCAGGGCCATGCTAACCCCCCTTTGAGCCCAAACGTCTCTACCCATTGTGATCAATTTTACCCTACTATGACTAGAACACTGTCACATGAATAAATACAAAGCATGATTTCAGAGGTAGAGAAACAACATCATCTCTGTAACTTCAGTGGGCTCCTCCTGGCAATCTCACAAAGATTTGTGCTTGTTGATTTGAATTTGACTCTTTTAGACATTGGCTGAAAAATTGTAGTGAAAGATAATCAACTCTTGAAGAAATCCCTGGATTGAAATCTACCTTTATTTAATTTAGGATCTCCTTGCTCCAGCATCTTCCAAGTTTCCCCCAGAGGTATTGAGAATTCTTTTGAGTGGATAATCCTGTTGATGAAAGAAAAGGTACATGAGTAGGGGTGGGTTTCATGACTTTGTCCCCCTTGTAGTTTCTTGGCTATAGGAAAAGTTATTTGGCTTTGCCTGGAAAAAAAAAATACAGAAACTTGTTTTGTTATACATTGAATAACTTGTCTTTAAAAAAAGTACTCTGGCAGCATTTGATATTCTAATGAAAAGCTTATAATTGTTCTCATGCACAAGGCATTCAACTTAGAAAAGGCCTACATTGTCCTGCACACGTTTTGATTTACCAATGCCATAGCCCTGCCGATGCCCTCGAATAATATGCAAGTAACAGAGACAGAGAGCAAAACAGCCTACCCTGGAGGGATCAAAGCAGTGCAGCCCACAGGGATAGATGGAAAATTCTATACGCAGGACTTGTGGTGTAAGGTTTAGGTTCTTAAAATTCATCAGATACAGGCTGAACTTTAGCAGAACATACATTTGCTAGTGGGGCAAGGGTAACTGCCTCGGGCCCAAAACTGAAAAAGGGAAAAATAGTCTCCTCGAATGGCTGCCTACAGAGACCTCTTTTGGTCTCCATGGCTGTCAGAGGGGCCACACGAGACAGGGGTGAGGGGTATGACCCTGTTCCCTCCAGCTCTAGGGTCTGTGCTGACACCCTCTAACTGCATTCCCATTGAGCACTCACGGTTTAGTGCTGGCAGCTCCAGAGCTCTTTTCAGTTCATTTCACTCATTTACCTCTTCTAACTAGCATGAAAAACAAAAAATGAAATAGATACTTCAGTCTTGTGAGGGAGACAGACTTGTAACAGATTAAAGCACAATGCAGTAAACCAAGAACAGAAGTTGGCACAAGGTGGTATTGAGATTACAGACAGGAAGAGTTAGTTACGAGACAAGGTTTGGCCGGGTTCTGCAAGAAGAGAGGAGTTTTAGGAGTAGAGACAACTCAACACTCCAGGCAAAGCCCTAAGACGCCCTGTTGTATTGTGAAATGGCGACAATTTTGAGAAAGATGGGGCTGGAAAAGTAGACAGGGTCGGATGACAAAGGCACCTTTAAGTTTATTCAAAAGAATTAGATTTATCCTATAAATTTCTATAAATCTATAAATTCCCAATGGAGTTTTTATGCAGAGAAATGCCAATAACTTTTCTCGAATTTGGCAAATAAACAGGAGACATTTCAGATTCTTAGACATTAAGTGTTACTGAGGCCTAGAAACCCAGGTCCTACCTTCGACATGAAATGGGGAAAAGTGATTTTGGGTTTTTACCTCCTTTCCTCACCAATCCACGTGGGTCCCTGGGTCTTTCCCACAGTCTTTAGGCCCAGGGTTTTGACCAAGTGCCTCCAGCCTTTCTGTATATGACCAGAGTGCACTAACACTTTTTTCACAGAACCCAGCATTCCCTTAGCATTTTATGTTTGAAGAAGATCTAATATTCTCACTCTTTGAGCTAATTTGTTTGGAATTTCCACTGAGATCCTCAGTCACAGAACCAGACAACTGAATGCAAGCAGGCATTTCAGAACCTGCAGAAAGAGTTACTTCTTGGAATGGGGGGGCGGATCAGAAGACCTCTGCAATCACAAGAGGTTGGGAGTATATCATCTCAACTACCAGCAAAGCTAGTCTCGGAGAGGAAATTATGTTAAGGGGGCACACGTACTACTGACATGGGAGGAGGAAACTGTCTTGCTCTTAGAGTGACATGGTTAATTGTTGTCTTTGTTGCTCAGAAAATAGGTGTCCGAATTGCTTACTCCGAGTGCCATGGTATGCTTGTGTATTAAACGGGCATAATAACAGAATAGGAACTCTCTTACCAAACAGTCAGATAAACAAATTCTCTAAGGATTCCCTCTAAAAACTACACTGACTGATAAACTGAGTGCCTGCCGCTGGAAGGCCTGTTTCTCGCTCTCTCCCACTCCTGCCAGTCGAGTCACCAGGGGTTGGTTGTATTTGTTCCCAAACTCATTTATACCAGTGGTGTTTTTAAGGAATTTATGTACTTTAATTAAATATTACACAAACCAATAAAATTAGGATTGTACATTTTAAAAATTGAAATCAAACACTTTGGAATGACTCCATTAAGGTGACTCACTAAGGAAAACAAAGTGAAAAAAGAAGAAGAAAAGGCTGTCAAATGGGATGTGGGCACAAGAATTATAAAGATTGGGGCATCAAGTATAAAACTCTTACACAATAGGCATAGTTTGGAGACAACCCTGCGTTTATATAGACACCTATGGTTCCATTTCTTACCAGTATTGTTCTTAATTTTTATCATTGAACTATAGTCGATATACAATGTTATATTTGTTTCAGGTGTCCAATGTGGTGATTCGACAATTCTATACATTATGCAATGCTCACCATGTCAAGTGTAGTTACCACCTGTCACCATACCTTGTTACAACAATATCATTGACTGTATTCCCTATGCTGTGCTTTTCCTCTCTGTGATTTACTTGTTTTATAACTGGAAGTTTGTACCTCTTAATTCCTGTCACCTATTTTCCCCATCCCTCCTCTCTGGCAACCATCAAATTTTTTCCCTCTATATCTGAATATATTTCCATATTTTGTTTGTCTGCTTGCTTTATTTATTAGATTCCACATACAAGTGAAATTATATGGTATTTGTCTTTCTTTGCCTTACTTATTTCGCTTAACATAATGCCTCTAGGTTCATCCATGTTTTCGCAAATGGCAAAAACTCATTCTTTTATGAGACTGAATAATATTTCATTTATATATAAATACTAAATCTTCAGTATCCATTTATCTGTGGATGGGCAGAGGACCTGAATAGACATTTTTCCAAAGAAGACACTCAAAGCTACAGATAACTGAAGAGACACTCAACATCACTAATCATCAGAGAAATGCACATTAAAACAACAATGAGATATCACTTCAGGACAGTCAGAATGGTTAGTATATATTTAAAAAAAAAAAAACGGTAAGGATGTGAAGAAAAGGGACCCCTGTGCATTGTTGGTGGGCATATAAATTGGTGCAAACACTGTGGAAAACAGTATGAAGGTTCCTCAAAAATTAAAAATAAAAATACCATTTGATCCAGAAATTCCTCTACTGGGTATTTATCCAAAGGAAAAGAAAACTTATTTGAAAAGATATATGCACCCCTATATTCATGCCAGTATTTTTTACAATAGCCAAGATATATAAGCAAACCAGTATTTTTAAGGTAATTTGAAACATTAAACATTAAATTTTATCACCTCCATTTTTCATTTAAAATGTGATCTGAAACTGATTAAAAATTTTTCCAGCCTCATTTTTATTAGACATTTCATTCATAAGTTTAGCATATGAAAAACCATCTGGCAGTCTTATTAAAAATGCATATGATAGAACCTCGAGCCTTCTAGAGATTCCAATTGGAGGTCTAGATTAACGCCCAGAAATCTAAATTTTTAAAAAACTTTTCCTGTGATTGTCATGTAGAAGTTAGAAATACTAAGATCTGACATCCTCGTCTGAGGATAAATTCCAGCTACTTTAAGCCTCCTAATTTTTCACAATATGCCTGCAAACCAAGCAAAAGAACTATTTGTTGGACAAGCATTTCACTCTCCCAGGGCAGCTTGGTTTTGACTATTAGCTTTTCAAACTTTCACTCTTGGTTTTTTCTACAATCAAAGAATAAAGAAGTTTTAGAGTTCAGACTTAAAGGGGTGTCATGATGATAGTGAGTAAAAACATTAACATCTCAATTATTTTTTACTTATTTGACATTCATTTAGTGAAAAGATCGACAGTAAGTTTCATTGATGGAAAAATAACCAAATATTGCAAACATTTTGAGAATATTTGACATGATTTTTATCAATCACAGATGTTGAAGACAGGAAAGATTTCTCAGGTTCACCAGGTCATTGGCCTCTATCCACTAAGGCTGGTCTAGCACATCAGAGACTAGATTATACTTCTGGGAAATTCTGAGCTCTTTGTGCCTCAAGGTAATATTTGTTCAATTCTCTTATTTCAGGAATAATGACTTTCCAATCACCCCAAAGTGTTATATATCTAACATTTTCTCGGTATTGTTTAAATTTTAGCATTTGTGTTACCATCTCCAATATTTACCTTCCTAATAATTCCCATGACCTTGTTTGAAAATCCCTTCCAGGATTTTACAAATGGTCTTAAAATCTATCCTAAAACCATCCTACTGTAAGCACATTTCCATATTTCTGGTCCACAATGCAATTAGAAAGATAACATTTTGTCACTCACATTGTATCACCCTGTATACTCAGAGTTTAAGTAATATGCAACATTATTGTAAGTTTACATTTTGTGCTCTATACTATTTAAAATGAAGTGGTAGTCCAGATAATATGATACAGAGGATGATTTTTTAAAAAAAGAAACTCTCTATTTTTTTCTACTAATGCATCATTTCCCTCCTCTTTTGGTAGTAGACTTACATTCTAAATTATACATTTCTAAGGTTTACATTAAACAAGCTTTCCTGTGTGTTCACCAACTATGAGTGGAGAAAGCCAGCTCCTTTACAGATTGACAAGGGAAGGCAATTTGATTTAATGCTCTGTTAAATGAATAAGAGAGAGATAGATACATACATACATGCATGCATACATACATTTATACATACCTTGTTCAATTTTAAATTAAAGTACAGCATGGGAGCACCTGGGTGGCTCAGTCAGTTAAGCTTCTGACTCTTGATTCGGCTCAAAATTTGGGTCAAGTCGTGATCCCAGGCTCTTGGGATCAAGCCCCACATCAGGCTCTGAGATGAGTGTTGAGCCTGATTAGGAGTCTCTCTTTCTTTCTTCCTCTGCTCCTCTGTCCAGCTTGTGCACTCTATCTCCAAAAAATAAATAAATAAATAAATAAATAAATAAATAAATAAATAAATAAATAAATAGAATTTAAAAAATAAAGTGCAGCATGAAAATGAATGTCCATGTACCTTCACTAGAAGGTTGACTATGGATCCCCCCAAATTGTCCTCCCACACAATTTTCTTCTTCTTTCTTTCTTCTTTTCTTCTTGTTTTCATTACTTTCTTGTTGGCCTGCCTCTGTTAAGCCCAGTCATTGAGTCTTTCGTTCTTCATTTAGAAGCAGTGATGTCTACTTTGAAAAAAGTACTAAACTGGGTATTATAAGTACATATAAATAACAATTGTATAATTGCTTGTCACAAAACCCACTTGTCCTGAAAATGAAAACAGAGCAGATAAAAGCAAGGATGGGATGGATGAAATTTTCCAATCACGTTTACTTTTCTATTAGCTCCTCGTCTCAACCTGTGTGCGTGTGTGTTTGTGTGTGTGTTTAACCAAATATATCATTTGTAGAGCTCGAAATTTTGGAGTGTTCTTTAGGGATTTTTCTTTGCCATCCAATTGATTTTTAAATATCATAGATAGAATTCTTATCAATATATGTAACATTTCTACATTACATTAGTCTTCACAGGTTTCTGATATAATCAGACTGGATCTAACTCCAGTCAAAGGACTACAGAGCTCACTGCTGAGTCCTTGACTGGCCTTAACTGTTTTAGGTGATTGTATGCCCCTGTGGGCATGTAGAAAACATTTTTCTCTAGGCTACATTCTTTGAAGAGACTAATGCTGTCTGAGTCCTCTCTGACTAAGCCTACCACATGTGTCTCCTCTTCCTAAGCCATTGTGTGTGCAAAGAGGCTTCTAGAGTCTGGATGTTTCTTTGCTCCTGAAGATGGAACAAAGCCACATCTCTATTCACATCGCCTTCAAACTGGGAACTGCTGGAGAAGAGGGAAAGGCAGAACATAAGCTATTTCTCAGGGACCCTTCCTAACTTCCACCTTTATTATAGACCTTCTGCTTTCTTCTTTTCTCTTCATAGCACATGGAATCTTTATATATGTCAGGAGCCAGAAAACAATGGCTGACTTTTAAAGTCTGATCATTCCACATCCTGATTCCCTTTGGGCAAATGGTAGAGAATTCATAAATGGAAACTTTTAGAACTTTCAAACTATATATTTTTCCATGAGTTTGAAATTTTTATTTTGAAGCTTAAAAGTCATAGATTGACTTTCTTTCTGCATTTGTTTTGTGTCATATCTTCCCTGAGGACATTAAAGCAGAATAAGTACTTGTCTGACTTGGGATAGAGTGGAGAATGGAGTGGGGTTCAGCCAGTGGAGGCGGTGAGGTAGGAGGGTACCAGTATCAGAAAATACTGGAGAAAAACCACATTTTGGGGGGAGAAAACAAAAAAAGTGTTATCTTACTACTGTGAGATAAAAAGAACTTATGATGTGCTCTTGGCTTTTGCAAAAGCACTTTTATTTGTTTTGTAAACCATAGTAAATAAAAGGTATGACATCATGTAGATGCTACAAATTCAATATATAGGTCTTGGTCATAAGCTGTGCAAGTTCAGGATGAAGAGGTTCTAAACAATGTCACCCGAAGTCTGCTTATGGTTCTAATCCCCGTACACTGAAGCTCACTGATTTCTAAGATGCTTCTTATTTTCCACTGACAAAAAAAATTTCTTTTAGTAGGCAAACCATGAAACATAAGCAGAAGTCAAAATGAGCACAGCAAGATGGCAAGCCTCTTATATATAGTTTTTGAAGTCTCTTGCAATAATATTAGAGAAACTATTGAAAAAAGGGACTGGGAATGCCTGCAAAATGCACCTGGTCAGCAAGCACACACTCTCCCTCTCACACTCTCTCTTATGTTATAAAAACGAACAGCCTCAGTTCTCTTGCCAAGGGCAGCTTCCCCCCACTTATCCTGTTACATTAACATTTGTGCTGGCATTCGTGTTCTGCTTGTTCTCCAGAGTGGGGTTGCCACAGTGAAACTCGGAGGTGGTCTTTCCTCAGTCAGACTGCCCCCCTTTCCCTTTGCCCCTTCGTTGCCTCGTTCCCACATACATGGAAGTGGGGTTTGGGCAGACACTTTGGCCCGACTTCGTGTGATATTTTCAACCAGCCATTTCCTTGGAGAAACAAAGTAAAGTAAATGAGACCGGGAGGGAGAGAGTGTCCTGTGGCACCCTCTCTACGGTGTGCATGTGGGTTTTTTCTTTGAACTGTAAATTTGAAAACCACAGTTCTGGCTGCCTTTTTGTAATGGAGCAGACTATTATAGCCAAAGAAGCGGCTTCCCCTCCTCCCACCTTTCCTCCCTCTGCTGTATTCTCCAGGCTTCTCCTCTTCTCACACTATTTTCCATCCCAGTGACTGGCAAAGAGCTGGGAACGAGGAGCCACCACCTATGGTGTTTTGAACAAAATCAATGCCTGGCACCTCACAAAGGCAGTCGGAACGTTCAATAGGTTTTATTAGTTCTCAAGGCTTTCAGTGCACTTCTCCAGGACGAGGAGGCAATGGGGGGTGGGATGGGCAGGGAAGGACGGGGAAAGCCCTAGTCATCTTGTACGCCATCTCAGAACTTTCAGTGACTTTGTCTTGGCATGAGAATCACTGGGTCGTGGTCTGCATTGAAACAAATACCTTTTATGTCCTATGATGAAAGACAGAAGTAAAAAGGAGGGAGAATAAATCTGTAGTTATTGCATTCTTCTGGAACTTCAGTGCTGTGTTCTCATGAGTCCAAATGACTGAAATAGTAAAAAGGAGATGGCGAGGACTGAGTCCAGTGGAAGGAGTAAAAAAGATGTCAAGTCACTTTCTTTCTTCTCCAGTCAGAGTAATATTTCTCCAGTCCCTTTCCCCAATACGCAGCTTGGCAGTGTGAGCCTCTTCACCACCTGATATAGTTATACTTTCCTATCAGTGACTTTGGGCCAAACTTCCCTATGATATCTAATTAGAATTAGAAAATTCACGATTATGTAAGGATCAAGAAAGGCTACTGGAACTATATGATTGAGTCCTGCTGGGGAACAAAAGATCCTCATGACACCAAACGTCATCCCACACGTGACTTGCCAATCCACAAGGGGAATTGTGCCTTTGCTATAGAAATATCTCGTGGTGCCTTTAGAGCATAGGACCAATGTTAGCATCATTAATATCAGGACCCTCTGTACAGTATAAAGTGCACAGCATCACATGTGGAGTATTTTTGCCAAAAACCTTAACAAGTCCTTGTACCTACCATCCAGTTAATAGAAATATAGGTGATGGTCATGAGGTAAACCCAGCCACAAGGAACAGACAGACACATCTGGAATGTGGGGTAGTCTACAAGAACATTGACTTTGTCTCTTCAAAAAGTTCAGGTTAAGGGGAAGAAAAAGTAGGGGGATTGTTCTGATATAAAAGAGCTAAAAAAAACCCCATAATATTCAAATCTAGTGTGTGAAGTTTGGCTGGATTGTGTTCCAGAAAAGGGGGAAAAAAAGAAAAAGAAAATAAAAGTACAAACAATATTTTGTTGACAATTTGAAAATTTTGAATATAGAGTAAATATCGGATGATATTAAAGAAACATGGTTAATTTTCCCAGATGAGAAAATGTTATGGCAGTTATGAAGGAAAGTGTCTTCCTTTTTGGAGAGAGAAGTTGACGTGTTGAAAAGTGGAAATTTGTGGGGTGCCTGGGGCCTTAGTTGGTTAAGCACCTGACTCTTGATTTCAGCTCAGGTCATGATCTCACTGTCATGATCTCATGGTCATGAGATTGAGGCCCTTGTCGGCCTCTGCACTGGGGACAGAACCTACTGAAGATTCTCTCTCTCTCTCTCTTTCTCTATCTCTCTTAAATAAATAAATAAATGTTAAAAAGTGTAACATCTGCAACAAACTTACAAATAGTTCAACAAATGAGTAATGGGATACAGGCTATCGTGATACTTTTCTTTCACCCTCTCTGTACATTTGAAAACTATTTCAAAGTAAAATATTGGGGAGGGGAGACTAAGGCAAAGGAAAAGTAGTGCCTTCAATAGAAAAACATTAGCTTTCTGTAGTCACAGGTTCATTTTCACCTTATCTCAACTCTCCTAGAGAAAACACTTAACATCTTGATGATTGATATAAAACATTACCATTGGCTTTGTCATTTATGTTGCTGTGGGCTTTTTTTTTTTCTGTAGATATCTTTCTAAAGTCCATTTTTACAGACTTATGTTTCAACTTCACAATCTAAGAACCACTGAATAGATCAAGGAGTAATTCTAAAATGAGGCTCCTTGCCCTGGCTCATTTCAGATGCCAGGTAGGTTCTTCAAGAATGTCCCTCAAGATAAGACTCTCTCCTTGACACAGCTTTCTTGGTAACGCCTTTAATACTTTAATTCTAAACCTGATATTAGTCAGCCGTGCTGCATCTCCAAGACTCTCTGAACCTTGTATTTTCATGTACAAGGTGGCAACCATGTTGGCTTCCCGCCTCCCTCACGTGATTGCCATTGATCAAATGAGAGCTGCATGAGACTATGATCTGAAATCTGCCACACACACACACACACACACACACACACACACATACTGAATGCTTATTTAATTAGATACCACAATAATAGCAAACAGAATTTTTCACTTTACATTGTCACATTTCTGATACCACATTCATCTTATTAAGCTTTATTTTTAAAGTTTTCTGGTATTTTAAATATACCTACGTGAGGTATTCATAATTTGTAATGTTTCTCTCTTTTCTTTCATGATAATGTTGAATATTTTCTTGCCTCGTTCCTATTCCTAGAGTTTTCTCACAATATCCTCCAGAAATGAGCGTAATTGTTTGCGTGTCCACTTTTGACTTAAGAAAGCGTGGGAGGGTTTTCACGCCCTGCACAGGATCCCAGAACACCGCAGCAGTGAGTCTGGGTCCTGAGAGCCACTGGTTCCATCTTTTTGCTGCGGACTGGGGCTGTTTGCATTTGATATGTCTGTACAAATCAGCAAGTGGTCTTGTAACTTTTCCAAGATCACTTGTGATTTCGTCAAGGACAGGGTGGGGACATACCATGAGATTCCTTTTGCAGCAGCTGGATTGGATCTCTGGGGGCCCTTTCCTGCTGTGCAGAGTTGTGTAATAGCCTCTCTTCAGCCCCACACCCAGACCCCAGCTGGGCAAGGGGAAGAATAGGAAGAGGGTGGGGGGCATGGAATCCTGGCCAAGAGGGTTTCAAATGACAGAACCAAGTGGACCAACCACTGTACTAGAGAAAAGAAATATTCTGGACTGCCTTTAACATGACTGAATAGTATACATCATTTTAAAAGAAACATTTCTGTGAACACTCTGTTGGATTAATCTTGGTTTGGATGTGATGATATTTCTCCCCTTCCTCATATTTCCAAACTGATTTATTTTAAAAACATGTTTACCATTATACAAACAAGGCATTTATATATATAAACTTTTGTTTATTTGTGTATAAGTGGAGTGTCTCACCCATCATAGGTGTTCATAAATGTTTCTTGATGATTATGATGATAACTAATTTTGATAACTAATTTTTCCTCATTGCTGATTAATTTCAGTGTGCACCATGTTCTTTTCATGCCTCTCCCTCATTCCAAACCCTGCATCAAACAATCATTTGAATGTGACTTAATCTTCAAAGATGAAAATGCCCTGTTTATAACAATCTGTACTTTTATTAATATGAATCTCCAATTCCAATCAGCCTGTTTTATAAAGATTTACAATACTAGCATTTGATGAAGCTAAACGCATTTGTAGCATTGAGTACTTACATTTGGCCACATGCAATTGCATTTAAACTATAGACTTTACTTGATGGTCTCAGAATTCCAAAGTAGGAACCAGATTATCTATTAAACTAACAGATGATGGGTAGGAAAATTATTATATGCCTTAGAGATCCAAGCCAGAGAATATTAATGATCTCTTATATCTCAAACAAATCTTGTTTGTCTTTGCCATTTGTTCAACAGCTGTTTTGATGATCATGAACAGTCTCAATTGCATATCATTTAATTATTTTAATAACTAAATGAGACTTAATCATTGTAAATCCGTAACATGTTAACACAAATTTTTTAGTTAAAAAATTTTCCTGCAAAATAGTGTCTCTACTTTTTGGTCTATTTTTCATATTAAAAATTGGTTTGCAAAGTAATTCTAACTCCATTTTAGTGTCTAGGGTAAATATTCTCTCTTCCTCCTCAGACCCAGGGAACTTTTCTTCCACCCCATTCACCTAGCAGAGAAGGATGTAAGTTCTGTATGCATTAGATGAATTAGTTCAACTATAAGTTTTCCCAGGAATATTTGAATGGATGCTTGGCAACAATAGGGCCCCTAGTATTTCTTAGGACCTACTGTCCACATTGTGAAGAAAATTGTGTTTTAGTTAGTATTTATATTCAGCTCTACTAGACTAACACTGTCCAAGTCAGAGTGGTCCCATCTTCTAATTTATGGTCAACATTGCTCGTAATCAGATGTGATTCTTTTCGCCTGAGCCCTGGCACATCGTTAGTATTTTTCTCATTCTTGCGCTCCAGTTAGTATGACTGAGTGAGGGTCACATGCAAGACAAAATTTATTTTTTCTCTTCATTGGGAGCGTAAGGGCTAGTAAGAATGGTTGCCCTAAATTTCTGTTATCTGGCTAAGAAAAGGTAAGATGGTACCTAAAGAGATGTAGTAATTTTACTGAATAGCCCACTAAGTTTTGAAAAAAAAGATAACTGAAGAATAGCAAAAGGTAAGGTGAATCCTCATTCCTCAATGTAAATGGCAGCAATTTGTTTATTGGACTAGCTTGGCATTTACTATAGCCCCTGGGGTCTGTCTGTGACTCAAAAGAGGCCAAACAATTAGTATATGTGCTGCCGAAGCGAGCACGAGGCCAAACAATTAAAGTAAAGTGAAACTGTGATTATTTGGATCCCAACCCATTAAAATCGTCAATTAACTGTAATTTCTCAGTTTTTGCTTCAAGAAGAAATGGGAGTCATTAGAAAAACAATTGATGTCTGGAATTTGGTAACAAAGCCAATGATAATCAAAATTGTACTTTGGGGCTATATCATTTTTCCTCCAAACATTTACCCTATATCCACAGTTCTCAACTGTATCTACCTTTTGGTTCTCTAAGCTTTTCTCTCCTGTATGTCACACTAGATGGACCTTGCTAAGCATCATTTTATCCTCTTATCCTGTACTTAAAAACTTACATGAACCTAGTTGATGAAACCCAACCCCCTTAGCCTGAACTTCATGGCCCTCCACAGTCCAATCTGGACATACTTTTCTGTATCTCCTCTTGTAACTGTTCCACCTGACCCCTACTGTCTCTTTGATCCATACACCATCTTGCAGATGCCACTTGCATTTTTCTACCTAAATGTTTTCCCTCACCTGTTCACCAAAACCTGGAAGACCTTCCCACTTTTTTCTTTTTAAAAGCTATTCATCATTCAAATTCAAATCAAGTCCCACCTTGACCACAGATCCCTTTTAGGACATCACAGTCTCAAAGATCCTTCTCATAGCATCCATAGTATCCAGTATGTTATTGTTCATCCCCAGTCTTTTCATGGGAGATGACAAGATGTAGTAGTTAGAGACCTATGCATAAAAATCCATGTGCATTGCAACAAGAACTTGTATCTCAAAGAAAAATTCTGAATTCCTTATTCTTTCAGAACTAAGTCTGTTGTTCCCCTAGAAAGAGCCTTAGTACTGGGATTATATTTAATACTAATCTATACAGAACCCAATTTACTGACTAGGACCACAAATAATACACATGTATAATGCTCTAATTGCTGTAATCATTCCATTTTTAACGTTTTGTAATGGTACAGGACTGAGCAAGTAAATAGAGTTTGAGCCACCATGATATTCTCTAGTTTAATACTCTTGTGTCTGCTCCACCCTGTTGCCTGAGAACTTATCATACACCCATGTTATCAGTCACCACATATTTCCTTGCAAGAATATCACATAACAAGAATAAGCTGAATACATGCTTATCTGTTAGGAGTTTTTTTGGTAGCAAAAATATTCAATGTAACTCAAGCAAAAGGGAATTTGTTGGAAGGATAGGAAGTAGGGCACATACCTTGAGAGAAAACCACAAAAGCACACTCAACAAGGGCAAAAATCAGGGAAACACTGAGAGTCTTTCTACATGGCAAAAACTATTGCTAATCTTTGCTGGGCACCACCACTAGGTTGAGATAGTTTCAATATTTTTTTATTTTTGTCTTTGTTTCACTCCTTCCTCCAAATCCCAAGGGAAAGAATATAACTGGATCAACATAGGTCACATGCTTGTCCCTAAATATTCTGTTTGACAGTGTTACTAAGACAGCACTCAATGGCAGAGAAATCATTCTCCAAAATCAAATATGGATACTCTTATCAGAATAAGAAAGAATGAATGCTGGGCAGGAAACCATCAAACAATCATCACAACTTGGAAAAATTTTCTAACTGAAGGAGCTGACAAGCTACTAGAATACATTGGCCAAAACAAAGACCCAATAGTTCTTTTGGATATTTTAATACATGCATTTTTTAATTTGCCAGGATAGTAACTTTTCTTTGGGAAGGGATAATGACCAGCTGACCTGTAGAGTGCCTTTTTCTGACCCTGTTTCTGAGCTCTTTGAAGCCTTTTCTAGCTATCTGTGCTTGTGTGTAACCCAGCTAAACTTCCAGTTGCCTGTTCTTTCTCTGTATCAGGCTGGACTTACCATTCCCCTTCCATTAACCTTTTAGTTCATCTCCTTCTTGTGTCTGTCATCAGCTGCAAGAGATGCTGATTATGTTGGGAGCCTCTGGAAAAGGGGATGAGACAGAGAAGCACCAGAAGATAAGGAGATCAACAAGAAAAAGATTAAAAACCTCTCAGCACTGAGTACAGTTGGGGCAGAGTACTGCTGCAAACCTTCTCAGTTGTTGGCTTTGGACGGGGGAGGATGAATCAGTTTAGATAACTCAGGAATGGGCTTGAACCTTTGCCCAGACCTCAGAATGAACCACTGAAAAAACCTCTGAGTTTTCCCAAATTAAGACATTGAGAAAAACATTGAAAGTGAGTTTTCCTTTCTCGCCCATCCCCGAATCCCTAGGGAACAGTTGGGACCACAAGGCAATTTATTAATAATAATGGATTGGATTTTCAGTACAAATTCCCCTCTGGCCATTTTGATGTGTCAGAAATGCTTTATAAATGTTAAGTACTATAATTAATCTTTTGAAAAGGGAAGGTAGAAGAGATTTGCCAGCTGTAGATTTCAGTGATTTCATTTGCTGTTACTTTCAGTTTTAAGATATTTCCCCAGAAAAATCAGTCAGTCATCATATATTTATTGGGTGCCCATTATTTGCAAGCACCGCAATTGGCTCCTGGAGTCTCAGGGTGAGGCATATAGACCAGAGTGCTCTTCTCCTAGAGCTTCTGGAGAATTTAATCACAAGCCTGATTTGTTGTATAAATGTACCTAGATTCATTTGCTCAAACATGTAGCCACTAGGTATATATAAGACAGAGCCTTTTCCTCCTTCACATTTTCAGTTCAGGCAGGGTAGTGCAGTGGGGAGATTATAAAATCTGAATAGTCACTTTTTTCATTTACCTCATGTATGGGCCAATTCTCCTTTTTCTTCAGCACCAAGAACCATTGTTATTATTACCACTCTTAGAATTAGTGCTAGTTGCAGGGATGACCCTTTCACCTTTCGCCGCCATTTGACTTGAGAACCAGTACACTGAATATATCCATCTTGACCTGCCTTCATAGAGCTAAAATAGTTTTGAATGATATCTGAAGGAGCTTGACAAATTTCCAAACCCCAGATGATGGCCTTTGGCAGGCAGCGCTTACACCTCTCATTTTCTAGTCCAAATGTTGGATGCAAACAACTATCTGTTGTTCGGATTAAATCCAACTACTCACATTCTTCCGGACTCTGCTCAGACACTGTTCCTATCACCACCTCTCTCATCTCATTCAAAAGGGGAAACATCTCTATAAACTGCTACCAAATGTGAGGAAGCTTGCATGCCTAGCTTAAGAAGCTATTTTCTGTTATCTTATTTATATTCTTGGGAAATTATGACTTATGGCAATAGAGGGATTTTTAGATGTGACTGAATCAACCTCTGACTCTGTGTAGGATTATAGGTAGGTGTTCCCAGAAAGTTTCTTGTTGTTGTTTATAAAAACCCCTGCAAGTTGCTAAAACTGTATCATAGTTGCTATTGCATGCTCCTTATTCAGCTCTTATCTTCAGTGTTTGAAAGGCTGCCCAAAATGCTAAAGACAAAGCCACCATTTGATGTGATTCCATTGCCTAGGGTTTATTTAAGAAATATTGATTGAAGTCTATAGCAATTTAAGTCCCTAATTTGTTGAACGCCTTCTGTGTTTCACTCACTGAGCTATGGCTGATGATAGAGAGAGAGAGGATCTTATTTTCTCTCTTAGAACTTAGAGTCTAGTGGAAAATATAAGGAAATGTATACAAACATATTATAATACAATATCAGTGCATTATAATATAATATCAATATGCATGATAGAACAGATAGTGGTGGTATAGAAGGATGATTAATTTATCCCACTCAGGGAAAAACGTAAGGGAAATTTCTCAAAAGAGATGAATTTTATCAGCTGGTGTATTAATTTTCTGATGCTGCCTAACAAATTGCCCCAGACTTAGTGGCTTAAAACTATACATATTTATTAGCTCAAGGTTCTCTTGGTCAGAAGTCCAGGAATGGTCCAAACCTCTGTCAGAGTTTCACAGGCTAAAGTCAAGGTGTTGGCCAGGGCAGAAACTTTATCTGAGGCTTTATTGGCAGAATTCAGTTCCTGGTGATTGGAAGGCTGAGGCCCTCAGCTACTAAAGGTGCCTGCTGCTCCTTGCCACGTGGCCCTCTCCACAGCCTGGTGGTTTGCTTCATTAAAGCCAATGGCAGATTATTTGCTACTCCATTTTACATCTCTGACATTTAGACCCTTTGTTAAAAGCCTTGCCTGATTATATGAGGCTCACCTACAAAAATTTCTACTCCCATTAATTTTCTATTAACAATCAGTTGATTAAAGGCCTTCATTGCATCTATAAAGCTCCTTCATCTTAGTGACAACCTATTCAAAATACAGGAATGTTTCATCATCATCACAGCTCCCACCACATTTAAGGATAACGAGTTATATAAAGGTGTGATTCTGTAGAATCATCTTGGAATTCTACTTACTACAAGTAGGTTTTGATACACAGATAAGACTTTTTCAGATGGAAATGGGAGGATGAAATCTCATATGGGATGAAACCACAAAGCTATGTGAACATGATGATTCTTTACTTGTATTCCGACAGGAGTTTCCTATATTTAACTCACCAGTTTCCATTTTTTCCCTCCTTCTCCACAACTTTCTCCATTAACCCTGGTCATCACTTTATTCTGTTGTCTATTCTCTTAGCAAAGCTATTTTTCTTAAGCTTGGATCTGCTTATATGACTGTCTACTTACAACTCTTTGATGATTCCACCTGATCTCCAAACTTCCAAGCATGGCCCTCATGATCTGGCCTTTTAACCTTGAGTTCAGCTTTATTTCTGTTATGGTTGTTTTTATGTGTCAACTTGGGTGGATTATAGTGGTCAAATATTATTTGGTCAAATATTATTCTGAATGCTTTTATGAGTGATTTTTTTTAGTAAGGCTTACATTTTTTTTAGTCTGTTTATTTATTTTTGAGAGAGTGTGTGTAAATAGGGGAGGAGCAGAGAGAGAGGGAGAGAGAGAGAATCCCAAGCAAGCTCCATATTGTCATCATGGAGCCCAATGTGGGGCTTGAATTCATGAAACATGAGATCATGACCTGAGCTGAAACCAAAAGTTGGACGCTTAACCAACTGAGCCACCCAGATGCCCCAGAGATTTAGGATTTTTTAAAAAACATACTTTTATTGAAGTATGGTTGACATACAAAAGACTGTGCTTGTTTAATGAATAGAGCCTAATAAGTTTGGAGGTAACTATACATGCATGAAACCATCACAATATATGCCATAAACATATCCATCACCTCCAAAAGTTCCCTCCTGCCCTCTTTATTTATTATTATTATTATTATTGTGATAAGAATACAAAACATAAGATATATGCTCAGCAAAATTTCAAGCATACAATACAGAATTGCTAACAATAGGCATTATATTACACAGATCTTTGGGACTTATTCATCTTATACAACTAAAATTTAGTATCCTTCAACTAATAATTCACCGTTTCCTTTTCTGCCAGCTCCTGGCAACCACCATTATACTCTTTTCTTCTATGAGTTTGACTATTTTAGATTCCCCATATAAGTAGTAATATGTAATTTTTGTCCTTCTGTTTTTGGTTTGTCTCATTAAGTAAAATTTACATTTAAATTGGTGATCTTTGAGTAAAGCAGATTGCCCTCCATCATATACGTGAGCCTGATCCAATCAGTTGAAGGTCTCACTAGCCCGAAAGACTGACATCTCCCCAAGCAAATGGGAATTTTGCCAGCAGGCTTAATTTACACTTTAACTACATTGGCTCAGCTCTTTCCTAGCTCTTTCCTTTGGGTTTGAGATGCAGCAGTTGCTCTTCTTTGAGTCAACAGCCTTTGGCTTCAAACTGCAGCATCAGCTTTGCTCTGGGTCTCTAGCTTGCCAGCCTACCCTGCAGAATTTGGACGGGGGAAGTTCCTTAAGTCTCTTCATGTTTACTGGCTCTGTTTTCCTGGAGAATTCTGACTAATGCAATCTCCTACTCATCCAGCAATCTGAGCCCTGAAACACCTTGCTTTCTTTGGCCTCATTACCTGGGTGCATATTTCTTCCTCTGTCTGGAAGTTCTTTCCTCTTGTCTCCTTCCTTTTCCTTCATCTACTTATGTCACAATGTGAGGAAAATTTCTCTATATAGGGAGATTATCTGTCACACTGTGTCATAGCCATCTGTTTAAACTACAGCTGTAAACTCCTTATGGACAATTATCAACCACTACTATTCTTAATGTTCATGACCTTATTATATTTTTAATAAATATCAGATGTTTAATGGATACTTAATAAATGCATAGATGGATGAATTGATGGAAAGAATTTTCAGGGAATTCTAATTAATCCAGAAGGAATGAGTACAATGTATGTGGAAGGGTAAGTATGCGGGATAAATCTGGAAAAGGAGGCAGGCATCAGTTGAGAATGAGAAATATTGCCTTCCTGGAAATTGAGACATGGAATCATTGTAAGGTGTTGAGCAAGGGAGATATAAATGATCTCATTTGCATTCAGATTTCTTTGGCTACATATTGGATGGCACATGAGAGGGAAGCACAGTAAAACAAGAGAGATTATTGGAATAGTCAAGGAGAAAAATAATGTGGACAGGAAATCAAAGGGTGGCAATGAGAAAAACAGAAGGGAATCATGTGAGAAAGACTTAGGAAGATTGTGTGTCATACTAGATGATGTGGAAAAAGAGAGAGAAGTCAAAAATAACTTCAAGGTTTTGACTTGAAAACTAGATATGATCAGTGTCACTAAGTGAGACAGAACACAGGAGGAAAATCATATTTGGAAAGAAAGATAATGAGTTTGGATCAGTAATGTTGCCTGAGGCACTTAAATATTATATTATGGTGGCTGTTAGCATCCATTTCCACCCCTTCTAGTTGGTCTTCCTATAGATATGTTTGAAGCTACAAAACTAGAACTAACATTGACCATATGCATTTGCATCGAGAAGGTTAGTTGCAGATTTGGTTCCACCAGTGTGTTGCTGTGACAAAATTTGGCATGCGGAAGTGAGGCCAATGGCATGTTCTTGTCGCTGTGGTTGATTTCTTCCGGCAAGTGCAATCATGGAGATATGGGTGTTTTCTGCAGCAGTTTCAAGTGTCCAGGCCTTAGCTTCATGTTTTTCAAGAGGCCATTGATGTGATGATCAATGGTCAGTGTTGCAGTGTCCAGTCACCAGTTTTATGGTTATTAAGAACTAGTTGTGGGAATGATAGTGGCAACTTCTGACATTCTATAATGCTAAGGAATCTTCAACTTGATGGTCAGTTTCAATGCTACATGGTTATTATTTATTAAGTCTGTTTTATTTCTTTTAGATAAAGAAGTTAGATTGTTTGCCAACTACTAAGGCAAAATATAAGCATATCTATGAGTTTTGACTAATCTTTCTTCTACTATCAGTTTGAGCTTTTAGAAAAGATGGGGAAGTGCCATCCAGCTTTTCTCCTGCAAAAATTCCGGAGGCAAGGAAGTAATAAGGGCCCAGGTATCAGCTGGAAGGTGGAGACAAGGAAGACAATTAAGTCAATAAAATATAATAGTTCATAAAGCTATTACAGAAGTAGGTGGTTGGTAGAACATGTGACAGAACCCATCTACTGATTTTAAATGTAATGGTATTTCTATTACATGACTCTTTTTAGCAAAGTGTTTTTTTTTAAGATATTACAAAAGTAAACCTCTGTCACTTTCCTTCTAAATTTCTAATCAATGGATTACAAGACAAAGATGTTTTACTCTTTGGGGAAATCTGTCCTTGAGAGAGCCAGATTCTGTCTAAAGCACCATCAAGACTGTCAGATGTTTTGATGTAGGGTTTAGAAAATAGATTTCCTCAAATTCACCTCACTAAATGTGTTCACGTTAACACACTGCTTCTGCTTGTTGACAGCTGGGGTTCCAATTGCCAAGATCTCTGCAAATGGCCTGGATCTTTGGCTAAAGGATCAGTTCAAACTGGAAGGTCCCAGGCTGTTTACAAAGATGGATGTGATTGGATAACTTTGAGTCATATTAGGCAGTTGTGGGTTCAGCCTAAGAGTGAGGAGATTGTTCGTTTCACATGCAGAAAGATCAGGTGTCTGCCCCTCAGTTGTCAGTGCTTTCTTGTTTAACCTGTCCAGGTATAATAACCTGTCTTCTGTCCCATTGGTGATACATGGAGACTGTCCTGGGAGAAGAAACTCCACATGGGAAGGAAAAGGGGTAGGCTGCAGAGCCACAGACACTGAGAAGTTCTCTACTTCATAGAACGTACTGACACTTTGAACAGGGGCTAAATAAATGCAAATTTTATTTTGTGAAACTAAGCAAAACCATGTTGCCTTTTCCATGTTACAAACTGAGAAGTCAATACAATTTCAATAAGAAAATAAATAGCTCCATGACCAAACTTCTTTCTTTGGTACCATGCTAAAAATCAGATAGAGGTTTCCAATATAGGTGTTATGGGAAACACCTGTGGGCATCATTGGATCCTACTATTAATATTAACTCTGGCATACTGTAAAAAAAAAAATCCCTTGGTTTCTTCTTCTTCTTCTTCCTTTTTTTTTTTTTTTTTTTTTTTTTGCGCTCAGTGGTTGGGAGGCATACCATATATCTACCTTAGGCAACAGCTCACTGATTAACTGAAAAGCATCAAACCTGGTCATGCTCCATATATGGTTGCCAAAACAATGTTAACTCTACTCCAGTATAAGCCCCTTTCTGCAGTACATCCAATAGACATTTCAAGATGATAGAAAAAGAACTTACTATCTTCCCTTGCAAACTTGTCTGTCTTCCTCTTAAAAACCAAGGAAAAGTAAAATGGCCCTTGTTTGTCATTCATTCCCCCACACTCACCCCCTTTCATTTACCAGCTGCCAAATCAATGCAACCTCCTTAGTCCCTCTAACTGGGCATGTTTTCTTCATGCCCTCACAGTGTAGTTTACGTGCTCATCATTCCTCACCTTAATTTTGCAAGCAGCCTCTAACTGGTCTCATTTTAACCTCATCCTCTTCTAATTCATTCTTTAAGTGCTATCAGAGGAAGATTTTTACAACAAATCTGTCAATTCTTCCCTTCAAATAGTTCCATGAATTCTCATTATCCTGTTAATAATAAAGTCTTAACGTTCCAGCTTGACATTGGTACATCCTTGCCTTCCTCTGTAGCTTCATTTATCACTATTCCCCGGCTCATTCCCAATATAGCCCTTCTCTCTCTCTCTCTTCCTCTCTCTCTCTCTTTCTTTCTCTCATCCTTTTGTTCTTGAGACACAGTCAACCTATCATCACTGGGAAAATCTTCCATGATCCACCAAAGCTAAATTAAGAAACCTGCTTATGTGTTTCCAAAGCACTGTTTATGATAACATTTAAAAAACACTCTTGGCAATCTATATTTGCCAATTTTCTCCACAATGTTGTAAGTTACTTGAAGGCAGAGAGAAGGTCTTACGTGTATAATTATTTCCAAAGCAGAATAGTGAGCTTGGCATGAGGTATGTACTCAATTTCATGTTAGTTCAACAAACAAATGCACCTGAGGTCAGTAGCCTGTGGCCAGACACTGGACAAACAGACACTCAACAGAATAAGACGTGATAGAGATATTGCCCATTTTTTGGTGACAGATAATTAATATAACTTTTAAAAATTTCTTTTTGTGCTCAAGAAGCAGAGAATTGAACTAATACATTGCTCTCAATGTGTAGTCTATAGATTCCCAAGAATTCCTGAGATTTTGTTAGGAGAGCTGAAAGTTCAATTTTTTTTTCATAATGATACAGAGACAGAGATTATCAAAGTTCTCAATTCATGACACTCTTAGTGTCTCAATATTTTTTCCACAGCAATTTTAGGCCCAAAGGAAATATTTAGCATTCTGTTCATAACGCAGTTAGGTTGATGGGGGTGGGGGTGAGGGGAAGGGGGTGATGGGCATGGAGGAGGGCACTTGGGGGATGAGCACTGGGTGTTATATGGAAACCAACTTGACAATAAACTATTTAAATAGATAGATAGATAGATAGATAAATAAATAAATAAATAAATAAATAAATAAATAAATAAATAAAATAAAGCAGTTAGGTTGAAAGAACTTAATAAATATTTGTGTCCCGACACCTGTAAACTGTTTGAAAAAATAATGCAAATAAGTGGTATATTTTTATTTCATTCTTAAACAGCCCCAGTTACTTATTAGTAGGATGTGTGTACCTGTTAGGCACAACTTTCCAAACCTTGGAATCAGATGGAATACTATTAACCTCATTCACTCTTCCACATTAATTTTTAATCACAGGAAACATGAAGAATCAACTTCCAAAAATATATTATCATTAAAAAGAATATAATGGAAACTACATTGAAACTGAACTACTTGAGCTAGTACTTGCACAATATGCAATAGATGTTGAGTATTTCTGGGCTTCCCTTGAAATTGTAAAATATCTGTCAGCATCTCTGTGAGTATACTATACATTGCAAGAGAACTTTGTGCAGTTTGGGAACCACTGTATGAAGGTGCTATTTCTCTTTTTCACTGGGTAGAAATTTGCATTGCTGGTATAAAAGCAGTGGTGGCACTTTAGCAGAAATCAAGGTCCTAGGAAGAAATCACATTAGTTATCACATTCTTCATGCCATAAACTAGTTTTAAAAAGTCCAATTTCACTTTACAATATCCTTAATGAAGCAATAAAAATTATTCTGTTAAATTTCAACTATTAAATACATGTCTTTTTAATATTCTGTGGGAAAATATGGAAAGTATGCATTAAGCAGTTTTGCAGCACTCTGAAGTAAGATGATTGTCTTTAGGAAAAGCATATGCAATTTTTGAGTGGAACTAGTCACTTTTTTAATGGAGCACCATTTTTACTTACAAATATGACTCACAAATTATGGTCATTTAGGCTTAAGTAAGTGGAAAATCAAAAAATTAACAACAGAACTCCCCTATGGCCCAGCAATAGCACTGCTAGGAATTTACCCAAGGGATACAGGAGTGCTGATGCATAGGGGCACATGTACCTCAATGTTCATAGCAGTACTTTCAACAACAGCCAAAACATGGAAAGAGCCTAAATGTCCATCAACTGATGAATGGATCAAGAAGATATGGTTTATCTATACCATGGAATACTACATGGCAATGAGAAAGACTGAAATCTGGCCATGTGTAGCAACATGGATGGAACTTGAGGGTGTTGTGCTAAGTGAAATAAGCCAGGCAGAGAAGAACAGATGCCATATGTTTTCACTCATATGTGGAACAGAAGAAACCTAACAGAGTACTATGGGGGAGGGGAAGGGGTGAAAAGTAGTTAAGGAGAGGGAGGGAGGCAAACCATAAGAGACTCTTAAATACTGAGAACAAACTGAGGGTTGATGGGGGTGGGGGAGAGGGGAATGGGGGTGATGGGCATGGAGGAGGGCACTTGTTGGAATGATCACTGGGTGTTATATGGAAACCAATTTGACAATAAACTATAAACAAATTAAAAATTTAAAAAGTAAAGTAGACGTGTGTGGCTCCTAAAAAAAAAGTATGGAAAAAATTTTTTGAACAAAGTGAATCTGTCACTTCAAGAATAACAATTGACAATATTTGTTGCCAATGATAAAGTTTGAGACTTTAAAGTTTGAGTGAAAATTAGAATTTGAAAGACCTATTTCCATCACTATAAACTTGACCATTTCCCATTACTTAAAAGATTTTTCTGACGAGATTAGTGTTTTGATAAATGTGATGGTTTTGATATTACATAATAATTTGTGTCAACATTTGGAAATTCTGTGTAATTCAGTGAACCAATTTGGAATATTTTCCAAAAGCCAGTACATAATATTACAAAATCAAGCATGAATAAAAGATCCATTCAAAGTTTAAGATAAAACAAGAATACTTAGGACAATAGAAACAAATAACAAGATGATAGATGAAAACTTAAGCTACCAATAATTATATCAAATGTAAATGTTCTAAATACACTCATTAAAAGGCAGAGATTGTCATTACTTGAATATTTATTGGTATTTATCTAATTTTTGTCATTGATGAGTATAAATCAACAGGTTATTATTTTTAATTTGCATTTTCTAATTAGTACTAAGATTGAACCTCCTTTCATACACTTGTCAGATGTTGTCTTAGATTAGATTCTTGAAAAAGAGATTCTGATATAGAAAGTTGCATGTAACACTTTTTGGGGGGAGTTCTCTTGATAAACATACCTGTAAGAAAATGAATAAGGCAAGACTGGACACAAGGAGAAGTTAATAATTCTCAGTGTACTTGCAGTTGGGGGAGTTCTGGAGCTAAGATAGCAGTGCACTATTGTTCTAAATGAAATGAAGTAGGACAGGCCTTTATATTTCCAGACTAGCCTGTTATTGGCTGCTGAATACTAACCACTTTGACAGGGCATGACCTTCAGCAGGGCAGTTTCCCACAGTTGAGGGCAACTTCCAAAACAACAACAACAACAACAAAACAATCATCTGTGAACCATCACAAATAATATTTGCACCTGCTAAGGGAGGAATATGTTGATCTCATAGTTTAGGCACTGCTTTAATTTATTTATGACTTTCTGTACTAGCACATACTGTGGAAAATGAGACAATTCTATAAAAGTATTAATCCCCTGGTGCCATTCTCTCTACTTTAGGTAATCAATTTTAGCTCTTTTTGCTGATTATCGTTAAATTTACATATATTTATCAAAATCAGTTTTCACAAATTTTTTTATGTTGGGCTTGTCATCAGACCCTACTCTACTGTGGTCATTCTCAGAATAGTTCTTGGGAGCTAACAAGTCCCCTAGGAGGTAACCAATCAGGGCTTCAGCTATTCTGGGCTGACAAAAAATCAATATTTTGAAATTCACCTGTAATCTTTTCTTTGTATTTGCTCTGGGGTTTTTTTGTTTGTTTGTTTTGTTTTGTTTTTATTTTTATTTTTTAGAGGAGAGATCACCCCAGTTTTATCTTCCAACTCTTTTATTGAACTTCTGAATTTTCTTTTTTTTTTTGAATTTTTAAAAAATATTTTTAATTATTTCTGAGAAAAAGAGACAGTGTGAACAGGGGAGGATCAGACCGAGAGGGAGACACAGAATCTGAAACAGGCTCCAGGCTCTGAGCTAGCTGTCAGCAGAGAGCCCGATGTGGGGCTTGAACCCACGAACCATGAGATCATGACCTGAGCTGAAGTCAAAGGCTTAAATGACTGAACCACCCAGGTGCCCCGAACTTTTGAATTTTCTTGCTAGTGATTTTATTTTATTTTGTTTTTATTTATTTTTGGAGAGAGAACAAGTGAGAGAGAGGCAGAGAGAGGAGATAGAGGATCTGAATGGGCTGTGCTCTGACAGACTGACATAAGCAAGCCTGATGTGGGGCTCGAACTCACCAACCACAAACAAGATCATGACCTGAGCCAAAGACAGATGTTTAACTGACTGAACCACCCAGGTGCCCCTCTTGCTAATGCTTTTAATTTCTATATGCTCTTTTTGTTTTGTTTCTGTGTTGCAGTCTATTTGTATTATAGTATCCTAATGTGTGTGTGTGTGTGTGTGTGTTCATTTATTTATTTTGAGAGAGAGAGTGCAAGTGGAGGAGGGGCAAAGAGAGAGGGAGAGAATCACAGGTAGTCTCCATGCTGTCAGTGCAGAGCCCAGTGTGGGGCTTGAACTCACAAACTGTAAGATCATGACATGAGCCAAAATCAAGAGTCTTTCACTTAACCAACTGAGCCACCCAGGTACCCAATAGTATCCTAATGTGTTATGAAAGAAAACATCTTTTCTCTAACAATATGACAGTTTATATAAAGCTTTCTCCTCCTTTAATGGGCCTACATTGTACCAAGTTGCTGTTTTATGTTAGCATTTTTTAATCTCTGTTTTTTATTTTAGAAATTTTCAAATATCTGTTGGTCATTGATTTTTTGGTGTATTTTGAAATGTCCACTAAAAAGTTGATTGAAACATGGGTGGGCTAGGCAGTTGTAGACTTTATGCAGATTAAACTTTCTGTAGTCCTTTTACAGAATCTACAATTGAATGCCATTAGTGATTTCCTATTGAGTTAGTCAACTTCATCAGGAAAATTCTTTCAGTATTCTGCCTGCAAGGTATAATCCCAGCAACTGGTTTTGAGATCTGGGTGAACGTTTTAATTTCTCAACATTTTTAAAGTAGACTTTGAATTAGTCTCCATATTTTTAATGTGGTATACTAGCCCTCAACCAGCCTAATGTCTCTGAGTCCATTTTCTCTCTTCAGATCATCAGTCTCTCTTCCTATTTTTGCTTGAGGGGAGGATGGTCATTTTATGGAATAGAGTGATGGAGAATATTGGTGAATCTATCTGCTTGTAAACAGAACCCTACCTTCATACCAACTTTCAGAGGTGCCTAGTGTTAAGAATTTTTGTGCTTTCAGGGTTCTGTTTCATTGTTGCCTCTTGTACCTTCTTTTGGTTCTTGTAGATTTAGACCTTAAACAGGCATATGTATGCACATGAATGCACATGCACACACACAACATCACAACAAAACAACCTTTATTGTTAATTTCATGGATACAGGAATACATTCAACATTTATTTTGAACAGAAATCCCCCAAAGTTTGTTACTCATTTTTAATTTTAATGCAATTTTATGTTTTGAGAACACTGCATATATGAAGCTGGAATTTGTTGAAGCTTTATCCCTGGTAAACACCTGGCCGATTTTGAGTGTGTTCATTTAAGAGAATCTATATTTGGTGTTTGTTGTGTGCAGATTTCTTTCTCTTAATGAGCCTATTCAAATTTTCTATATCTCTACTCCTTTAATGATTATTTAAATCTTAAGTAGTTATATTTAAATTTTTTTAATGTTTATTCATTTTTTGAGAGACAGAGACAGAACACAAGTAGGGGAAGGGCAGAGAGAGAGACACACACACAGAATCTGAAGCAGACTCCAAACTCTGAGCTGGACCCAGAGCACAGAGCTGGACCCAGAGCTCGATCTCAGGAACTGTGAGATCATAACCTGAGCTGAGGTCAGATGCTTAACTGACTAAGCCACCCAGGTGCCCTGGAAGTGGTTATATTTAAATATGTAACTAAAATTATGTATTTGTTTTTTTTACTTTTCATGTAATTCTGCCAGGTGTTGCTTTATATATTTTGAGACTGCATTGTTTGGTGCATATATGGTCCCTGATTATTATAGCCCCAGTATATTTACTTGTATATAGTTCCTATTTGTCCTTTGTTATTTTTTAACCTTAACTTTTTTGCTGATATTAAAATTGCTATCTGGCCTTCTTTTAATTTTTTCCCCTAATTATACTTTCTCATTTCTTTATTTCCAGTCTTTTTACATTGTGTTTTAAATGTATTTTTAGTAATGAAAATATTGTAATTCAATATTATAATAATGTAATTGCCAGATATTATAATCTATTTTTTGATGAGTTACTTTAATTTATTTACATATAGTAAAATAAACATCATATTATTTTTGCATTCTTACTTAGTAGTACTATTTATCACATATTTTATAGTCTATTTTCTTTCTTACTTGCTTTTCACTGAAAATACTTAATTTCTGGGGCACCTGGGTGGCTCCGTTGGTTAAATGTTTGACTTCACCTTGGGTCATGATCTCATTGTTCATGGGTTCAAACCCTGTGTTGGGCTTTGAGCTGAAAGCTTGGAGACTGGAGCCTACTTCTGATTCTGTGTCTCCCTCTCTCTCTCTCTGTCCGTCCTCTACTTGTGCTCTCTCTCTCTCAAAAATAAATAAATAAAAAATTTAAAAAGTGCTTTTTAAGAAAATACTTATTTCTTAATTTTGTCTGTAGGTTATATTTCAAATATTTTAATTCTCTTGGTTACTACAAATACATTAAAATAGTTATGATTATTTTCTTTTCCAATTTCCTAAACTTGTATATATTTAAATCTTCCCCTTAAAGAGATACCTTAGCACAATGTATCACATCCCTCAATTCCCTTCACTTAGAATTTTAGTTCTGAATTATCGTAGCTAATATTAAATTTTACTAACTTTATTGATAATTTTGTGGTATTGATAATTTTTCTCATGGTTTTTCTCTGGACTTTGTTTTTTTTTGTCAGACTACTTTTGTCAGACTACTTTCTCTAAAGTGTCCTCAAAGATGATCTCTGTGCAAGGGACACACTGATTATATCTGTGTTTGAGAAGCTTGTTATTTCATGTCTGCATTTAAAGTAGATTTTTTTGTGTATACAGTTATAGTTTTGAATTATTTTTCCTAGGCGTTTTGAAATATAGTTTGTTATGGTCTTAACCTCAAAATGTAAGGAAAACCTGTAAATCAGTCCAAGTCTGGTGTCTGATCTGATTCTTGTTCTTATGTGAGCTTATTTTTATTCAGTAGGTTTTAATTTATTTTATTTTGTATTTTTTTCTCTAACTGTAACCCTGGCAACCACTGATCTTTGTATTTACAGTCTCCAGAGTTTTGCCTTTTCCAGAATGTCAAATAGTTGGAATCATATAGTATGATCCTTTTCAAATTGGCTCTTTCACTTAGTAATATGCATTTAAAATTCCTCCATGTCTTTTTATAGCTTGAGGGCTTATTTCTTTTTAGCACTGAATAATATTCCATTGTCTGGATATACCATATTTTATTTATCCATTTACTTGTTGAAAAACATCTTAGTTCCTTCCAAGTTTTGGCAACTATTCAAATAGTTCTTTTTAATACTTTTTGCCCCTATTTCAAATTGTTGTATCTTTTGATATTTTTTGAGACTATTTATTATAATTGGTTTAAATTAGTTATCTGTCTAATACATTCATTGTACTCCTCCAGGAGATTGTTCAAAGTATTACCTTTCTCTTAGAGCAGGTAACTCATAAAATTTCCTTTTACCAAGAGCTCTTACTTCTCTGGAAGCATCAACTACCCTGGTTAATTGGGTGCCCAACAAGAGAAACTAACCCCTAAGCCCTAATGTAACACTTCTTTGGAAACATTTAATGGGGGTGGGGAGATTTGCCTTAGAATGGAAAACATTGCTATTAAATCTAGGCTGAACCATTGCCTATTTGCCATCCTCCCAACTAGTAATCCCTGCCCCTCAATAAAACACCTTGTTCCTTCACCCTTAGCACGACTCTTACCTAAGAGTTCTTTTCCTTGATTGCAATAACTGAATTCATGTAATAAAGAGGGAGGGGGGATAAATGTCCTAGGTAATCTTCCTGTGGCCATTAGCTCCCCACCTCATGCACCTCTACATGCACTAGCATTCTGCCCTCCAACCTGGGCAGACCTGGTATGGAACTGCTCAGTTTTTGCTTGCTTGATGAGGGAATGGGCAGTGGTGAGTACAGAGAATAAAGGAGAGAATTTTTTTCCCCTTTCCATCCCTTTGTTGCAAATAACCCTCATCATCTCTGAACCATGTTCTCTCCTACATCAAAATCCTTTCATCTTCTTTGTCGGAGGTTCTCAGTTGTGGTATTGTTTTCTCAGACTGATAACCTCACCTCTTTCTCACACCTTTGGCATATTCAGGATTGGATTTGAGAAAAGGGAGAAACCTCTTGTCAGGAATGGAAAGTCTCACTGAACATAATACTGTTCAATGAGCAGTATCTTAGAAATATCAGAAATCACAGCTACAAATCATAGTCATGAGAACTGAGAGTACTAAATCTTCACTTAAGGAAAATGAATCTTTTGATGTCTTATGTGACTGAAATGCCTTACAAATTAAATAATAACTATTAGCTGAATGAATGAATAAATGAATGAATGATGTGTTTGATTTTTGCATTGGCACATGTGTGGGTAGTATTGTTGTGAGTGCTCGTATGCTTGTATCTTTAGGGAGTGTGTGACCATGAGAGGTGTTGAGAAAATCCCCCTAAGTATTGCTTTAAAAATATCATTCAGGGACGCCTGGGTGGCTCAGTTGGTTAAATGGCCAACTCCGGCTCAGGTTATGATCTCACAGTTCATGGGTTCAAGCCCCGCATCAGGCTCTGTGCTGACAGCTCAGAGCCTGGAGCCTGCTTCAGATTCTGTGTTTCCCTTGCTCTCTGCTCCTCTCCCGCTCACATTCTGTCTGTCTCTCAAAAATAAATAAACATTAAAAAAAAAAAATTTAAATATATCATTCAGACTACAATACAGAGTCATTGGACTTTCAACATTATTTTCATGAACATAAAGAAGCAGAGTCATGGGAAACATTAAGAGGTTACATTCTGCTCATTTAGTGAACATGTATTACATTGCACACTAACCCTGTGGTAGGCACTAGGATAACAGATGTAAGATACAGTGAGTATATAGCTTAATATGAACATATAATCAGAATAAATGTGATCCATACAATAAAAAAAAAATAGGCACAGAATGCCATAGGAGCTAATGTTTTAAAGTCCCCAGCTGCTGTTACTAAAGCCATAAAGGGGCTGAAAACAGAGCCACAGAGCCATGTAAAGGCTCTGATTGTGTGGGGAACGGTGAGTCACACAATGTGGCCAAAGCACAGAGTACATGGAAGCCAGGACATGGGACAGAAGCTCCTCAGGAAGCTGGAGATGTAGCCTGGGGTCAGAGAACAAAGTTAGATGCCATCATAAGCAATTCATACGGAACTTCTAGCCTACATTACAGGAAGCCTTAAAATTGTTATAACTTTTTGTTTAGATGCCAGATTATTCTAGTGCTTCCCTGAGGTCGATCTCTTTGAAAGCCAGTAAGGAACTTTGAAGCTGTCATCTTCTTGAAGCAATCAGAATCCTGAAGAGGTTACAATGGTGGCATGTTATGAACATATCTTGTGCAGTCGGAAGACCTGGGTTTTGAATTCTGGCTGATTGACCCATTCAATAAGTAAGCTATGTGACCTTGGTGACAAGTGGTTAAAGACCGTGCTTCATTTACTTAGGTAGTGATACTTTATCTCATGTGGAGACTATGTGGTTTAAATGAGATAGTCTGTCATATGCTCAATAAATGTAAAAATTTGAAGACAGAACTCTTTGGTATTGTATTATAAAATGAAAGTTTCAAATCAAAAGATAGATTTCTTAATCAGCTAAATTATTTCTTTATTCTCTTGTACAGGTGATTCAGATCACATGTTTTTAGAAATGAGTTTGATACACTGTAGATGATCAGTAACCCCTCATTGAATTAATGAGTATATATGTATTATTGTAAAATACCAAACTGTTCTGGACTAGAGGGTCAGTATGACATTGATGAGTTAAATAGCATAACTTACATGATAAGGTGTTTAAATATAGTGGCCCTTTCTTTCAATGCCCACAATATTTTCTTTTTCAGAGGACAGAATGTGAATGTCTTACTCCTTTTTGAACAATCGAGGGTTCAAGATAGCATTACAATTTAAATCTACATCTTTCCACATTGAAGTGTATGCCCTTGCCAGTACTCTGTTATAGTGTTTCTTCCTTTTGAACATCTTAGGCCAAAGTGCCTTTTCACGGAAACTTATTAGAATTCTCTTCTTGGTTAGGGGATCCAGCAATGAAAGCTGTTTTCCTGGTTTTCTAAGTCTCTGGGAGAGGATTTACTCCGTGGACAAAATGCATGCAGCTGTCAGAGCCGTACACTCTGGAAGAAGCCAACAATTTTACAGTTCAGGACCAGATGTGGTCGAATGTTTCGACAAAAAGCAGGGTCACAAAGTCAAGTGCCAATTTTCCAGATCAATTTTTCAACTGTCTCTGCTGATTAGGGCAATGGAAGTATCCATACATTTCTTGGAGAAGGTATTGATCAGGGAACAGAAGCTAACATAATTCATCCCAGCTTAGAAAAATTGTCCACGAGGTATTCTGCTTGATTCATCTTTTTTCGTTTTTCCTGCATATTTGAAAACATTTTGGAGGGCAACTGTGGGAATCATCTTCCCCAGAACACTGGCAGATATTTCCCAATTCCATTAATAGAAGCTTGGTGCCAGGTCAAAATGCTTTGTTAAATGTTATCCTAGCTGGTGCCCTTATTTCTAGCCGTGTATTGGCACAGTGTTTAGAACCCAATTTTCTACAAATATGTTGAAAGGTAGGGAGTCATTATTCTTAGCCCCTGGTTGTTATCTGGGAAGAGTAGCTGCTGAGCAGTGCTTTCCTTCATGAAAGAATATAGGGAGGCAAGGTTTAGCTTTTTTCAGGGAGTTTTAGCAATGAGCTGCGGTTCTGGAAGCTTTCCCGTGTTCATTCTTTTCAAAATGAGGAATCCTGAAATTCAGCCTATAGTATAAAATTACTCAAATTCCAGTTTTCCTTCCAGAAAAATTGGCAGAGCAGGATATATTTTGCATTACTAAATAGGCAAAAGCAATTGCTTCCTGCAAATCTTGAATGCACGTTGTTGTCTACGTATCACCTCTTAACCTCTTGTGGTTTCATCTCTACTGCATACACCTAGAGTGAATGGTACGAAAAAACTGGATTCACTAGACCTGGAAACACTGGATGAGACTTGAACTGGCTTTAAGGTGGAGGAATCAAGCACATTAAATGTGAATTCTTTCCACTTCTTTTGTGGCAGAAAATTTTCCCAGGGGAAAAATGAATGTATAACTCATGGCCATTCTGAAGTTCTTGTTCTTATATGGATGCCAGTGGTCCTCTTGCTTAATTATGTTATTCCATTCAGGACCCACACCAGCCCATTCATGTGGACAACAGATGCAAAATAACTTAAATGTTAAGTTTTTAAAAAAGTTGTACCTCTTCTTCAGCATCTTTCCACTCAATTTGTTAAGAATGTTTTCTCATGTGATCTAGTTATTTATGAGCAAACATGAATGTGTAATGAACATGAATAGCAATTCTAATGTTACATTTGAAGTCTTATGTCTACACCACTGGCATGAGGGACCAGAGTTATTGAATGTGCAAAGGTAGCATGCAAGGTAAAGGGGATTCATGATTCATTTAGCATTAAGCTTCCACTCTTGGGAAAATATTTCCTGCTAGACAACCTGATACACTTTCCTTTCAAGTAGTGCAGACAATGTCTAGAAAGGGACTTTATCTCACAGAACACAGCATCAACATACCTGGGATTTGCAGGTTGTAAAATGAAACAGAGAATTCCACAATATTCCAATTTCTTGCATTTTAACTCAGACAGATATATACAAAGCTAGTTAAATATAACGTGATAAATATTAATGGTATTGGGGTAAATAAGAACCCCCAGGGAGCATAGGACCAGTGCCTCAACCTGAGGATGTCAGGATTACTTAACACAGGAGATGCATTAAAGTAGCTGAATGATGAATCTGTAGCTGCCTAATAGAAAAGAAAAGGAAGGTGTGGTATAATTTGAAGATGACTCCAGTGATCTTTACTCTTGTATAATTCCATCCCTCTAAGTATGGATAGAACTTGTGAATATAATGAGATATTTACTCCTATGATTGTATTATACGACAAAAGAGGTTTTGTAGATGTCATCAAGATCCCTACTAGTTGCATTAATCAAAAGGAGATTGTCTGGGTGGGCCTGATTTATTCAGGGGAGACTTTAAAAGACACTGGATCCTTTCCCAAGTCAGAGAGTTTGGAAGTGTTCAAGGACCTGGAAGCAGCCTGTAGGAGCTGCCTGTGGTCCCCAGACAACACCCAGCAAGACCCCAGGGGCCTGGGTTCCCAGGCTACAAGGAAATGTATTCTGGCAACAACCTGAAAGACCTTGAGAGCAGATCTTTCCTTATTTGAGCCTCCAGCTGATGATGCCACCTGACTCCAGCCTTGTAAGACACTGAGCACAGGACCTAGCAATGTTGGGCCTGGACCTCTGGTCTGCATGAAGTAATCCCTGGGTTTTGTTTCAGCCTCTAAGCCTTTACAGTGATAGAAAATGGACACAGAAGAGAATCCTACAGAGGGGTACTAGCATGAGCTTCCTTGTAGGAGAGAAGGTAACTGGAGTGTGGTAGAATGGCCAGCATCCCCTGTGGCCAGTCAGGCATCTCATATTGAAGAATGACAGGAAGTGGGATAAGAAATTCAAGTTGGAGCTACTTTTTGTAGGTTTATAAAAAGGAACATGAACCAGGTTTGGGCACAGATGGATAATTCAACCTATGTTTAGAAACATAGACATTCAAAGTATGGAATGGACTGCAGGGAAGTGGTCTTAAAACCAGAGAGACGGGGAAGAGGGCTATTGTAATAATGGAGGCAAGAAGTGCTATAAAAAAACAGAAAAAGAAAGAGGTGGCTCCCAGAGATATTTTAGTGACCAGCCTATCTTTTGGGCTCATTTGTTTTCACATTTATCTTAAGTTCCTCTCAAAAAACAATAGAATCGTAGACTCTTCAGCTGGATGAAACCTGAAGGAATCATCTGATGGCATCAAGGCCTCACCATAAACTGACAAAATATCAAGTTACTCAAATGAAAATAAGTGGATATAAACGGTATTACATGAATTGTAGCATTTTTTAAAATTCTTTTTGTGTGTGTATATAAGTTCTGTGTTGACAGCGTAACATTTGGTTGATTCATGGCACTGTTTTAAGGTAAAGTAGATAAAGTATATACAAAGTTGAGGTACATCATTCATCTTGTCTGGCCTCCTGCTTCAGACAGGCAAAATATTATTATTCCCATGAAGTAATTGAAGTTGAAGAGGCCAACTAACCTGTCACCAGGTACTCAGCAGAGGGGAGAGGGTGACTTGGGCGCCATTTTTCAGACCCCAGTTTTTCCCATTATTCCACTCATAGCAGGCAGGTGACAGCACAGGAGAAGCTGGGATACAGCTTAGCTACAAGAACAGGGTCATGAGAGAATTTCCCGGATGAGTCTGGGAATAATGTGGGCCACAATAAGCTCTTTTATTCACAAGTCTTTGTCTTATGTAGTATGAGTGTTTAGAGTCATTGTATAGTTTTATCAAATAGGAAAACATCTCATCTTTTAACATGCAATAGGGATCTTCCTCTGGTTCACTCCCAACAGTTTTATAAAATAGATTCAAACTTAAAGAACTGTGTTCAGCATTTTTCATTAACCCTAAGGCCTTATGTGTACCCTGAGTACCTACTGGAATAATCCCTAGAAGCCCAGATGTTGCATATTAATAACATGATAACCATTACTGTTATCACATTACTTCGTGTTTTAGGTCCTTGCCTAGATGAAACATTTGCTTTTGCACTTAAGTGCTGTTAGACATGTTGTGGTTAGAGCAGAGCAGAGTAGCCTATCTTCAGAGACTCTTTCCAGGCTCCCTTTGAATTCACTAGGGACATGGTACAGAGCAAGGATCCTTTCCATGTGGAAGGGAGTGATAAGGTTCAACATTTTCAAACTAGGGTGAAATGTCTTTGGTTTCCATGAGAGTCCTGGAGGAATAGCACAGGAGCAGTGTTTCTGTCCCCTGATGAACTGAGCATTCATTGCCCCGGAAGAAGAATCACCCATCCCGGTGGGGGCTGTAAGTGGTGGCTGAGTGAATACCAGAAAGGATGAAGGATCACAAATTGGGGCCTGGCCCCAGCTGGATGGATTCTAACCAACTGTGGCATTATTTTTTTTCTTTATGTTAACAGCGTTTTGCCTTTCTTCTCTGTTAGGATGTGAGGGAGAACATGCTTGACCCAAGCCTGTGCTGTTGGTGGGCCTGAGAAGGTCAGCACTGACTCTCTAGATGTGGGTCGTGTTCCTGAGGTCCCTCAGAGCCAATCAGTGTCATATGAGGTTTCTCCAGGAGGTGCTAAGAAGTGTCTCATTGAAGCTCTAGAAAGGCTTCTCTTTGGCGGGTCACCCTATCCTTGGGGATGACTACAGAATCATAAAAGGAATCAACATTTGGGATCAGATTCCAATATGAGACAACACTATCAGTGACAACCCAGTCTAACCCTAACGGAATGTTACATCATCATTAACTTGGGAATTTGCTGTGTACTTGTTTAGGCTTAATCATATTTTAACCCCATCGAACTGGCCACACACTACTTGCAGGGAAGGGTTGCAGTCCCTTCCCTGCAAGTAGTTTGCAAGAAGACCTCTGCTCAGTGCCAGCTTTGCCTTCAAGCCCTTGTGCCTTTATGGTGATTACTACATCTTTTCCAAGTTCTGACCTTAGCCCTGGGAAAGGTTCTGCCAAGGTCCCACAGAGCTACAGTCCCACGGGCATCTTGCTGAGATCCTGTAAAGTCATACCACTGGCATAGCTACAGAAAGGCCCACGCCCAGGAAAGAGCAAGGCCAGAGTACTCACACTATGCCCATTATCCCTGCCCATTGAAAGGGACGTGAAATCAAGAGCCTTCAAAGAGGAGGGGAGGAGTGAGGAACAGCAGCCTGAAGAGGAAATGCTCTGTTCATCCTTTCATGTCCCACATTGCATCAGCTCCTGGAAGCCTTACCCGCTCCTCCCTCACCCCCACCCTCTGCTGTTAAACAGTTTTATGGTTTCCTGTGTCATTGAACTTACTATACTGTATGATACTTACATGTCTTTCTCCTCCACTAGACTTTAAACTTCTTGAAGGCAATAATTATGCTGCTTTATCCCATCAGGTAATATTTGTGGAGCCCCTACTATACACCAGGCACTTTTCCAGACACTGGAGACTTAGTAGTGAATGAGACAGATAAGGTCCTGCTCTTGTGAACCTTACTTCTGATGAGACAGACAAACTTAATAGACATGTTTCTAAATACGTTTATGTTCCCAGACCCTAACACTGTGCTTATAATATAAATAGGGTGTAAAATATCTATATCTACATCTACATCTATCTATATCTACATCTACATCTACATCTATATCATCTATCATCTATATCTAGATCTATCTAGTGCCTTTTATTGTATTTATTTTTGTTTATTTACTGAGAGAGAGACAGAGAGAGAAAGCAAGCAGGGGAGGGGGAGAGAGAGAGAGAGAGAGAGAATCCCAAGCAGGCTTCTCACTGTCAGCACAGAGCCTGATATAGGGTTCAAACTCACAAATTGTGAGGTCATGACGTGAGCTAAAACCAAGAGTGGGTTAACCATCTGAGCCACCCAGGTGCCCCGGGATGAAGTGACTTTTAAATGTGGATTAAGTGATCCCATTTTTTTTTTTTTTCTGAAATACTCTGTGGAAGTACTACGATCTTCACATCTATCTGCTGACTATTGAGGGACCCACCAAGGAGTGTCATGGGATTTTGGTGAATCCATAGACATGGCTGTGGCTTCAGCCCAGCACCCTGACTGGTAGTCAGGGCAGCACATCCCTCATGAGGCTATGGTGTGAATGTAGAAATAGGTGCTATGAGAATGACAAAGGTCACAGTGAGGCCCCCAGAGGGCACTGCTCCATGTTGCTGGGTTTCTAACAATCCAGCAGAATGTTCCCAACATGCTGTACCCCAGCCCTGCCCATGGAATTTGAGCTTCTGCTTTAACCTTGGGCCTTCCCTTCTTTGGGAGTGACTGTTCCTACAATCTTTCAGGATCTCTATGCCATCGTCTCCTCTCATAGTGAATATCTATGAGATGCCAACAGCTTCCCTTTCTAGAACCATCCTTTGCTTTTTTCCGTGACCCAGATGGGTCTGTTCATGACTCCCTTGTCATAGGTTTGGCGGCAGTAGGGAGGTACCTGACTCAAGAAAGGACACTTGGAGTCTTTTTCAGGGAATTTTATGTGTTCTGGAAGAGTGGGTGTATTTTTTTCCTCTGGAGTCATGATTTATAGGGAGTTGTAAACAGTCCATTGAACAGGCCAATTTTATAAAGTAATCAAATAAAATTATTTTTTTGTTTTCCACTATCCTTTTGAAATTTTGTCTTATCTATGTAAAAACTCCTACAGACCAGGATTTTCATCATGCTTAGATCCTAACGTCACTTTAAGTCACAAAGACAGCTCCACTGTAGAAACTGCAATGTTGAGCCCAAGATGTTAATGAGAACTCTGAACTTGATTTAAAGTAAAATATTCTCCCATTTCTTGACTTAAGCCTGCTTCAGGCTGGGAGGCAGCAGGGGAGAGAAGAGGGGAAGAATGCCGTGGTTGACTTTTTTTCTGTATTTCTCTGCCTTAAACTTCTAACTGTTCACTTCCCCGGCTTGTTAACTAATTTCTGGTCCTTTTGGGATCAGAGTTTGGGTGGAGTAGGAGGAATGTTAAGAAGGGAGGAAAATCCTGACTTAAAATGTTCTTTTACTAAGCTGGCTTCATGCTCTCTGGGTGGCAAATGTTTAAAAACCATCCTTACTTCTTACAGGAACTTTCATGCGTTCTTTAGATGTTTCCATTACTGGAGACCTATTTCCTGCAGATCTTCTGACCCATTTAGATAGTTTTCTTGCAAGTTCTTCTGCAGTCCTGGGGAATTCACCATTCACCTCCAATTTCATGCTGTTGAGGCTCCCTCCATCCCACTTGGTGGCCTTACTGGTCAGGACCCAGGCTGAGTCCACACTGGCTCTTCTCCCATCTGACCTACCTCTAGTCCATCAGAAACCCTCATGCATCTCCTGTCTCTGGGCAGATCGGCTGTTCCCAAGGCAGTCTCTCTATGTCACAGCCATGGCAGCTTTAGCTTGTTCAGCTATAACTCAGACATCAGCTGTCCCTGTCTTCCAGTTCTGAGTGATCCCATAGATCAATCCTCAGGAGGCTTGAAGTGTAGGAAGTAGTTCACAGGAAAAGCTGCTGACATGGCTATCTGTTCAGTTCTTTGCAAATTCTGCATGGGATGATCTGGCTCTGGAAGTTCACCTTTATTTTACCTTGGAGTCCCACTGGAAACATTACCTTAAACATTTTCCAGGTAATATGTGGCCTGGAGAGAACCCATCTGGGAAGACAGAGACCAAGGAGCTCAGAGACAGAGGCACAGCCTTGACACTTTTTGGAGCCCTGGATTTAGCCATGCTTGGAGCTAGAATTACCTCTACAACTTTGCTAATGACCCCTTTTGGCCTCTTCTGGTTTGCATTTGGTTTCTGTTATTTGTGGGGGGTATGAGTCCTTGCTAACACTGCCCCTCCCCACTTGTTTTTCGTTGAATCTATGAGCCACACAAACTGGACCCATCTATTCCCCCTGAAGTTATCCCATGCTTTTCTCTTGTCACTACTTTGTTTCAGCATTTTCTTCTCAGGAAATACTCGCTACCTTCATCTACCCTGCCCTCAACCCCTCTTGTAGTATGGAGGAAAACTCCCCATCTCTGTGCCTGCATGTAAGTGGGCACACACATGGTGAACTCACTGCTTGCTGACTGCATCCTAGAAGCAGAGAGCACTTATTTCAGACGTAGCCGAGTCTTAGGTATAGAAAGAGAGTTTTACTGGGCTGAGGTAGAATGAAAATTTGAGGACATTGAGTCTTGTCTGGGAAACAAACATTTAAAAAATGAGGAACCGGGGCGCCTGGGTGGCTTAGTCGGTTAAGCGTCCGACTTTCGCTTAGGTCATGATCTTGCTGTTCGTGGGTTCGAGCCCCGCGTCGGGCTCTGTGCTGACTGCCAGCTCAGAGCCTGGAGCCTGTTTCGGAGTCTGTGACTCCCTCTCTCTCTGACCCTCCCCCGCTCACGCTGTCTCTCTCTCCTGGAAATAAAATAAAAAAATAAAAAATAAAAAATAAATAAATAAATAATGAGGAACCAAATTGGTTTTTTTAATTAAAAATGTGGCAAGAATCTCAACTTGGCTGCTGAGAAGTGGAGAAAAACTGATGGGTATAAGGTAAAAGTCTTTGGAAGTTAAGGGAAGGTTGTGGAAGGGACTTCTAGTTTTCCGTGAACATGTGTTCTCACCTTCTTGCACAGTAAAGGAGACAGAACCAGGCACATGGCTACCTGGGTACGAGCTACACTTCCCCACCCCCGGTAGTTGGTTTGGTCTGATAACTGACTTCTCCCCCCTGGAACTGAGCAAGAGTGGTATGTGCCACTCTCAGGCCCGTGTAGATGATAGGCCTTCTCTTCCACTCTGTTCCTCCCTGCAGGCTTTAACCACCAGGCAGGCCACCTTAGCCACCTGAACAATACAGGGCCTGGAGGACAATGAAACAACTTCCGCTGACAACCAGGTCCTTGAATGATCTTGTGGAGCAGAGCCAAAGGCGAGCCTGGAAATCTTACTTAAGACTGCTATGTCAAAAAGAAAGATTTTTAGCTCTTTGAGTCATAATATCAGGGGATCTCTTTATACATCCACCTTGCCTTACTGTGGATGTGATTCCAGATTAATGACATGTGGCATCCCCATATAGGATGGCTGGAAAGGTATTTCCTGTCTCTGAGGGCCCCAGGGACATTCAAAGGGGAGAAGGGGAGACGTGATAAAAACTTTAAGGTGTTGCCATTACTTGCCACTCCGCAGCTCTCCTCAGTTATCTGCAAATCCAGCCATTGAACAGCCTCATGTCAGGGATGTTTTGAGAAATTGAGGCTAGGACTGATGTAGGGCAGAGAGAGAGGGAAAAAAATCACTTGAGAAGATGAGACACAGAAAAGAGACTGAGAAATGGGTGAAAGCAAGAAATTGTAGGATGGTGACCAGGGGAAAGCTAAGCCCCCAAAGGCCTCGAGGTACCCCAAGGAGGTTCTCCACAGTACAGATTATGGAGATTCAAGCCACTTTTCTTCAGTAGCTGAAAAATAACCCCAGCCTGTTGTAAAATGCGATCAGGCACATAGGTTACATCCTGCTCTCTGGCTCAAATCCTTTTATCTCTCAAGGCCCAATTCAAATGTCATTTCCTTCACAAACTCATCTCCACCCTTGGGTCCGCATGAGAGGGGATACTTTGGGAGTGTTCTGCAAAGTTCCACAGGTAGGAGTCCTGGTCCCTAGTGGGACCTTATGGGCAGCCCTGAGTAGTATATATGACATTCAGCTTTGCATCATTATACATTACAAATATGATTTTATGCAAAACATTTTAAGGACAGGTTGGCTTACAAAGTGCCATCATGATCTATCATCAGAAGGCCGTGAAGTGAGCACGGATTCATTTTATTATTTTCTTTGGAAGGAAATGTGAACTACTTTTCCTGTGCCCAGGGGTGTGACAAGTACCTCCTATCTGAGAGGGTCAGTAACCTCTATTAAAGTCTGAAAGATGACCCTAAATTCCTAGGGCCCCTCCCATAGTCGTCAAATTATAAATATAAAGTTGTGGGGGGTTTTTTTCTTTCCTTTCAGGAAAGAACTCACGATTTCACCTTCCTCTGCAGTGGAGTGAGTGGCTGAAAAACAACAACTCCTGATGAAAACCCAATTTCCAAATACATTCCATGGCTTATTTGTGGAGGGAAATGTTCTTTACCTTTTGAACTTTCAGATAGCTGCCGAAAGCAAACGGGTAAGCTTTTTTTTTTTTTTTAATTAAACAGGAAAAAATATCACACCCTGGCTTGGCTGGTTACCAAAGGCAGGGGGTTCACAGCTGCTCCTGAAGGATCACTTCACAGATGTATGGCTGGGTGACAGGAACAAGGACCCGGCATGCTTATGGTAGTGGCAACACCCTCAGTATCTTCCTAGAAACCAGCTGCTACCAGGGTTTCTGGAAGGGGGCAATGAGGAGGAGCACAAATGATTCGTTTTTCTGTGTACCATAACCTTGCACCTTACTGCCTATAAATCAGAGCCGTTTGAAAATTCACCACATCCTTTTTCTGTCCAGGCTTGTGAAACTGCTTCCTTTAATCCAGCAGATAGATGCCTGTGGTTTTAGAGCCCTGGGATGTTCCACTCCATGTGCCACATGCATGTGGTTAGTTAATGACCTGGGTGTCTGCTGAGATTTGTGACCACGGATTGTTGCAAAGGTCTACCTGACTCCTTTCTTCTCCTAGAGAAGATGAGAACATTCTGACCATATTAGTCATGCTGGGCCTTCTTCTTCTCCTTTTTTTTTTCTTTAATACACAGGAAATGTTCCTCTCCAAGAGCACATAATTTGGCCAATGGTAGCTTCCTATGTTCAGAGCAACTTCACCACCTATTGTGCGTTCTCCAAGATAAAGTTTGTAGTAGCACTTTTAGCGGTAGAAATGTCACCAAGTTGCATAAACTCAAGGCATGCTTTGGCATTCAGTCACACTGCAAATATTGATTGAGCAGAGTTCATTGGGGTCACTAAGATGAACTGGGTGGTTTATCCTTCATTCTTAGAATTTGCCATGTTTCACACAAAGTCACATTGGCTTTATTTTGTTCGTAAAGAAGCATTACAACATTGAATTGTGTGAACAGGCAATACCACCTCTCTTACACTCAAGAGTTACTAATTAGAGTGGCAACAAAGCTGGTTGTGAGATACATGTGGCTGCTCTTTGGGGCTGAAATGTAGACGCCTGGCTCCCAGTGCAATAAGTTTGTAAACAAGACCACGCCCAGTCCTTCTAATTAATATTTTGTCTTGTGGAAACTGACTATATTATATCAGACACAAAATTAAAGTCTGAGGCTGTCTGCATAATTGAAAAGAGCCAGTTACAAAACATGGGGTACAAGTAAGAGTCACCATTGTCTACACAAAGCCAGTCGATTGGTTAGTCATCTGTGACGATCAGTCTTACGTGTCAACTTGGCTATGCTTATAGTAAGTACTCAGTTATTTGATCAAATAGTCATCTAGGTGTTTCTGTCAAGGTATTCTGTAAATATGATTAACATGTACAAGCAGTGGACTTTATGTAAAGGAGATTCCTGGATAATCTGGGTGGATCTGGCCCAATCCATTGAATGGCCTTAACAGAATGGAGGGTTCCCTCTGGAAGAAGAAATTCCTCCTGTGGACTGGAACATCAGTTCCTGCCTTAGAGTTTCTACCCTGCCCTTCCTGACAGCCTACCCTACAGATTCTGGACTTGCCTAGACAGCCTTACAATCACAAAAAACTAATTCCCTGCAATCTCTCTCTCTCTCTCTTTTTATGTAACTATCTATCTATCTATAGATAGATATATGCACACACGCAGATATATCATTAATATGTAATCATATAGAATTGATATTAATGTATTATCGTACATATAATTAATATTATTAACATCTAGATACGTATTCGTGTATCTCCTACTGCTTCTGTTACCTTGGCTGATACTGATATATCACCTTATCATTAGCCTAGAGGTAACAGCCAGCTTGATGGGTTTTTTTAACTAAATCAAATACCAGTGCCCAAAGATAGCATGTAAGATTAGCAGTGACCTTCAGAGCATGTCTATATCACAACTACACAAAATTTTCAATCTATTTTCTACACAGAAGCCAGAGCTCTCTTACTAAAAATATAAGTTAGATCATCTCCCTCCACTGTTTAAAACCCTGACTCCTTTTCTCTGACACTCACAGTCAAGGTCAAGGTTTTAGGTCAGCCCACAAACACACGAGATCTGAGCCCTGATTTCTTGAACCGTGTCACTTGTCTTCACCCTCTGGCTCCCATGCTCCAGCCACACTGGGCTTTTCTGTCCCTCACAGATACCAGCTACACTTGTTATTCAGGCCTAAGACACTATGCCCTGGTTTGATTTTCCTTTCTTCATAGCACCTATAGCCACATATTTACTGTTATGTCCAAAACCTATCTCCCCTAGAATGTAAAACCCCGTAAGAGCAGAGGCTGCTTCTGTTTTGTTCACTGCTGTGTATCTTCAGTATTCACATAAATTGGGCAATTTGCTAATATCTGATGAATGAATGAATGAGTTTAATAATGGTGAACTCAGACAAACATGTGAGTTGGTGTTATTTGGTCAAAACAATTGATTTATCAAATTTTAATTTTCTACCAGGCATCCCCCTGCCCACACATACATAGATACCATTTCAAAGGGAACTGATGTGGTCAAACCTTGAAAGTCTCCTTTCTCCTGAATATTTATGCAGCAGTGACCATGGTGGTCACATCTGTGTTGAGATCCTCTCCTCTCTTAACGTCATGATTCTGCACTGCTCATCTACCAAGATCCATCTCTAGCATTACCCTTTCTTGTGAATTCTTCCTGAATTGCCTTAACAGAAGTGATCTTGGCATCTCCTGAAATCGTCAAAGCAGAGGTCACCTCAGCTGCTCATGGGACCTATGGTTGTCTCCTTCTGCAACTACATCTCTATATGTCAATGGATTCTGGGGGTCTGAACTGTGCATTACACTTCCTTGACTCCCTGAAGCCAGCAGCATCATAGAACTGGCAGATTTCCAGTTCCAATATGTTGGAGACATGAATGGATAGGAATCATTAGTCATTTATCTGGTCAATGAAATGAAGGAAGCAGAGGGAAGGGAACCTATATCTTGAGAAACAGAGCCAGAGCCAAGACAAATGAGTTCTCCCCACTCTGACACACTTGGCCTGATCTTCAGAGCACACTAGCTCATCACCCTGTGCACCAGGATGAGGACACAACATGGAATGAGATCCAGTGGCTTGTTTGGTAAGTAGGGTTTCCATTTGAAGAAGGGTCCCTCCTTTTATTTCTGGAATAATGTAAGTGGAAATAAATTGGTAAAACAAAGCCAAAATTGCTTTTATTTCTCTGATCCATACTTATTTCCACCATCTATTGAATATTTATCTGTGAATGGACAGTCTCTCCTACTGGAATATGCCTATGGGAGTGAGGACTTACTCTTTGTCCATCACAAAGCCCGCACTGCCTAGAACAACGTCTAATACAGGCAGACGTTTAGTATTAGTATTTGTTGAATGAATGAACATTCATTTCTATCCCAGTATCCATTTCTATCCCAGAATGTTCATTCGTCCTTTCAAAAAGTGTCGGTAAGTCTAATTGGATAATTGTTTTATTCAGTCACAACTCATTTATCTAACACTGCAACAAACACCCTTAGACGCATCAATTGCAGCACCATGAGACAGGACCATACTGTCTCCTACATGTGTGGACACAGATGTAGTGTCCTGTATATTTTCAGCCCTTGACTAAAGTGACCAAATGTTCCTAGAGAATGTTAAAATTGATTTTTTTTTAATTTTTAGAGAGCAGTTAACAAAAGAACTTTGAAGCCAAGTTCTAGAGATACATGGTGCTGATGATTGCGCAACAGTGTGAACATGCTTCATGCCACTGAGCTGGACACTTAATAAGGGGTAAACTGGCAAATTTTGTGTTAGGTACATTTTACTGCAATTAAAAAAGTAAATAATGAAACAATGAATAAAAAAAAACAACATTAAGCCTACGCATACTGTGACTAGTTAGAAGGTCAGTCAGGAGGGTTCTCTCATCAAGGCGAGTGGGAAGCAAAGATTGTTTCCCCATACTGGAACTCAGATGCCTTTTTCCATTTAGACTCCATCTGAGGTATTAGAGAAAGATTTGAATTTTCAAAAATAGTTTGATAAGTTGACAATGATAGTTCCCACATTGAAAACATTTATTTTCCAAATACCCTTGAACAGAGAGGAGTGCTTCATATCATGTTCATGATCAATAAAATGACTATATACTGGACTTTGGAACAGCCCATAATTGTATACTGAATGCTGCCAGGTGAAGGAATGTCAGCATCCTTATTTATTTACTTCCTGCATTTATAGCTTTTTCAATGCTTATAGCTACAAGTGAAATTTAAAACAGCTTAATTAAACTTCAGATGTGTGGGTCTGATACGCTTGGCACAGAGCCATGACATTCCAAGATTCTCAAATAGCATAATCTAATTAATTTTTTCTAGAACATAGAGATCATGACCAGAGCAATCTGAAACACTTAGTGTCCTGGCAGCTGGCATCTTCTCATTTCCAGTTTCCCTGCACTATAATTTTGTTCCCATTTGTGAGAAACTGTGGATTTCTCCACGTTGGTAGATTGTATTAAGTTACATGCTATTCAGTTGAGGCATTTTTTAATGAACTAATTGCATGTTAGTTAATAATAGAACATTGCATCAACAGTCAACAGTCAAATATCACTCTTAAAGAAAATACTTCAGTTTTGCAGTAGGAATGTCTGGGAACAAGACTGACCTGTGAAAATACAGTGATTACCCAGTGCTGGATTACTGAATTGTAAGTGATTGGATATCAGTATCATTAACAATAACAAGGACAACAATAAATCTATAAGATGCAAATTTTAATTTTTCCTGCCAAGGTAATGTTTTCTGTAGTCCATGCTTAATATTATCAGTGTATAATAATTAAAAGATAAGGAAGCATACTGGGTAGGCCCGTCACTAAAATCCAGCCCGACATTCTGACTGTGAAGGTGGTAGAGGCTTCTATATGAATATAGAACCTTCTGTAATGTTCAGCTAAAGTCAGTTCCTAGATTCGATGTCTCCCACATCTAATTTGGATCTGATGGATAATCATTCCTCACTATGCACAGACCACTGACGGTTTTGGTGACACTGACCGTCTTTCCTTTAAGGTGGCACCTGTTTTTCCAGCTGTGCTGCTTCTGCACCTGTTCCTCCTTGGGTCTGTTACTCATTTTCCTGTGCTCTGCTTTGCTTTGCAGGAGACTGACCCCTAGACATGCAGGGTTTCCCAGGCCCCTGTGTCACATGGCTTCCCTCTGGTTTCAGCCCTTGAGAAAGAAACACACGCAGGAGATTGACGGGTGCCAGGAAGTGAGCAGAAGGCTGGGACACTTCTCTTTCTCTGCTTCTTGGTAGCATCTCTGGAAGCAGCCGCATCTCTTCTGCTCACCCAGCAGGCTCGCCATGCTTCTGCCTCCAGCTCAGAGGCAGCAGGTCTTCTCGCCTGAACTTCCTGGGTTGCGTCACTGTCCCATGAGGCTTCTTAACTGTTCTATCACCAGTGTAACTAACTCCCTGTATTAAAGTCCTACTGTTCTAAATATTCAGTGGTTTTTATTTCCTGGCAGACCATTACCGAGATACCAGACAAAAATTCCCAATCTCCTGAGGCTATATCCATTTTTCATTCATTTCAGGGGCTTATTTCTCAACATTTGTATTATAGCTCTTTGATGCAGGATTGCATAAAACATTTTTTCTTCCTCTTTTAAAGAACATGTTGGATTTGAGAGAAGAGAGAAAAGACGGGGGGAAGGGCAGCTATTTATAAGGTATTATAACTCTACCTAACAGTCTGTATCCTGGAGTTCCACTTTTCCTACACAGCAGGGCACACAGTTTTGGTGAGGTCACATACACCCAGGGATATGATGTCATCTAGCACATTGTGTTACAAACAGGTTTAATAACGCATTGTTGCATCTTAAACCCTGAGATGGAATGGTCTGCTCAAACAGCCAGACCCAGGATCCATCTGGTAGACGTGTTAGTCAACGACCCCAAGAGCTCAGCACATTTCTCCCTATTGAGATAGAACAGAAATGACTCTTACAGATTTAAAGCTGAGTTTTACAACACAGAAATGATGTCATCACTATAACTGTTTTTTTCTTTATATCTCATCTTTCTCTGCCTCTTTAGTTCTTTATTTCTCCTTCCACTCTCCCCTACTCCTTTCTATGGTGCTCAAACCTTACCTGAGCTTAAAAAGATAGATGCATATGTTGGGAAATCATTGACATTGCTCATAGGTGAAGCAATCTAAAATGTTTCCTATCAATGTCCACCTGGGGGCTTAATGGTTACATAGAAAGATAATGTATCATGTCATTAGGCAGCTCTGTCCATTGTGGAATACGTATGACCTATAATGTGACAAAAATAAGCACCCATAGATTTCACTACTTATAAGACAACCACTTCTTCTGCCTAGAAACTACAGTCATCTTGACTCCTCTCTTCTCTCCCTGTCTCTATCCAGTCACAATGTGCCCTTACTCTTTGCTTTCAGTGTTGCTGATTTACCATCTCAGCCTCCCCCCAAACAGTCTGGGTCCTGGCCACAGTGACCGTTTCCTAAATTCTTTAAGAAAGTTCTCACATCTCTTCTGTTGTTTGTGCTGTTCATCCTTGCTGCTTTCACTGCTCGGAAAAATCTGATTGATTGTTCAGAGTCCTCCAGAAATGTCACTTTCCTTGCAAACATCCCAAATCATGTACAAAAATTGATCCTTGATTACACACACGCACGCACACACACACACACACTTTCAAAGATAAGGGGAAAAAGAGAGAAGAAGAAGGACATTTGGAAGCTAGAAAGCAGCTGGATGAATAGTAAATGACATAGACACCCAAGGACACAAAGTACTTAGCCAGCAGTAGGGCTGAAAACAAACGGAGATGTATACTACATAATCCCCAAAGGCTCACAATTTGGCGTCATCAGGTACCTTGAGAAATAAGAGTGAAGGGGAGTGGACAATGTTTTTTTTTTTTTTAATTAGTTGAAAAGTATTTTTAAAGAAATGGGCAGATCACCAGTTTCCTGGCTCATTATGACAGGCCCTCCCTCCCCAGTTTATTGTCTAGAAAGCACACAACACAAGATCTTAAGTAACAGCAGGCACAGTTGATGGTGTAGATTTCTCACTAAAAGGAAAAATCCTATGCATAGTGAAAGCAAACACTCTCCACTCTCTGTGTCCACTTGGCTCTCAGAATACTAGCTGCCAGGCAGGACATTGGAAAAAAACCTTCCATGGAAAATATTCCTTTGCTAAACAGAAGGATATAAAGATATTGACAGTGGAGATTCTCCATTAAAACAGCACAGCCAAATCACTCTACAGTGAGCCCAACAGTTAACAAACCCATTCATGTACTCAGAACAGCAAATCAGCTTGTGAGTAGCCTATTATTTATTTTTTTGAGAGAGAGAGGGAGGAATTTAAGTAGGAGAGGAACAAAGGGAGAGGTAGAGAGAGAGAATCTTAAGCAGGCTTCATGCCCTGCATGGATCCCAATCTCACAACCGTAATCAGGACCTGAGCCAAAATCAAGAGTCATACACTTAAGCAACTGAGCCACCTGGGCACCCCTGAGTGTCCTATTCTTAAATATAAAAGTGAGTAGAGGGGCCCCTGGGTGGCTCAGTTGGACAAGCATCTGACTCGGTGTCAGCTAAGGTCATGATCTCACAGTTTATGAGTTTGAGTCCAGCATTGTGCTCTGCTGCTTGGATTCTCTATCTCCTCTCTCTCTGCCCCTCCCATGCTCATCCTCTCTCCCTGTCTATTAAAATAGATAAATGAGGGGTGCCCGGGTGGCTTAGTCGGTTAAGCGTCCAACTTTCGCACAGGTCATGATCTCGCAGTTCGTGGGTTCGAGCCCCGCGTCGGGCTCTGTGCTGACTGCCAGCTCAGAGCCTGGGGCCTATTTCAGAGTCTGTGTCTCCCTCTTTGACCCTCCCCTGCTCATGCTGTCTCTCTCTCTCTCTCCTAGAAATAAATAAAAAACATTTACAAAAAATAAAATAAAATAGATAAATGAACTTTTTTAAAAATGTAAAAAAGAAATTACCAGACCTTAGAGGAAAGCCTCCAGCGTGAAATAGACAGAACAGAACAGAACCCCCACCCCTTCTTCCTGACCACACAAAGCAACTTGTTTGAAATGATGATTTGCAAAGGAGAAAACTTCCATGTCAACAAGTTTTTATTAACATTATCAAGAAGTTAAAACATAAATGTGAACAGAAGAGAGAAATGTGAATATAGTAGGACCCATATAAGTGGTCAGAAATCAAAAGAGCAGGGGTTCAAGAAGGAACAGTGAAATGAAGAGAGGAAAACTAATAAAATCATTCAAGTAAAGTTCCCAAAATAGAAGGACAAGATTGAAACAGCCTACCAAGTGTCCAGTAAAATAAACAAACACAGACTCATTTGAAGCCAAATTATTGTAAAATTCAACAAAGAGAAGATCCTAAAAGTTTCCAAAGATAAATTTTTAAAGGTTACATGCAAAGAATTAGGAATCAGAAAGACCTCAGAGTTCTCAGCAATCCTGAACAGCAATAAACCAATGCCTTCAGACTTCTGAAGGCAATAATTTCCAGTCTAGATTTCTAGACCCTGAAAAACTATCAGCCAAATAGAAGGGTATATCTACAATTTCTCAGAAGTTTCTTTCTCAGTTTCTCTCACATCGAAAGCTACTAGAGCATATTTTCATCCAGAAAAGAGATTGTTAACTAAGAGAAGACAAGGGATCTGGGCAGTAGAAGCAAGGCGGAGGCTGTGGAAGGAGTTCCCAGGAGGAAGTGTGTGCCCCATGTAGCTCAGAAAACTTTGGGAGAAACTCTGGAAGAGGAAACTGAATGACGATCAAATGGCTTGAAAGTCTTAAGAAAAGATTTAGACAAATGTTGGTGTGTTTGGGGCTCAATTAGTGCTAAGTGCATAAGAGATAAATTAAAAATGAGAAAAATACTAATTTGGGGGAAAATAAAAAGTTACACAAGGAAAGAAAAATAAATATATCTTACATGACTCAGCTATGCATAGTTTTCATAGCCATGATGAGAGAATATTTCTGTTAACCAAAACCACCAAGGATGGAGGATGAGAGGGTACACATGTGTGCTGAAATAGAGCTCACTCCTTGTCTTCCATTAAGGAAAGTCGATTGATAGAGCCTAAAACTGAAAAATCAAGAAGCTGCACCACAACCATGCCATTTAGAGGGGCACTTGGGTGGCTCAGTCCGTTAAGCATTCAACTCCTGATTTTGGCTCAAGTCATGATCTCATGGTTTGTGGAATGGAGCCCTGCATCGGGCTCTGTGAAGACAGCATGGAGGCTGCTCGGGAGTCTTTGTCTCCCTCTCTCTTTCTCTGCCCCTCCCCTTTGTTCTCTCTCTCCCTCTCTCTCTCTCTCTCTCTCTCTCTCATGCTGTCTCTTAAAAATAAATAAGTAAGCATTTTTTAAAACATGCCCTTTAGAGACCTGGAGGTAAATAATACAATAATTAGCTAAAAGAGGTGGTGATGATGTTTCCTTCTGGGGAAAAAAACAGAAGGACAAGAGCTAAAACAGGCTGGGTTATTTAAAATTGTTAATCTTGCCAAATTATATGAATATTTAAATGATGTGATATATAGCATTGGTCAAAACCAATCACTATCAGGAAAAGTTAATTGCTCATTCCACTTTACCTCATGAAGGGCATTGCTTGACGAAGGTCCTATGTGTTATACTGTGTTATGGCTGCTCGTGTTTCTTTTATCCAATAGATCCTGAGTTCTTTTGGAGCAGGAACTCCTCTCATTCATGTTTGTTTTCTTGTTTAGCATGATGCCTGAACAGATTTGACATTCAACAAATATTTATGAAAAGATTGCTATAGAACTACAAGCCCTAATTCAACCACAAGGCAGTGAAGAAATCAAATTAAGTCCTCTTTAAATGGAAAACCATCAAATATTTAAATACACCTGCCATACCTACTCTTGATTCTCCTCTTCACTAGATGAAAAATTCCCACTGGACCTATGATTCATGGGTTACTTTTAAAGTGTACTCACTGTCTTGGTCACAGACCTCCAGTTAGTACAAGTTGGTCTTCATCTTCCATATGAACTAGATAAAATGTTACAAAGTGTGATCTAAGGTGTACAGACCAAATAGAACTCTTGCTTCCCTAAATCTAGATACCATATGTCTATTGATTTAATCCATAATCACATTACATTTTCTTAAGTCACATTTTCTTGTGTTCACATATATAGCCTATAGTCTTGGAGGAATCCTTAGTTCTTTTTCTAAGTTATTCATGACAAAGCACCTCTCTGCCAATTTTCTATGTGTATTCTAAGACTGTATTTTTTTTCCTTTTTATATATATTTTAGATTATTATTCATTTGGTCTATTGAGACTGTTGTGTTAAGATCCTGTCAATCAGTAGAACTCTCCTTCCCAGCTTCCCATGATGTGAAAATTTGATTTGCACATTTTTAAAAATATTTTTATTTATTTCTAGGAGAGAGAGAGAGAGAGAGAGACAGCGTGAGCAGGGGAGGGTCAGAGAGAGAGGGAGACACAGACTCTGAAACAGGCTCCAGGCTCTGAGCTGGCAGTCAGCACAGAGCCGGACGCGGGGTTCGAACCCACGAATCGCAAGATCATGACCTAAGTGAAAGTCGGACGCTTAACCGACTAAGTCACCCAGGCGCCCCTGATTTGCACATTTTTATAAGTTAAGTCAAGTATTAATTAGTTTGTTGGCCAGGTGAAAGATATGCTTGAAGTCCTCTACACAGCGTTGTAAACTCCCCTGTGGGCTGTCACTTATCTGTTAATGAGCATACTCCAAGCCCAACCATTCTTCTTATCACAAAGTCCCTTAAATGTTTACCATTCAGATGACATGTATTCCCTTTATCTACAAAGATATCATGAAAATCCTTGTCAAATAGCCAGTCTAAATAACCACAGCTCTAACAAAAACAAACAACATGTACTGTGTATGCACCAGGCACTGTGCTTAAGAACAAATAATATCAATTTTCATATTAAAGCTTTTTAAGTCTTTACAACAATTCCTACAGCTACTGTATTTTTCTAATCTGCCAGTCTAGCAATACCGTCTTTTGGCTATGTATTTTTGTCAAGTGGGTTGAATAAATATTATATTTGTATTGCCTTCCTTTAGAGAGAAGCTGGTTAAACATTCCAGAAAATCCTACAATGTTTCACATTTTAACATTTTTTGACACAAAACTTACCCAATAAGTTTAATCATAGAACTCCTTTTCTCAAATAGCATGCATTGTACAAAGGAATACAGCTGTATTCCAGCTTTTCCAGATCTTTATTCCAGCTTTTCCAGAACTTTTCACAGACTTGCCATGGGGCTTCTCTTCTCTGAGACTTTGACTGCAATGATTCTATTCCACTTGAATGCCTCCATCATCCTCCCGCATTTATGTCTATAAAATTGACCCATCCTTCCTAACTTACGTGCCATATATTCCACAAAAAATTACAATTATCCTCAAGAGATGAATTCTTAATCTGAAAAAACTAGATTTCCTCCCTAAGATTCTATCACACAGAGCCTGGTATTATTGCTGTCACAGAATTCCCTCCACTAGACTCAAAGTTCTTTAAGATCAAATGACTTCCTCTTATTCACGCTTTTATTCAGAATTCTACCTATTATAGTAACTTCTTCATAGGAGGTGCTTTATCAAATCTGCAGATAGGTCCAGAACCTAGATCTGTTGACCTCTCAGTTGTCACTATGGATGCTCTTTAGGAGATCATTTGGGGATAATATGGCCCTGGTGTACTTCCTCATACATCCATGGGCATCTAGACCCCTGAGCGAAGAAAGGATACATCTAAGCAGCACTGTTAGCCTTCTCAGCAGGATGTAAGCTTTCTCAGCTTCTGAATCCAGACATAGACTTCAAGATTTAAACGTAGGAGTTTGAGAGTTGATAGATATGTTATTCCCATCTGACAAAACAACACCCATCCAATGAGCAGTGACAGGAACTATCATATCTCCTAAGCCAGGCCGTTGACATGAAAATGAGTGGGCCAAGAGGTTGAGGTGCCTGGCCTTGGTTCACCCTGCAACCTCCCCTCCACCCACCCCCCCACCCATAAACTGAGAGCTCTGGCCCGAGGTTACTCATTAGCACTATAATAATCACTCCACAGAGATTATTTTAGCTACAAGAGTTAGAAACCCAGAGATTGAAGAGTAAGCACATCCATGAGCTCTCTGAATAATAAATTGCTTGCATTTCAGCTGAGAGTGGTTGGATTGGCCTCATTTGAGACTTAACAAACCTCTCAAACTGGCTTTCGAATGCTTTTGATCTTCTATAACCCAAGTATGTTTAGCTAAGCACTATCCCCTTAATTTTTAAAACCCACATGTACTTTATAGGAAATGCTGCTCACATTGTTTTGATTCATTTACATGTTAAATCATCAAAACATTATTTGGGAAGAGTGTTTTGATGTCCAAGAAGACTTTTCAAGCATTTTTATAAGCTGTTTTTCTTAAAAACAGGAAGCTTTATTTTGCCAAGAATAAACAAACTGAAAGCCCCAGAGGCAGGAGGTTGCTTGAAAAGTCCAAACCCACAAGGTTGAGTGGGTTCTAAACTTGGCACCACACCTTTCCCCATCCTTTTGTTTAATGTGGTTCCCTGTCTTCCTCCCAAAACCAAACCCCTAAACCCAGGCTAAGATGCAGGGTAAAAGTGCAAACAGGAAGAGAATATAAACAACAAATGGAGGCAACATGAAAGCCATGCTTTAGTCCCCAGGCTTCTTTCAGAGAAGTCAGTAACATTATGTATTGGGAAACTGAGGCACTGAACAGTGAACTGTTCTCAAGCTTTCAGGGAAAATTTGGATGCAAGCTAGGCAACCAGGACAGCACATCCCTTGCCTGCTGTGTTATGCCCTTACCCTCAGCCATCAGCGTTCCCATTTACACAGGACACAGCTTATGCCCTCTGTTGGAAAGATAAGTCCGTTTCAAATCTTAGATCAGCTGTAAATCACCAAGCCTTGCTGCTTCCGAAAGCCAGAAAACACCTCATCTTGTGTTTTCAACTCTGCCAAAGAAAGGGACCTTCACAGTTTTGATTCTGTTCTGGTCCAGAAAAGTTTGCAATGGTGTGTGCGGGAGATAACGATGTGGGTGGGCAACACGGAGCAAGCTTGCACCATACCACAGGCAAAGCATTGTTGACTTCGCTCATAGTCTTTCTTAAATATTGGCAGATTCATTTCCTCGGTGCTTTGGCTCCCAGAGGTAGACATCCCTGAAATTTAGGTCCACTTCCAAGTATTCTGAACAAAATGCAAGGCACTCCCTGGCCTGCATTTCTTAGGCAGCTGGTGCCAAAAAGCTATCTACATTTTTTCCTCTTTTATATCCTAATACTGAACTTACTTTTCATCTGACATTTGGCCCTAGAATCCTGGGGAAGGGGGGGAAGGCAGGATCCAACAAAAATGCTATTCAACCTAAGTTAACCCACACTGAAAAGTGAAATAATCACTTTGAGAAAGGTTTTAGATTTAGATTTTAGATTTGCCATTTGCATGGCATTTCTAAGAAATATGACCATGAAGCTGAAAAACACTTAACATTTTCCTCATCCCATTTCTCACTCCAAATCAAAATAATACTAAATTCTATCTCTTTTTTAAAAAATCGTAAGACACATAATTTGGCTCTTCTCTCAACCTGTCTCTGAGCCAGCCAATATTCCACCACATTTAAAATGATCAAATATGCATATGGAATTTTCATTAGAAATTGAAGGGACATTGTTATACCCAGTTGAGTTGCTAGAGCATGCCTTCCACCTGTTGTCACTTAACAAAACCCGTCCACCCCCCCAGTACTAAAATCACTGGGTTATTTATACCTCAAGTTCTTAGAGGAATCTAACAAGATAGTAGAATGCAAATGTATTTTGCTCTTTGTGGTTTTCCACAAAGAGGAAATGTATTTTCTTCTCCCCAAATGTATATGAGAACTAAGGGCAAAACTGAATACTACCCATATGTTAATAAAAGACTGAAGATTTTATAAAAGCTATGAAAATGTCTCTGAAAGTGATAAAGAATTTTATTCTCTTTATCTTAATTTTCTTCCCTCACTTTTAATGAGGCATAATCTTCTAAGTTGAGGCTGTTTCTGTATTGTAAAAGTAATAACTGAACCGTTTACTAGGCATGTGCAGAGGGAGAATTGCAGTCTGGGAAGACTCGGTTAATAAAAAAAAGAGAAGAAAAGAAAAGCCAAAAACTGCAGTTTGGTAGAGTAGAAACAGACAGAAGCCATATATAGGAATTGGAAAGCCCAAGGAAGGGTAAGCCATAATCAGTTGAATCGGGATCTGCACAGAAGGGAATTCCACCATTGAAGCTCATCTAGACACAAGACAAACAATGAACAAGCAAAATAATGTACAAAACAAAAACCCAAAGCCACGGGTTTAGATCAACACTTGATAATCACAAAGTTTCCCTCCAGCTTGCACGTGATCCCCAGGTTTCCTTTCCAGTGAATTAGTATTTTTTAAATTCAATATCTGTGTGTTTAAAGTGTTTACAGTCTGGGCAGATCTGAACTATGGAGGTGAGGGTGTGCAGGAGGAAGGAGGGACTCTCATATTGCAGGGACAGTCTCAAGATTTGGATTAGCTAAATCTGGGGAAGGAAGAGAGTGTGCTTTGAAAACAAAAGTAGTGTTTTGAAATCATATATTTAAGTAATAATACAAATCCTAATTTTAACTTACTGGTAAACATAAAAACATATACATTGTTTTCCTCGTTAATTCATAAGCCCACTCCTTCCTATCTGATTGAAAGCATTCTGTAGGGATAGGAAGGCAACTCTTTTCTCCGCTGCCTATTTATCATCTACAGCAGACAGTGATCACTTCAAAAGTAGTTCATTATCTCCCTCTCAGAGCCATTTTTTCCCTCCTAACTCTACTCCTTGCTCTTTATTTCCTCAAACAGCTCTTCTGCATTTTCCACCGCAACTGCTTATATCCCCACTCAGTGCCAATAAGCTCCAACCTCACCTCTTGTATTCGTTTCCTGACTGGGATCCCTAGCTCCATTCTTTTCTCCATTCAATCAAACTAAAATATACAAGTGGAATGTTTATGGTGTCTCTTTGCATGATTAATATAGAGTTTTGAGCATTGTAGTTACTTTACAAATATGTGTTCTCTAAATGATTATCAACCTGCACTTCAAGAGCCTTTAATTACTACCCTATTGCCCATTAAGCAAAGTCCAAAACCTTTCCTCTAGGATTATTAGATGCCGTCAATCCTGTGCCCCCTTATTTTTAAACCTCATGTCCCACTCTTCCCTTCTTTGAAAACACCATTTGAAAACATTTGAGTCAAGTTAGCTATCCATTGTTTACAAACAAATCATCCATGATTTGCTCTCCATATTTTGATTCACTCAATGCCCTATGTCTGAAAGTCCTTCATGTTTTCTTTGCCTACCACAATCTTATCCATCCTGTCTGTCCATGCCTGATTGACTTCCTCTCTGGAATGTTGCATTACACTCTCACTTACCACAACACCAGTTGTGATATTGTCTGTTGTTTCTCAAACTATATTCAAATAAGGACATTAAGAATTCATGTCCTATTATAATCTCTTTATTAATTAAATGTACTATCTCTGTATATATCACTTCATTTAAGAAACACAGTTTTTCCCAGAAACAGTCTAGAGAATTAATATTTCAGGAGGATCTAATAAGTGTCATGTTCTCAGCTGGGTGCTTTAGACCAGCATCACAGATCATTTTCACTGCAGCCCTAAGGGAATAAATATTCCATCCATTTAACAATCCAGTGAGCTGAGATTTAACAAACTTGGGAAAATTTCCAAGAATCACAGAGTAGTATATGCCACTACCAGAATTCAATCAAGGAGTTATAGAGATAATTAAATAAAATAATGCACACATCTGGAATGGAATACACCCTTAATACCTGCTAAGTAATATTAATGTGTCTGGAGAATATTTTGCTTGATACATTTCATTTTCTCCAGAGAAATCAGAGGTGGGGTGCCAGCCAAAGTACCTGAAAGTCTTTTTGGATAGGGGAGCCTGGGTGGCTCAGTCGGTTAAGTGTCTGACTTCAGCTCAGGTCATGATCTCACTGCTAGTGGGTTCTAGCCCCACATTGGGCTCTGGGCTGACAGCTAGCTTAGAGCTTGGAGCCTGTTTCAGATTCTGTATCTCCCTCTTTCTCTGACCCTCCCCTGCTCATGCTCTCTCTCTCTCTCTCTTTCTCTCTCTCAGAAATAAATAAAACATTTAAAAAAGTTGAAAGTCCTTTTGGATTGTTTCCCCAAAGGTTTAAACTCTTAGGAGATCTTAAATGGTCTGGAAAGATAAATAGGAAATGTATGAGGAGAGACAGAATGTAGGGGAGGAGCAAGGGAGGTAGTAGATTTTCTCTTCCACTCCTTCCTCAGAAGGGAGAGATACCTGAGCTAAGGAGACAGCTCATGGGAAGACCTGAAAGGGTGATGAAAGAGACTTTGGTGAATTGAGGGCCTGGGAAGACCCAGGAGCAGCCTTCTGGACACTGAAAATGTCTATTAAACACCTAAAAATGAATAATCCACAAGTTAGCCCCTGATCTTTCCTACCCACTTGCTCTTCCCGTGGTCTCTCTTTTGGGAAAACACCTTGGAATCATTTTGACCCTCTTGGTGAGCTCTTTATCCCACAGCCAGTAAATCAGATTATCTTTTTAGCTCTACCTTCAGAATATCACAAGATTTTTGCCAACTCCAAATGTTGGTTCAAGCCTGAATGATTACAACAGCCTCCTCTGTCTCTTTCCTGAATTATTTCAGTGGCATCCTAAGTGGCTTCTTTGCTTCTGTCCTTTTCTCTCTTCAATTGATTCTCAGCCCAGCAGCCAGAGTAAGGCTGTTAAAGCATAAATCAAGCTTCAGTCTCATCACCCATTCCTCAAAACTCTCCAGTGGTGGCCACATCACTGTGAGGGGAAGCTTGTATAGTGACCCACAAGGATTTAAGTGATCTGAACCCATGTTGCCTCCTTCCTCTGGTCCTTTACACTTGTCCCCTTCACCTGGAACTGTCTTTCCCCCCAGATGTATACATAATTGACTCCTTACTTTATCCAGCTGTTCCTTTATAAAAAAAATTCCCATATATCTAACTTATTTAAAATAGTCACTCCTTCCCATAACCATTGCTAAGGTGGTCATATAATTTATTGTCTAAATTGATTTTTTAAAGAATTAACTGAGGTGCTATCAGTATGTATGCCAGGACAACAAACACTGACTACCCTACATTTACCGTATTGTTGCTCACCAATTCCTGGATTGTATCACCGGTACATCAAGCATTTATTTTATGGTTTTGTGTTTCCTATCTTTGGATTACAAGCTCTATGAAGATGAGGTTCATTTTGTTCACTGTTTTATCCCTAGAGCCTCCAAAATACCCACTTACTAAATATTTATTGAATGACTAAAAAAACAAACTTGAATTATAAAAAAGATTCTAGAGAGGAAATTTTGAGTGGGCAGATAAGATAATAGATGGCCTGAAAATGGATTCTCAAAGGATGACGTGGACACAGTGAACAGTTAAGAGTCTAAAGAGGCCGTACTATAAAAAGAAGTCAGTATCTGTGGAAGATTAAAGACCACAGACTATTTGATGATCTCTCTATGCAGAGTGGGTCTAGTTGGGAGTCCAGGTTCCTCCCCTCCCTTGAACCTGCACATAGTGGACATTTTTTGAGATGGCTCCTAAATTATCTCCACTTCTTGGTACTCTTCCCCTTGGATATGAGCAGAACTTGAGACTTGTTTCTAACCATTAGAATAAAGCAAAAGTGATTATGTTACATGGGATTCTAACATTGGTCTTGCTAGCAGACTCTCTCCCTCACTGGCTTTGATGAAGTAAGCAGCCTTGTTGGGGAGGCTCATGTGGCAGGGAACTAAGGATGGCATTCAGCCAAGAACCAGCAAGAAACTCAGTCCATCAATCCAACAGCCCATAAGGACCTGAATTGTGCCAACAATCCCATGAACTTGGAAGCAGCTTCTTCTCTAGTTAGGCCTTCAGATGAGAACTCAGCCTTGGCTGACACCTTGACTGCAGACTTGTGGAGGAGTTGGCTAAGCCATGCTTGGACTTTTGACCCACAGAAACTGTGGGATAATAAATACGTGTTGTTTTAAGCCACTAAATTTGTGGTAATATTTCTATGCAGCATTAGAGAACTAATATATTAGGTGAGCCCTGTGACTATTCTGATGAATAGAATATGGAAATGATTCTATGCCAGCTTCTCAGTCCAGATCTTAAGAAACTGGCAACTTTTATTCTCTGTCTCTGGGAACACTCTGTCTGTGAACCATGAGCCACCGTGGAGAAGTCTGACTCCACTGAGACTGCTATGTTAAAGAAAGCACATGGAGATATTCTACTTAATGGTTCCAGTTGAATCCAGTCTTCAAGCCAACCTTGACAAAATGCCAGGCATGTAACTGAAGCCATCTTGTACATCCCTCTGAATAGCCTTTCTGCTATCTGAATATCATGAGTGGTCCCAGTTGTGACAATGAGTTTGATATATCAACTTGACTAGGCCACAGAGTGCCCAGACATTTGATAAAACAAATACACTGGGTGTTTCTGGATACAATGAACATTTGTATCCACATACTGAGAAAAGCACATTGTCCTCAATGTGGGTGGGCCTCATCCAATGCTGCAAGCCCAAATACAATGAAAAGGCTGAATGAGAGAGAATTCACTCTCTGCCTATTTTTGAACTAGGACAACAATCTTCTGCCTTTGAACTTGGACTCTGACTAGAATTTACAAAATTGGTTCTCTTGACTCTCAGGCTTTCATACTCATACTAAGATGATACCATTGTCTCCGCCTTGCCAATTATAGATCTTGGACTTCTTAGCCTCCACACTCATGTAAGCCAGTTCATAATAAATCTTTCAATAGGTGATAGATAGATAGATAGATAGATAGATAGATCCTATTGTTTCTGTTTCTGGAGAACCCAGACTAATACACTAGACAATCCCAACTAAAACAGAAAAATGTCTCAAGTAAGCCCTTTCCAAATTCTTGACCAATAAAACCATAAGATACAATTAAATTGTTGTCATTTTAAACTGCTAAGTTTGGAAATAATTTATTATGCAGTAAAAAAAATTTTTTAAACAATGTATCAAGGATATTTCATGGAGACTATTGAAGGGTAATAAGGAGGGCTTCCCAGTTAAGATTTTGGCCACATAGAAGGTCCTAGAAATGATGGAATAACTTCTCCATGTGTTGGGTGGGGAATAGAGAAATACAAGAAATGATGGGGGTTAAACTTCCCCATGGAAAATATAGGAATCATAGAAAAAAAATTAATATTCAATGCTTGCTAGATGCTTGAAATTGTGGACTGACATGTATAGAATATATAATATCATCATCATCATTTTTTCTTTGAATTCAACATTTACAAGTGGTAACAAGTTCTTTTCTATGTAACTAATACCTAGAACAAGGCATTGAGTACTGTATGCCCACAAAAATATTTGCTGTTATTAATGGTAGCTTCTGGAGTCACCCATAGAGTAGAATCATGGCCTTCCCTTTAGAGGGAAGGAGGATTTGCTGTCTTTATAATATAATGTGTATTTCCTGATATTTGTTTTCTTCTTCTTTCATGATGGACGGAGCCTTGGTCTTTGGGTTTTTAGTCTAACAGAACCACCTTTCTAGTTACACATCTCTACATTTTTTTATATTTGATATTTTCTACAAAACAAAAACAAAATACCTCTGAAAAAGGCTTGTCAAATGATGTAAATTCATCCTTTCCAGGGAAGCAGATGATAGACCATGCAGGTTATGCTCCAGGAGTCCTTATCATTCCTCCCAAGATTTCTGTGCCCAAGTTCTCACTATGATTTATGCCCATCACCATCTGATCCTTACTGTAGGACTCTCTGATGGAAGTCTCAGCTTTTGTCGAAATTGAAAAGGGAAAAGTTCCATATCTCTCCTTTAAGACTCCTGTGAATCTGGCCAACTCAGAAACCATTGTCTCTCACAACTTCTGTTGGGCTCTTACATGCAGAAGCTAATTAGATGCAGACATGTAGGTTAGGTGGTGATACAAGTAAAGAAAAGTGGAGGCCTATTTAAGCCCTGATATTCCCTGAATTCTGGCAAGAGTTTGATTCAGAAAGTTGCATTTGAAGTATCTGACAGACATCCCAGTGGAGATTTTGACAAGGAATTGTGATATAGTAGGGGCTATCAATGGAATGTTGGTACCCTCCTCCCCATTTCATGTGTTGAAGCTTAATCCCCAATGTGATGATATTTGGACATGAGGCCTTTAAAAAGTCATTAAGTCATGAGGTTGGAGCTCTCATGATGGGATTTGCAACATTATAAGAAGGCACAAGAGAGTTCACTTCCTGTGTTTCTCTCCCCACTATGTAAGGATACAGCAAATGTGTCCATCTATATAAGACAGGGAACATATCCCCACCTGACATGAGATTTGCAGGCACCTTGATTTTGGACTTCTGAGCCTCCAGAACAGTGAAAAATAAATGTCTGTTGGCTAAGCCATCCAGTCTACACTATTTATGATAACAGCCTGAACTGACTGAGACACTGGGACCCACTTAAGAAATCTCAGGTAAAGCTATGAATTTGAGAAAATTCATCATCATGAAAGTCATGGATTCATCTGGGGGGTAGAGTATAAAGAGAGATAAAAGGGGACCCATTATTTGGTCTTGAGAAATTCCCATGGTGTAAGATCCAATAGAGGCCACTCAGTTGAAACAGGATGCCAAGAACAAGCAACCAGAATAGGAGGGACAATGAAAGAGCAGTGAGTCATAGAGAACAGGGAAGAAAAGTGTTTCAAGAAGGAAGGCATGTTCAGCCATGTCAACAACAGTGTCCAGTGCTGCTGAGGATCAACTAATGAGAGTAATAAAAAAATGTGCAACAGATTTAATAACACAACAAATAGGGGTGTTTCTACCAAGACTTATGTCAAAGAACCTGAAAGGAGTTAGAAGAGATGAGAAGTTTAAACAACTCCAAGGATGTCATTTTACTGAAATTCATGTCTGAGATAGGCTATGATAGGAGGCAGGCTGGGAATCACAGTCAGGGAAGACAGAGATGCATTGTTATAAGTACAGCCACAAGTTTGGCATCTCATTCATCTTTTTTTCCTTTCCAGTGATTCGCATCTTTAACCACCTCATGCATGCTGATGCACATTGGTTTTGTTCAAAGTTTTTCTACACTTGGGACTTTAGAAAGAATGTCTTGGGGACGTTTTCTTTCAAGAATGTAATTTAATTATTTTTCTATTTCTAGTTGGATAAAGTAAACAATTTCAAGGGTTTATTTTTTCTCATTTTCTGCTTTTAAGCTCTTTTATTTCCTCACCATCTCAATAAACATCCTTGTGTTTATGATTAGGGAGATGATTCATTCCTCCAGTAGAGTAGGTGTGGAAAGATTTTACATTGTTTTCCTCTGCACAGCACTAAAAAAACTAACAAGTTTCAGGCAGTCTATCAAAACAAATGGTCAACACAGAAAGGAAATCCATCAAACCAGTGTATCCACAGCCCTGCAAGTTATTTGCATAAGAGAATCATCAGTCAAAAAAGTTCAAGAAGCTGATCCTGAATAAGGAGAACACTCTTGTCCCCAAATAAAATCGACAGCCTAAGTTTTCATCATATATGATTCCAAAGATTGAGGTTAATGAGTCTGGCAGATATATTCTATCATCTTCTTTTTCCAATGAAATGAAAATATGCAAATCTATGTGAGTGTCCAAAGCATTTTCACTGATGTTCTGACAGAAGTTATATTGACTTTAAAATGATAATGATAATAGACTCAAGTCGCTATATGGAGTTCTTCAGTGTAAGAACATCAGTAATGTAGGAATATATGAAAGCAAAATAAAGTTGTTCACAGGCAAATAAACAATGCAGTGCTAATAACATGTTTATGAATAATGACAAGCCAGTACTATCAGTTTTTCAAAGGGACGTCACCATAATGGTACTAACAATGGTAACAGTAATGCCTTGCCTAGAGATGAGTCCAGGAAAGGCAGAGACCAACTTTTCAAGATGTTGCCTTGATTTAGCACCAATCCTAGGGATAACAATGCAAATAACTAAGATCTGAGTCCCATGTCTGAAACACAGGATTTCACCTGAACCACTGAAGGAACTGGTGATCTTTTGCTGTGTCTATGTGCCATCAAAAAAAAAGACATCCCAAAAATGCATTCCATGAGGTTAGAAAGGAGTGTGTGGAGTCAAAATAGAGTTAGATGACAGATGTCATTTGGAGTCAGAATAGTTATAATGAGCCACTAGAGTCAATCTAGTTTTCAGTACCCAATAATTCATGGAAGTTATATTTTCGGGTGACTGCTCAGCTCTCTGCTATTGCTTTCCCTAAGGAAGAAAAGAAGCCCTGCAGAAGGAGTGGGTTTCTATTCATGTTGGAACCTTATGATCCACCCAGCTGCTTCTGATTGATCTAAGTGGAGAGACTATTAGATGTGAAAACTAATGGTGCTCTCACAATGAAGAACTCACACTAGAGACACAGAGATTGTAGGCAAATAAAGTGGATGCTTAAAATGAAAGAATATATAGAGGTAAGGTTGAGAGGCTGCCACTTTGGCCATTTGTTCTGATGAGCATGAAGAGACATCCCTTCTGTAGGGAGAAGCAAAGGAATAGACATACAGAGAGAAATAAAAACTAGAGAATATGTGGCCACGGAGAGAGATGCAAAAGACTCCTGATGGCTTTCTTATTGCAGGCTGTACTTCAATGAGTCTTTATTTCCATGAGATATTAGTTTTTATTATATCTCTTTCTCTCTTTATTTAAACTCTGATTAGAACACTGGTTTCTGACATAATACAAGTACTCAACAACAAAAACAATAAGAACTAACATTTATTTTATGTTTATTACATTCCTAACATCATCCTAAGCATTTACATGAATTTTTTCATTCAACTCTCAAGCAGAGTTATAAGGTAGATACTCTCCTTTTCCTCATTTATAGGAAATGGGGGTGGGGCACTGACCCAAATGGTAAGTGGGGGAGCTGCTTGAGTTTCAGTGCAAGTAGCCTCACACCAGCACTCACCCTCTTAATCTCTAGCAGTGTCCTTGTATAAATCTAATTAAGTCTCACTTTTACCTATAACTTGTGGATAATAAATCTGACCTTGCATGTATAGATTAAACATGATGATATATGTAATGACACAGTGTAAACTTTAGAATCCCATGTGTTATGATTTGGTTTTGCTTTGGTTTGATCCTGGTTTAACCTTTCATTTACTTTGATCATTCATCCATTAACCTATCCATCCAAAAATTTTACAAATATTTATTGAGCACAATATTCATACTATCTTGTGTTATGATGTGTAAATGCATGAGGTACTTATCACTGGTGCATATAATGAAGAAAAGCAATTGTGTCTTTGTTATCTGCCACCACCATAACCTCTCTCCCAGGTTTAAGATGATGATGATGATGATGATGAATATACTTACCACCTAATCAGAGTTGTAACAATGTAGGTCCTGTTTATCAAATCACTGTTAAAATTTTATAGGAATATGACAAATGTGTAGAATTACTAGCTTCTAAATTGATGCCAAAATATTATCATCCTTCTAGTACACAGGAACTAATTAGTATATGTGAAACTACCTAATTGAAAAGATAACTGGCCTTATTTCAGTATGCCTGGTTTTAGCATTCATTTTCTAGGTGCTATTCCAGAAGAAAAAATTATACTAGAAGATATTTCATGAATTTGTACCCTATTTTTATAAAAATTGCTTGAAAAATATAGAATCTGAACAGAGAGATAGAGTGGTCTGATCACTATTTGGAAATCCTAATATACTATGCTGGGGTTCAAAGTGCTCATGACCTTAAACCATGTCTTTCAGATCCATGGACAGTACTGGATAAATACTAAAATCCTTCTTCCTTAGGAACCACTGTTTCTAGGTCCCACACTGCTTATATCCCTTCTGATAACACATTTTTTCTTTGTATATTTTCAATTTGGTTGACTCAGCTTTAACTCACCCAGTTAAGATCATATTCTGATCTTGCCTCCTTGTGACCATACTAGGAACCTATAACCTAGTCTCCCTAAGTTGAACTTGGTGATTTGCAGGTGTCCTCTACCACACATTTACAATCTCCTGAATTATTACTATGACTCCATAAAGGCACTACTTAATAATTTATTACCCGTGCAAAAATATCCTCATTTTTGACCCACCAAAAAGTCTATCAACAAGGATGTTTTCAGGTACAAGGGAAGGAAAACCAAATCAAACTAGTTTAGTAGGAAAAAAAGAACTTATCATTTTGTGCAGACTTTGGTCTAAGTTTTTAAGCAGTTTGTTCATGGCATTGGCCATATTTTTCTGTTATATTCTCACTCTTGTACTTCTCCATGAGCTGGCTTCACCTTCAGATTGTCTTTGCTTCAAAGTTAACAAAATGCTACAGCAGTTAGTCTTCACATCTGCAAAACACTCAGTCCAAGACAATTCTCCACTGAACAGAAGTCTCCTACATTTGGTGTTAAGTTGGATTAGCTTGGGCTTAGATTACTAAACAGTCCTGAGCCAAATATTGATCATCATGGCCCCAAAGGAGCTAAGACAATGTCAGTGAGCTTACCCTAATTGAGGCTTACCCATGAAAGATGATATGGCGTCAAGCTTACGGAAATTATATGGGCACTACATGATGTTAGGGACCATCATAATGGCTGCTAGAGAAACAACTTCAGTCTATCCTTTGGTTACACAGATCCACTTATACTCTGTTTTTGTACCTATGCTTTCAGAAATTCTCAATTACATAAACTACATAAAGTCCATCCATAAAGAGGCAGGCAAAATTCTCCTAGTGAATCTAATTCTGAGTCTAGGGTTACTATGTTATAAGTATCCCATTTCATCAAATCCAGGTTTGTTGCTCACCATCCTGCAACTATTTCTGGAGTTGTTCAGACCCCTCTTATATAGCCTGTCATACACACTTAGCTTTGCCTGCCTTTTTTTGGTGCTATTACCACCACTGTATACTGTAAGTGGGATTTCATCAATATCATGCAGGTGCAACCTGGCACTTCCTCCCCTCCTCTCCCCCCCTGTGGCTTCCCTGTTGATACTTAGGTGTGGAACACCTAATTAGTCGGTGCCATGTATGCAAAACTCAGAATGCAAATATGTTGGACTCCAAATGGTAGACTTTTGACTACTTGGAGACAAGAGTTAATGGAAAACTTTTCCTTCTGTCTATTCTACTCCTCCTCCTTACCCATGCACACTCAGGAGACATACTTGATACCCCGGGAGATAGCCCTGCGGGATAAAATAAACATATGTATTTAGCAGCAGCCATCTCTCTACTGTAAACTTGTACTGTCTCTCTCCTTACTCTTTCCCTTTCAACCTTGTACCCATGGTTTGTACATCTTAATAATGTAATAATACATCTGCTTTTGATTCAAGTTCTCTTTTCTGGGGAGCACAGGCTAGGACAATGTGTAATAGATCTATGACACTTTCATTAACAAAAGTTAGTAGAGAACTGGATAAATGAAATAAAACTTCTATTTGGGAAAGGGGGCAATGAGAAACATGCAGAAATCCCTGGTACATGGCACATATTATAATCTTCTGGCCATAAATAACAAGGACAACCTGCCCTGGCAAAGGAAGGCATTCCTTGGTCAACTAATCAGAACACTCCTGGTTCTAACCTATGAATGGATTTCCCTTGTCCATTGTCTTGCATGGAGATAGACTTTGGAAAGGATGCAGTTTCTGGGGCCTGACCACTTGAGTAGCCCACTTCCTGTTGATGTGATTCCTGGATCCTTGGGATTATCTTAGGGTTTGAGAAATACAGACACTTTTGGCCAGTCATTGGGGTTTTTTGGAAGTACAGCTCACTTAAAAATTTAGTAGGCTGCCGGTCTATTTGCTTTGGGTCTATTTGCTTATGATCAATTCCACCAGCCAACATCAAAGCCAACTTCTTTGTCAGTTCATGCCTATATGAACTGGGGAAATTTTATCTTCTAGAAATATATCTCCATGGTCTTTTTATTTCACAGACCCTTGCTTAATGGCTGCAACTATATTCCTGGCCTGTGCCTTGAGGCAATTTGAAAAATTACTTTTATGGATGGACCCCTAATAATAATAAATTCCTTATGTTTAGACTACTCCATATCTGTTTCTTCACAGAGTGACTCTTCTTTTTGTTAGGCAAAGAATGCTTAGCAGGATGAGCTTGGAGGAAACCTGGTCTCACTTTTATTTCCTCCTGAATCCCCCCAGCTTTCTGCCTTGCTTGTCACCAACCTTGACTTGAGGTGGAGATTGTGGCATTTCTGTCCCTGAAAGATTCCAGATTAGATTGGTGGACATTCTGGTAATATGTCTTCTTAGCTCTTCTTTCTTTCTTACATTTCATACCTGATACATAAGGCAATTTGTCAGCTCTACCCTAAGGACATATCTCAAATTAGAAAACTTCTCACCCCATTCTCCACCAGCCCCAAGACAGTTCAGTCATTCCACCACTATCTTCTCTAAAGATACTATAATAGTCTTCTGATGTAACTTTACATAAATGTCCATGTGATCTGGTCCATCTTTTCTGTTCCTGCCTTCTCCTCTTGCTTACCATACACACAACTCATACTGGCCACCTAGCTTGTTATTCCTTGAAATAATCTTGAAATATCTTGAGGAATGTATACTCCCTGAGACCTCTGCCCAAGAACTTTCCCTCAGATGTCCTGATCATTCTATCTATAAATAACAGCACAAACCATTTTCTATCCCCTTGCTTTATTCTTAAAAATAATTTGTCACTCCCTAACTTCCACTTTGTAATTTTTTCCAATAGCATATCTCTATGAATTAGAATATTAGATTCACGATGACAGGGTCTTGTCTGCTATATGTCCCCTGATGAGGATAGTGCTGAGCAAGTAGGCATTCAATAAATACTCTTTCAGTTGTGCTACCTTCTGCCTCAGCTTGTCTCTTTCATACAAGATCTTTCTGTATTCTAGAAGAAAGAACCTATCAAGACCCCTGATGCTACAACTTCATCAAGTCTGAGTAACAATACATAAAAGCCACAACCAAGCCTCTATCTTGCTTACACATAACAAAGGTTACCAACTTCCTACTCTGGCATGGGGCTGGAGGTGGTCTTTGCTTCTCTCCTACCTGTTTCCTCCACTCAACAAACTGCACAATGAAATGTGGATGAGTAACCACTTCCAGTACCAAAATATGGATCTGTTAGAATCTTTTGGGATGCAAGCAATAGAAAGTGCAATTCAAACTGACTTGAACAATGAAGGGAACTCATGTACAGAAATCCTACTAAAACAAAACAAAACTTCCAGAGATATGTAAGCTCTAGGGATAATTTGATCTTAGTTCCTACTCTATTTCCCTCATGTTCTGTTGGCTCCACACTCCTCGAGATGTGACTTTCACTTCAGTATGGCTGCCCTCAAATTACTATCATATCCGCAGCAGTTCTAGATTCCAAAAATGCACACTGTACAGTCTAGTGATTTTAATCCTACCTGTATGATTCTTAAAGAAAATACAATAAATTATTTATTCCACTGTACACAACACTACATGATTTGACTACTGCTATTGCTGTGAGTAATAAAGCCCTTTGCCTTCTGCCAGGCGAACTTGTTAGCTTGAGGTAAAATATCGAAACTTTCTATTATGCTGAGTGAAATAAGACATATGGAGAAAGACAAATACCAGATGATATCACTTATATGTGGAATCTTAAAAACAAAACAAACGCATAGACAAACAAAGACAAAGCAGAAACAGATCCATAACTACAGAGAACAAAGTGGGGATTGCCAGAGGGGAGGAAGGGTAGAGAACTCAGCTAAAAAGGTGAAAGGGAGCGGGAAGTACAGGCTTCCATGTATGGAATAAAGAAGTCACAGGCAGAAGAGGTGAAACATAGGGAATATAGTGAATGGTACTGTAGTAGCATATGGTGACAGGTGGTTGTGACACCTATGGTGAGCACAGCATAACATATACTTCAATTTAAAAAAATAAATTTTTTTAACAATTTGGAACCTTTCAGGCTATCTATAATCTTGTCCTTCAAGTTTTTTTCACTCTCAGTATTCCTCATCCCACCTAATCTTTATAGTTGCATAAGCCCCAAGGTTTGGTGCCATACTTATTCTCTCTCTCACGTTCCCCATATCTCCTCCATAACCTGTTCCACCTTCAAAATATATAGAATATGAGCACCTTCCAAATACTTTCACTACTACCACCTCACTTAAGACACTGTTATTTCCCTCACAACATATTACCACAATAACTTCTAATTAGCCTCCAGCTTCTGATGTGTCCTCCATATTATCCATGAATCCTGGTAAAACATGAGTCAGGCACTCCTTACTTAATTCTTTTAATATAAAAACTTTTGTGAAGGCAGTACTATTTAAAACCTGAGTTTCTTCCTTTCCAGCTTTATTTCTGTCCATAATATTTATCCCTTTCAAACCTACCAAGTAATTTCATTACTTTTTAAAAATTTTTCAGTCTTTTACAAAAAGATAATAAGCTTCATGAAGGCAGAACTCATGTGCATTTGTTCACTGCTATAGCTTTGCACTTAGACTAGGATCTTGCACATAAAACATTTATATAAATAAATATAAATATTTATGTTCATTTATATATATTTATTCATACATACATGGTATATATGGATTATGTATCATCAAAGTCAAGAGAATAGGAGATTTCAAGTTAGAGTGATCAAGAGTGTCAATGATTTCAGAGAACTAAGGGGCAACTGACTGGCTCAGTCAGGAGAGCATGTGACTCTTGACCTCAGGGTTGTGAGTTGAGCCTCACATTGGGTGTAGAGATTACTTAAAAGTAAAATTTTTTTTAAAAAAAGAAAGATACCTAAAAATTTTAAAGGACTCAGATATAATAGATTGATGCATGTTTCAAAGGAAAGTGCCGGTGACCTGATAGCGATGTGCTTCAGTAAAGTGAATGGAGAAATAAGAGGGGCAGGGGATCGTTAGGAAACCAAGAGGGAATGAGACCCATGGCACACAGACATTCATCTTAGACAGGAGGACGGGCATCCTTCCATCATAACGAAAGGACAAAAGAAATGGTTTTCATAAGGTCGTAGGTTGGAGAGGAGAGGTTGATGGATAACTCATCCTAGTTCATCTCCCTTCTCCATGAAGTAGGATATTAGGAAGTTAGATTATCTTGTGAAAAGGGGAGATGGCAAAGAAATTTGGGGAAACAAAGACACTTGAAATGAATACTGTAGAGAATGAATGAGGAGACTGGAGGGAACCAGGATGGCAGAACTGTCCTATGTTGCACTTCTTTTATTGCATTTACTTTGTTACATTTTGTTTTCCTTTTGAAGGGAAGCTTTCATTTTAGGTCAAATAAGTGAAACTTATTTCCTAGCACCCATGGAGTCATAAGTATATGTGTGTGTAGATATGTACATGTGTAAACCAATGAATGTGTGTGTATATAGGTGATCTTTCATATACTTAGAATTTCATATCCCATACTCTCCTAGAGACACTCGTAAATAGCCTCTGCTATGCCAAATATGGACCTTCATTCATCTGTCAATCAAATAAACATTTCAAGCCATTTCACAGAAGTCTTTATTATCTGTCTAGAAACCATTTCGTTTTGGCTCTGTACAGCAACTTGTGCAATTATTTAATATTTCACTGAATCTTGGTCTTACTATTACATTAACATGGGTGGAAATGGAGAAGATACTGGTAACTAACATGATCAAGACAAATTGAAATCATTAGGCATTATGAAGCTGCAGGTCTCTAGCCTTATATGCTCACTGGCAAGCATGTGTGTGTGTTCAAATGTAAACAAAGAACAAGATGGAGACGACAACGATGACAAGAAGAAGAAGCAGAAGAAGCAGAAGAAGCAGAAGCAGAAGCAGAAGCAGAAGCAGAAGCAGAAGCAGAAGCAGAAGCAGAAGAAGAAGAAGAAGAAGAAGAAGAAGAAGAAGAAAACAAAGAAGATGAGGACAAAAACAAAGAAGAAGAAGAAGGAGAAGAAGGAGAAGGAGAAGAAGAAGAAGAAGAAGAAGGAGGAGAAGAAGAAGGAGATAAATTAAAGGATACAAGTAAAACTCTGAAAGTATGTCCCACTAGGAATAAGGAAAGGTTATTAATGCTGATTTAAAGAATTTCAGATTCAGTCTTGTGTTCAGAACAAGGGAGAGAGAAGGGGAAGCTTGTTCTTTCTTTGGAGAGCACTTTGATTTGACCATCTTACATTTCGGGTCCTCCAAAAGTCATTCTGGGCAGCTTCTGCCACTCTCTGTTCTCTCATTTCCCAGATAAATTCTTCCAGCTGTCTGACAAAACCTTTGAATTTCAACTTCAGTGACAGATCGTTTCCCTTGAAACACGAAAACTCCACAACTGGAATTTTCAGATTTTCCCTGGAGGATTTGTACACGTGCGCTAAACCCAAAGGGCTTGATTTAGCTGATGAGCTCACAGCCACTGTGGCTATTCTTTCCCAAGTTTCCACCGCAGACCATGGAGGAGGCTGACCATAATTAGCTGTTTCTTTCAACTGGGAAGACCCAACCCATAATTTGGACAGGAGCAGCCATCTAGAAAAGTTATTCTAAGCCATGTTTGTGCCTATCCTGATTCTGCTCCCCTTATCCTGTGAATTTACTGGCACTTACAATTTTGGAAGATCAGGCAAAAAGAACTATCTCCAGAGTAGACTCTACATGTTTCCACTTCAGCTCCAAGTTGTTTGAACAGACTGTCTAAGTGCAGGGACAAACAACTCCTGTGGTTACATGTCAGTCAAATTGCCATTAGTTTTATTTAAGTAATTTAATTAATGAAATAATTAATAAAGTTCAATCTAAATTATCTGATAAAAGAAGTATTAGAAGTGACATTTGCCTAGTTAGGAGTGAAACAACTACCTGCTGATGTATGATGGCCTAGCATAGCCACCAGAGGAGAGACTACTCTTCTTGGTAGACAGACGACAGGACACTAGATGAGACGAATGCCCGGGACACCCATGAGCAGACTGATTCATATGCATGGGAGCTGCTGTCCTTTTTCCTTCTCAGTTTACTGACCATTATTTGCCAACCTGGGATAGAAGACAGAAACAGGGTGCCAAACTAATTATGTGCAAACAACCCACGTAAATTGAGGCTATCCCAGACAAAATGTAGATGATAGTGCCGTCCTCCCTCCTGGGCTCTGGGCCCACTTATCAAGTGCAACAATAACTTTGCTACTGGTGCATCAAACATTTTCCCCACCTTCTTTTTCATGGAAGGGCAATCTCCTTTCTGGTGGCCAAACTAACTTGGGACACCATTCAGCTTCTTAAAAGGAATAGGTTTATCTGTTCTGACAAAGGTAGTGTTGGATATCTTAACACATTCATCAATTCCTGAAGGTCTGGTGATGAGTATTGTAGCAAACAACTTTCATTAATTACTTACATATTTTACTCAAAAAACATAGGATCAGGGAGTGCCATATACAAACAAAACATACAAACAAGATTCCTGCATTCCTTTATATCAGCTTTCCCAGTTAGTTCTTCAACAGAGAACTATCAGATGAGTGTATATTTCTCCCATGTATTTGTTCTTTGGGGGGGGGGGGTGGTTATAAATTTTTGGAAAAGAAATTTTATTTATTTTTTTTTTTTGAGGAGGAAGTCACTTTATTGAGGGGAGAACACTGCACGTGGCTGACACATGAAGGCAGCCTGGGGGGCGCCCTACACATCAGTCTCAGAAAGGGGCATGGCGGGCAGTTGCTAAGAAAGATTAACTGGACGAGGTTCCTCTGGCAGCTTCCTGACCATCTCCTTGAAGGCAAATGTGGCTACAGGTAGAGCCTGTCAAGGGTGCTTTGTTGTTTTTTATAAAGAACATTTTCTTTAGATTTTTTAAAGTCTTCATTTGTTACTTTCATCCTGTGTTCTCTCAAGGCCATCAGACTGACTTCTGTACAGATTGCCTTGATGTCGGCCCCAGAGAGGTCATCATTAGCTATGATCAAGTTATCCAGGGTCACATCATTGGCCAGCATCATCTTGCTTGGGTGGATCTGAAAGATGTGCTTCTTAGTCTTTTCATTGGGCAGGGGGAACTCAATTTTCCTGTCAATGCAGCCTGGTCTGATTAGTGTTGGATCCAAAGTTTCTATTCGTTTGTGGCCGTGATAACTTTCATGTCACCCCTTGAATCAAATCCATCCAACTGGTTCAACAGATCCAACATTGTTCGTTGAATTTCTCTTTCACCACCAGAATTTGAGTCATATCTTTTTGTTCCAATGGCATCAATTTCATCAATAAACACGATGGACTGTGCATGTTCTTCCGCAACTCGAAACAATTCCCGAACGAGTTTGGGCCCTTCACCTAGGTACTTCTGAAAAAGTTCAGAGCCAGCCACTCTTAGGAAAGTGGCTGAGGTTTGGTTTGCTACTGCTTTGGCTAATAAGGTTTTACCTGTGCCAGGTGGTCCGTAGAGAATGACTCTCTTTGGGAGCTTTATACCCATCTCTTCATAATATTCGGGATGAGTGAAAGGAAGCTCCACAGATTCCTTAATTTCCTGGATCTGGTTGTCCAAACCCCCAATATCAGCATAGGTTTCCTCCTGGGGGGCCTTTTTTACCTTCATCACTGTGACCAAGGGATCCGTGTCATCCATGAGCACCCCTATGACGGCATGTACCTTGTGGTTGAGCAGGACTGAACAGCCTGGTTCCAGCAGGTCCTTGTCTACAAAGGAAAGAATGCTGATGTAGTGTTCTGAGCCCACAGATGTGGACACGATGGCATGATTGTCATCAGTGGTCTCTTCCAACATTCCTACCAACATTGGGGTCCCCCTCAGATCATCCACCTTTGATCTTTCCTCCTCTTGCTTTTCTTCTAAAGGCTTCATTTGTTCCTGATTTCTAATGAATTCTTCCTCCGTGAGAAGGTAGTCTTTAATTCTCTCTAACTTCAGTAATTTTAAGCAGCACTGAGTGTGAGGTGTTACCAGTGGCAGCTTGCTGGCAGCATCCGGTCCCTTTGTTTTCTTCTTCTTTTTCCCCATTCTAGTTGGTACAAGAGGTTCGTATTTCTTTTTCTTGCCTTGTCATCCTTCTTGCCACATCCAGGGCCATGACCACCGCTCTGACTTTGTCTCATCTTGCTTTGGCTGCTCAAACCTGGAAAAGAAATTTTAAAAGGCAGGATATTAGAGGGGAACCTGAGTGGCTCAACTGGTTAAGCTTTCGACTCCTGACTTCAGCTCAGGTCATGATCTCACAGTTCGTGAGTTTGAGCCCCACTGTCTGCACTGTCAGCACAGATCCTGCTTCGAATTCTCTCTCTCCCCTCTCTTTCTGCCCCTACTCTGCTCACTCTCTCTCTCTTTCAAAATAAATAAACTTAAAATTTTTTAAAAGTAAGGCAGTTAGAATCACATGATGTGCATAATATTGGGACTTACTGTGTTAATGTGATTGTTTGATTCAATAGGCATTTAATAACCACTTGTTATGTGTCAGGCATATACACCACATATGTATATATGGTGGCTCTGAAGTTCTAGCAGATATATATATGTAAATACTTGATAATATATATAGTATTATCAAGATGGTCCAGTCAGGCTTGTATACCTGCAATTATGGTGCAGCATGACAGGTGTGCAGGGCCTTGGTGTGCACAGAGTGCTGGAAGGGAGCTTGGAGTCCTCAGAGGAGGGAGGGGGTACAGCATCTACAGCTTATGGGACTCTCAAGGGCGATACTTGAACTGACCCTGAAAGGAGTGACTGAGGAGGAGCGCCATTGCACGGGAAAGAGTAGAACACAGGAATGAGTAAAAACAGGAGACTGGGTGATACCAGTAGGAACCCAGCAAGAGTGATGATGGAGAAGGTGTTCCAGAGAAGTGCTCATAGTTAGGAGTGGAGATGTAGCATTTTTTAAAAGGAAAAGAAAAGGAAAGAAATGCTTTTGACAAAGCAAATTCACAGAGAATGTTAGCACAATTTCTCTTGGCTCTGCTTCTAAACTCCTAAAGGAAGTAGGGTGGGGCGAGGCTGACGCAGGTAGGAATAACAACAATCACCCCCGTTTTACAGATATGAAAACTGATAGGTTTGCTCACCCTGTGGAGTATATATTATTATCCCCCCCTCACAGATGAGGGGACTGAGGGGCCGAGAAGCTAAGTCCACTTTACACTAATGAGCATCTATTTGTTAAGTATCCAGTTCATGTAATAAGAAACATTTTATTGGGAGAGTGTGCCATCTGTGTTGACTTTCTCTATCCTAATAAAACCTGAAAAACTGAAAAATCTCTACTTGATTTGCAACATTTAGGCACTGAATAAATATCCATACCACTCACATTTAAAATGCTTCACCCCCAAACCCAAACATTGTCAACGTCTCCTGCAAAACTATGACCCTGAGTTTTTAGTTGTTGACTTGAAGACTTTAGGATATTTCATATCTGCCGCAATTGAAAGAATGCTATTCATGTTAACCACAAGAGGCTTAAGAGAGAAGCTAACTGCTGCATCCGCATTCTTGGAGATAGCAGAAGGGGCTGTTCTGTTGCTTGACAGCAGCAGGGGCCTGAGGGCCGTCTCAGGGAGCCTGCCGCCAGGGAGGTGACTCATGGGGCAGCGCCAGAGCTTCGGAACTCATCTGCTTCAGGAATGAGGAACTCAGCGCCCACAGGGAATGAGATCAGTTGCTTTTAAGGACAATCTGGTTGTCAGGCTCAATGAACACCCACATTAGACATCACCGGTCGTGTAAGAAAAAAGACATGTGGTTCCTCGGCTGCCTCTGAAACTCTGGCTGCACAGGAACACTGGGAGACATACTTTCCCCAAGGCCTTCCAAGAAAATGAGGAGTGCTTGTTTTCCACAAATTTGGTTAGTTTTAGGACTCTGTAATTTCGAAATAATACTACCTTCCCTCCGAACGTGAATTTATTCTAAGGCACCATTTTTCATGTGTCCCTCAGCCATTACCATTGTCTCCATTAAGAGAGACATATTTTCTTGTTCAGATCTTCAGAGAAAAATACTTTAATGGATTATCTTACGGTCTTTTTTTTTTTTTTAATGTTTTATTTATTTCTAGGAGAGAGAGAGAGAGACAGCGTGAGCAGGGGAAGGTCAGAGAGAGAGGGAGTCACAGACTGAAACAGGCTCCAGGCTCTGAGCTGACAGTCAGCACAGAGCCCGAGGCGGTGCCCGAACCCACGAACCGCTAGATCATGACCTAAGCTAAAGTCGGACGCTTAACCGACTAAGCCACCCAGGCGCCCCATATCTTACGGTCTTTAAAGACCTGTAGGTTTTCAGTAATCACTTCTTTGGACATAAACCACGTATGCGCCTTGGGGTCTTTGTTTTGCACTATGCATGTACTAGTGAGAAGTCCTCAGCGGGTGGCAGAAAGAAAAACAAAAATATATACCCTATCAATTTTTTGATCTATATATACTACATCAAAAAACTTTGTTTATACAACCAACCAAATTTTATTGAACCTGATTTTATTACACCTATCAAAGAGATATGTATGCTATAGACGCAACAAAAATTTAGGGCACCACAAATCTTGTCACTTATCCATGAAGTGACCTTTGACTTGGATTTAGATCTGTCTTTGGAGGTTAATCTTCAGAAACACAGTATAGAAAACATATAATCATAGCCTCAGTGATTGAATACTCTCTAATGTTATAATCAAGTTTAATCATTCTATAAAGTCTATCTTTACGAAAGTGTCCTAAAATTGATCCATTATTGGTGCATTCCTGCCATTAACGCAAAATGAATAGCTTCATTATATAGCAACTTCACAGAAAAGAAGAGAAATTAAACCCCCCTATCTTCCCTCCTTTGTTTCCCAAAGGGAATTTAATTTTTTTTTCTTTTTGAGAATTTAATTTTGTATGTGCAGAATCCCGGCTCTGTTCCCAGCTTCTCTAACTTCCTTGACTCTGACCAGCCCCTGACTCTCACTCCACTTTTGGCCCCAGGAGCATTTTTGCCAACATGTACTGAAGACCAGCCCTTGGAAAGCAGCTTGCCAACCAAGCCACTGGTAGTCATGGAAACCTGACTTATATTCACACTTTGGGGCTCACTTGCACAGAGTCTCAACTCACTTGGTCTTACATACCAGCAGGCCTCAGACTGACAGTGGCAGCTGACATATCCCAGGCCTAATATTTTAAATATTCATATGCAGTGATTATCTCATCTGTACTACAAAAAAGTTTAGTTGATTCGTATTCAGAATCTCTAATTATATACAGTAATTACAAACCTCATAGTTAAGATAAATTTTTAGCTTACTGCTTTGCAATAAAATAAGATCTCATAATGGTTATTCTGAGGGTTAAATTAAATCATATATCTTTACTTATAGGTTGAGGGTGAAGGTTTGCAGACCTGTTTAGTAAAGGAAACTTTGTGGCGTATGCTACACACTATACAGGGTATTGTGAAAGCTAATGTCCTCATCTGAAATTATACACTTTAATAGCATCTAATGAGTATATTATTTTGTAACTTAACATGGGTACCTTATGTTTTTAATTTTTTTAAAAAAATTTTAATGTTTATTTATTTTTGAGAGAGACAGAGTACAAGTCGGGGAGGGGCAGAGAGAAGGAGACCCAGAATCCAAAGCAGGCTTCATGCTCCGAGCTGTCAGCACAGAGCCCATCAAGGGACTTGAACTCACAAACCATGAGATCATGACCTGAGCCAAAGTCAGACGCTTAACTGAGTGAGTCATCCAGGTGCCCCAGGTACCTTGTATTTTTAATTCATTACCTTTTGACTATCTGTGTTTTATCTCCCCAAATATCTTGTCAGTTTCTAGAAGACAGAAGCTGTGCCCTATACTCTCATTCTTCCCCATAGCACTAACCAAGTGTCTGCTCAAAATAAGCACTCAATCGATATCATGTATCTGCTTTGTATTCACAATATCTGGTTACAACCATCACCTGGAGAGCAGATATTCTGATCTTTTTAGAGACTCAGTGTGAGAGGCTAAGTGATTGCCTAGAATCCCATAACTTGTAACATGGTAAAAGCAGGATTCAATAGAAAGTCTGTGCGGGGCGCCTGGGTGGCTTAGTCGGTTAAGCGTCCGACTTTCGCTTAGGTCATGATCTCGCGGTTCGTGGGTTCGGGCCCCGCGTCGGGCTCTGTGCTGACTGCCAGCTCGGAGCCTGGAGCCTGTATCAGTCTGTGACTCCCTCTCTCTCTGACCCTCCCCTGCTCACGCTGTCTCTCCCTCTCTCTCCTAGAAATAAATAAAAATATTTAAAAAAACAACAACAGCAACAAAAGAAAGTCAGTGTGCCTCCAATGGCCATTCCTCTTAAAGAATTGTGCCCCCGCCCAAGAAGCTCTTTCCTCTAATAACCTGGACCTCCAAATTGGAATGAGCCTGGAATACTAAGAAATGTTTAAGAACTCTCAATTTAAAATACTGAATTTTCTTTTATAAGTATTCATATGCATTCAGTATTTTCACTATAAATTCAATACATGAATTGTGTTTATCAAGACCATGGATGGAGTTTAATCTACCCTCTACGTCTAGCTTATGGATAGAACAAACCAAAATTTTAAAAGTCATTGATAACATTTCCACTAATTAATCAGCAGAGCAATTGTGATGGCTATAGTAAAACATCGTAAAGTGTTCATTCAAGATGTTTTAAAAATTTAGAAAGCATTTACTGTGCTATTACCATCCCTAAAAGTGCCATCATTATTATACTTGTGTTAGAGGAGATGAATTTGGAAGCTTAATTGCTTTAGTCTATTTAATTATACATCTTTTATTCGTCATGAGAATCTTGCTGTTTACACTAACTGAAAGATGAAATCCATATTCTCAACATTATATGTATTGTTAAGAACTACCATAGATATGCCCATGGTATATCGTTCACATGTTAGTTTAATAACTATATTTGGAGTTGGGTCACCTGGGTGGCTCAGTCGGTTGAGTATCCAACTTCAGCTCAGGTCATGAGCTTATGATCTTGTAGTTCGGGGGTTTGAATCCCTTGTCAGACTCTGTGCTGATAGCTCAGAGCCTGGAGCCTCCTTCAGATTCTGTGTCTCCCCCTGTCTCTGCCCCTCCCTTGTGACCTCTCTCTCTCTCTCAAAAATAAATACACATTAAAAAAAAATATTTGAAGAACTGTATTTGGAGACACTAGTACTTTTATTTTTCCCCAGAAAGGCAAGCCTCTGATTCCTTCTTTCTTATGGCATCAACACTCATTCTTTCTTGAATCTTTATGTGCATAAACAGAATTTTTCAGAGGAAAATGCCATTAGCCATGGTTTGGGATTCCTAGTGCCAAGTCAAAAAACTCTGCAACAGTTTTTTCTAAACAACAGATGTTCACGATGCCATCTTTCAGCAATGGTTTGTTCACCATGAACTTCTAATTATCCACAGGTTATCAGATGGCCTCTTGGAGCAGTACTGCCCTGGGAGCCTATGTGCTAGCTAATTGCTTCTGAATTCTGTGCTCACTGTTTCCTTTACCCATCTGGAGCATCTTGTGGGAGTACACAAAGACCCTGGCTTCCCAGCAAGACTGTCAACTCACCCTCTAGTGAGAGGTCACAAACTGGCCACCCGAGGGTGAATCTGGCTCCCAGATGCCTTTCGTTTACTGAGTGTAGTGTTTGAGGTCGCTCAGCCATATTATTGCTTTGAAATCTGGCTACTCTGCACATCTGAAATCTGGCTACTCATGAAAATCATTTGGGAAGCTTTTCAAATTCATGCCTGAGACCTGTACCCAGATAGTCTAATTTAATCAGTCTGAAATAGGACCTGGCTGCCCTCTGAATATGTTTCAAGCTCTCCAAGCGATTTCCATGCTAACCACAGTTGAAGACTGCTACAATCTATATTTAGGGACAGAGAGTATCGTCAAGAAGGAGCTCTGAACTGAACAACAGGGTAAAAACCTGGGAAATCTGGGGATGAAGAAAGGAGAAGAAGCCACTCTGGGCCAGACTAACGATGGGTGAATAACCCCCCCCCCCCCACCATGGGTCATATGGAAGAGTCAAAGGGCAAAGCAAGTAGTTGTTCAGGCCAGGTACTCAGAGACAACCTTTTAAAGGTAAGAACAGTCAACAAATCTAGAATTTCTCTGAAGGCAGCTTATAGTGCCAAGGTAAATATGGTTAAATCTCTACTATTGGAGGCAGCACCCAGAGAGAAAGATGCCAGGACCAAATGAAATAGAGTAGGGTAAACATCCTATTTAGGATAGAGCATCCCAAAGTGATTCCACAAAGTAGTTCAGGACGAGGCATGAACGATGAGAGTTTGGTAATGCCCTCCATTTACTGAGTCTTCGTGTGTGTTCTAGGAATTGTTGCTGCAGGTTAAAACAGTGTAATTCAAGAAAACCACCTTGATGCAGAATCAAGGCAACAAATGTGGTGCCGTGGGTCTATATCAGCAGCAACAGAGATGAAAAGAGCTTCTATTCCCATCAGGTGCCATGGTCTTCTGAAGGGGCAGTGAAGCTTGTGTACTAAGTGTTAGGAGTGGCAGTTAATCAAGACCACATAGCATAAGAGACAAGTGTTTGAGTTAGTGCATCATGGAGCCTCAGGGAACTACATGGGGTGTCAGAAGGACAACCATTCCATTGGAAACACTGTACCCAACAGACTTTGGCAACACCATGAAGTTCTTTCTGTGAAGAACACATTGGACCTGATTGATTCATTAGTATTGTTATTGTTATGTGGCCGTATTAGTTATATTTTGCAACCAAACAAATTACCCTAAAACTTTGCAATTTAAAGTAATACTTATTATGTCACAAAGTCTCTGAGGATCAGGGATCTGAAAGCAGCTTAAGTGGACATTTCTGGTTCAAGGTATCTTCTTAAGACTGCACTCAGAAGTGGGGGACCTGGGTGGGTCAGTTGGTTAAGCGTCTGACTTCAACTCAGCTCCTGATCTCACAGCTTGTGAGTTTGAGCCCCGAGTCAGGCTCTGTGCTGACAACTCAGCTTGGAGCTTGCTTCAGATTCTGTCTCCTGTCACTCTCTGCCCCTCCCCTGCTCATCCTCTCTCTCTCTCCCTCCCTCTCTCTCTCTCTCTCTTTCTCTCAAATATAAATAAACATTTTATAAAAATGTTACCAAAAAAAAAAAAAAAAAAAGACTGCACTCAAAGGTGCTCAAAGGTGTAGCCCAGGGCTACAGTTACCTGAAGGCTTGATAGGGAAAGAGGTTCTGCTTCCTAGCTCACTCATGTGGCAATGGCAGATGGCCTCAGTGCCTCACCACATGGGCCTCTCCAAAGGTTGCTCACAACATAGCAGCTGACTTCCCCTAAAGAGAGGGAGAGGGACAGAGAGACAGGTAAAGACAGACAAGAAGAGAAGGTGAGCATGACAAAGACCGAACTTGTATAACCTAACCTCAGAAATGGCATACTTCCACCTCTGTCCTTTGTGACAGGCCAGTCCTGATTAATGTGGTGTGTAAAAGGATATAAATATCAGGAGGTACCAATCATTGGGGCTTATCTTGGAGACCAGCTACTACAGTGGGAGTTGACACCATCTTTACAATTTATTTGGTCTCTCAAAAACATCCCCATGGTATAAATGAAGATGCTGGGATTCTGAGATATTTGGTGATTTGAACAAGGTCACATTGCTAGTAAATTGTTCTTAGTTACTGGACTTCTTCTGGTCATGGTGACTTGGAATTCACTAACCATCCATAAATCTTCTATTATTACTCACTGGTAGTTCTTCACAACTGCAATAAATAAGACCTGGATTGAAAGGTTTTCTCATTCTATTTGGACCTGGTTAGCATACCTGGCTTAAGCCTAGTTCCTTATAAGGAAATTTCCTTAGCCAGTAAGGGATCCGCTTGATTAAGTCTTTTGTTAATGTTCAATTCTACTGTTAAGTCAAAATCGTACTCTAGTCTCCACTGATTCTCAGAATAAGGCCTCCAGCTTTAAAATCTCACTCAGTCTCCTGAATGAAGTCTACAAATAAGGTTTTATGTCATTTAAGCTCCCAGCAAGCTAATGTATGGTGCATAGATCAATAGAGTAATAAATATATCATTAGAGGACAAGGAAACTTAGGGAAGAAATATATTTATAAAATTGATGAGAATTGGAGAGAAGAAAAGGCAAAGTTGGAAAAGTAGATCAAACAAGGCATGTGTAAGGATACCATGGACTGCATGTCTGTGTCCCCCAAACCCCCCCCCCGACCTCTGGCGACTCCAGCCAAATTCTTATGTTGAAATCCTAACCCCCAATTTGATAAGAATTAAGTAATGAGAATGGAGTCCTCATGAATAAGATTAGTGCCCTTATAAGAAGTGACAGGAGAGCTCTGTCCCTCTCTCTCTCTTCCCATCCTGTCAAATGAAAATACAATGAGATGATGCCATCTGCAAACCAGGAAGCAGGTGCTCACCACATATTGGATCTACTGGTGCCTTGATCTTGGACTTCCAGCCTCCAGAACTGGGAGAGATAAATGTCTGTTCTTTACACCACCCAGTCTAGGGGCGCCTGGATGGCTCAGTCGGTAATGCAGCTGAGGTCATGATCTCACGGTTCACGAGTTCTAGCCCTACATCAGGCTCTGTGCTGACAGCTCAGTGCCTGGAACCTGTTTCTGATTTTGTGTGTGTCTCTCTCTGCCCTTTCCCCAGTTATACTCAGTGTCTCTGTCTCTGTCTCAAAAATAAATGAACATTTTTTAAAACATTTTAAATTTAAACTACCCAGCATCTGGTATTATATTCTCAGTGCCCAAATGAAGACAAAAGAGATCGGCAAAAATTGGCATCCATTGTTTCTAGTGATACATGCTATAAACCTCCTTGCTCCCGCCACCTTTCATATTTGACCCTTATTTTATGACACATTCTTTTCTAATAATTTTGTATTCGAGTTTTTACTAGGAGAGACATTCACATTGCATAAAAAATTTTTAAATGCCCTTATTCCCTTCATGTGGGAATTTTTGTGTATCCTGCCTTTAGATATTTTATGCAAATAGAAGCAAATACATTCCATGTATGTATTTCAGTCTATAATTTTTCCTACTTTTTTTTACAAGTGAAAACATACCATACACAGTATTATGCACCTCAATTTTTCTAATTAATAACATCTTTTGCACAGCTTTCTATGTCAGTATACAAAGAGCTTTCTTGTTCTTTTTTTAATAGCCTAACATTATTCCATTTGGGTTATCTAAAATCTTTTGCTGTATAAGCACTGCCTCAAGGAACAACCCTATATACATGCCACTTTATACACAAGGGTAAGTACACACATGGCATAAGTTTTTAAAAGTAGAATTGCTGGGTCAACAAATGTGTGCATTTATAATTTTTATTGCTTTTGCCAAATTGCTTCCTTAGAAGTTGTAACAATTCAGATTCTAATCAGCATGGTGTAAAAATGACTGGTCATCCACAATCTTCGCAGCAAGACTGATATTTGGGTCTTGTCTAGCTGATAAGTAAAAAAATGGTATCCGTATTTTGTTTAATTTGTATTTTCTATATTAAGGATGAGTTTGAGAGGGGCACCTGGGTGGCTCAGTTGGCTAAGCGTCTGACCCTTGGTTTTGGCTCAAGTCACGATCTCATGGCTTCATGGGTTTGAGCCCTTCACTGGGCTCTACACTGGCAGTGTGGACCCTGCCTGGGATTCGCTCTCTATCTCTCTTTCTCTCTGCTCCTCCCCAACATTCTCGGTCTCTTTCCAAATAAATAAGCTTTAAAAAAATAACATCAATTTCTTAAAAAATGAGAATGAATTTGAGTATCTTTTCATATGTTTAAAAATGATTTTAGTTTCATTTCCTTGTAGTCCTATTCACACATTGTTTCACTGAGTTATTGATCTTTTTCTTAATGATTTGCAGGAGATTTTTATACATTAAGGAAATTAGCCCTTTCCTTGTGAACTGAGTTTCAGGCATTTTCCCCTATCAAGTTTGTCTTCCAATTTCACTTGCGGTGTTTTCTAATTTTGGGGGGAGTTAGGGCTGGGGGGTGGGGTATGCATAACATTTTTATTTTTATGTGGTCACATCTATCAATATATTTTTTAACCATTTCTGGGTTCTGTGTCACACCATTTCTTAACCAATTACCTTTCTTAACCAACTACAAAGACTCAGAGAAGACAAATCTTTAAGTTAAACCCCAAACAGTCACTTTTGCTCAAAGCCCAAGATACTCTCAGAGATTTAAAAAAATGAAAGAAGTTCTGAAGAACACTAAGACAGTTTTAAATAAGCTGCAGTAGTTTTTCTTGTTTGGTCTGTTGGTGATCCATGGGTGCGGGTGCCTTCTCAAATTCCATTCTTGGCTAGATCACTTGCCAGGTCCAAAAAGAAAGAAAGAGAGAGAGAGAGAGAGAAGGAAAGAATAAGCAAGCAAGGAGGCAAGCAATCATACCTTCCGCTCTGAAGGTGTGGTGTGAACAAATGAATCAGGCAAACTTGGGGAAGGGGAGGGGGCCAGAATTTGTGGCCAAGGCTCTTCTCACCTAGGCAACAGTTGGTAGGCAGCATTTGTGGCAGTGGTTAAAAGCTTATTCCAGGGCTTGGCTGGGACAGTATCTGCTGAATAACTAGGCCAGTCCTGGAGCCAAGATCCACAGCCCAGCTGCCGTTGCTGCTGCTGAAGAAGGCTCAAAACTCATTTTTGCTGAGTCAAATCTCTCTTTGGGGATTTAGAAAACAAATGGGGCTCTGAGAAGTGGAAATTCTCCTGGACAATTCTTTGGGAAACAATGCAGTGGGTCTTTTTGTTTTTTCCTTCTTATATAATGAATTCACTCAAAGTTAGAGACCCCACCTTCACGATAGATGTAACACTAATGCACCCTGGAAGAGACTTCTCTAGTTTTAGGGAAAACAATGAGATTAGAGAAAGGAGAAAATGAGAAAAAGAATAGTAGAAGGAGAAAAAAAACCATGTAGATATATATTTCAATATAAAAGACAGAGGCACACAATTTTTTTGTGCCAGCTAGTCTGCTGTGTATAAATAGGAGGAGCTCAAGGTAAACTACCAAGAAAATGACTCATCTGGGCAAGAATAAGGAAAGAGATCAAGTGTTCCTGAGTTATTAGTAACCTGAAATTACACCCTTATGCAAAGAACCTTCAAAGTTGCATTTCCTAAGCTTTGACCTCTGGTAAATGCATGACCCAGCAATGACTTTAGGTAACCAGAGCCAGGATACTCCAAGGAATGTTCATTGTCTCTTGCCCACATACATTTTTGCAGTTTTTTCCCCGATATGTAGATAACACCTTAAGCATTTCTTACAGTGTTTTAACTAAACTGTCGGTATTTTTAAAACTCATTTTATTGTTTGCCACCTCACCATTACCTTAGTAAATATTTATTGAGTACCTGCTATGTGGAGGGTACCATGCCAGGCTGTTAGCAGGAATTCAAAGAGGTATGAGTGATGGTTAGCATCTTCCAGATGTTTGTAGCCTAAAAAGCCATATATAAGACATGATCTTGACAAAAGGGGAGGAGGAAAAGGGGAAGAAGAAGACGAAGGAACAATATGGGACATCAGAGTTCTGGTACTTATACTCAGAGATGATGCAACTACACTTTAACTAACACAATCCAAACTTCACTGAACTCAAGGTCAGAGCGAAAGTCAAGGTAAATTGTACAGGCACCATCAGAGACATTGCATCAAACTTCTTCATAGACATAGAACTAGCATTTTTTTAGCAATGCATACCACTTAATCCCATTGTGTTCTTCTCCTGGATATCATAAACACATGATGATTTCACAATCTAAAAAAAAAATTGTTCTTTATTTTATGTTTCTAAGGGTGTCTTTTTTCTGAATATGTCATTTATGGCTAGACATTTGGTACCAAGCATTAACTGGTTCTTCAAGGTATCTGCTTACTTATAGCAAATGTTGCTTCAGGCTTTTATTGCTCCATGGGTTCTGTTTTCTTATGGCTTCTGATGCCTCATCTCTTCAATTTATTGCCTTTTTCCTATGGTTCTTGGTTTCCCCGCCACTCTACCATCCGCTGACTTCCCCTCAAACTGTGCTTCTCAAGAAGAATTGACTCATCCATCTACTTTATCGTATGGAAGAGATGCGTTAAGGTATTTCAGGGGCCATTTGCTATGTGTACAAGTGCCACATTTGTATCAGGGGCTTCCCCAGCCTCATCGTGCAATCACCTGTGATCAGAGCACTGAATTCACATGACAAAAAGACTCTCAGTAGGTGGAAGGAGCCTTCAGGGGTGACTTTCCAAAACAGAACTATGATGATGACAGATATTCATAAATCATAGAGTCCTTCTTGGTATTTTTGCTAAGATACAATTTACTACTAAATCAAGCAGCTACATGGACTCTAGTTTTAATTATAGACCTCTTTCTGTGTCATGTCACTTACTTAGAATGAGGTGTTATTTTGACTAAATTATAGATGACAGCGTGAAAAGAGGATGGGAAAGTTCAATCCATCCACTTTTATACACGAGTTACTGGACACTTGAAAGGACTAAATGAACTTACCTAGTTCACATCTGGGATTAAAGCCAGAACCTATAGATCCCCTTTACAATGTTTTTTTCCACTATGCAGACTTTATTCACTGTGCTTGGACTTAAGCTAATTTATCAACTAAAATAAAGTGCAGTGTAGCTGTCTGTAGATATTTGTACACAAAGATTTCCTAAGTTTTTTTCTACTTTCAATCAGTCAACAATCAACATCAACAATTTAGTACTGATAAAAATTTAACCTGAGAAAAACATGCCAATACAAGCAAAATAATTTTCCAGCCCCAAGAATAGAATAATATGTAGCTGAGAACTTTTCAGTTTGCCATGAACCATAAACACAGACGTCAAGTGATAGGAACCTGCACTGTTTTATTCCTCTGATTATGGAATTGGCTATAGTGAGCCAAATGCCTTGTAAATCTTGGAAACAGCAGAAAGCAAATTATGACGAACACATCTAGAACATGGGAAGTGAGCAAGAAGTGGAATAACCCTGAAGACACTTATTACATACATGTGGGGGAAAATATATGCTATAAACCACTATTGGTTAATATAGGTGATTACATAGAAAATTAGACTTCTAAGTTAAAACTGGTCTCTTTGAAGTTTGACAGAGGCAGATAACACTCCCTGAAAAGTAAAGAGAGACTGAGAGCTTTAAAAAAATATGTGAGGCTAAAACAAAATATTTTATTGAATTAAAAAAAAAGTTTCCATTTTTAATTTTTGAATTCAATGAAAACAAGACTTCTAACTTTTTTTAAATGAAGATCATTTTGTAAGCCTTGAATCTGGCATACTCCTTGAATCTGACAACCCCTGGATTGGGAAAAGAAGCAGCTACTCTGTAGGCAGGCTGGATTCTATGTATTGCTGCAAGCTAGTAAAATCCTCCTAAATCAGTAAGAATATCAACTTTCTGTGGAGATGAATATAGTTTGGAAAATTCTCGTTTAGTCTTAGGAATGACACTAAACCATCTAAAGCTGCTCCTAATTGGTTTTTAATCTTTAGTATTAAATGCAGGCATTCACCATCAGGAGGATTTAGCTAATTCCTCAATCTGTCCTTTACCCATTACCCAGCATCATGTCCTCTTTAGAAGCACCTTGGTTTTGAAAACAGAGACTCTATCTCAGCCACCAGTAACACAGCGATGGACATAGTAGGCAATTCAAAACTGTTTTTGGAATAAATGAGGCATTGAGAGAAATTTAATAGGTTTGTTTCTTTGAATGCTGCCTATGGTAGCACTCCAGAACAGACAACAGACCCTAAAGCTTTTACTCTAACCCAGGTTTTCTCAATCTCTCCACTATTGACATTTTGGTTAGATAATTCCTTGTTGCAGGGCTGTCTGGGGTCTAATAGAATGTTTATAAATATTCATGGCCTCTATTCACTGAATGCCAGTAGTACCCACTGCTCCGAAATTATGACAGCCAAAACGTATGGCTGCTGGAGGGGTAGAGTTGCCTCCATTTTAGAACCACTGGTTTAAATGGCTTGGAAAATAGCAGTGGCTAGGAATCAGGAGAAGACTGGAACAGTATTTCCAGTCATAGTATTTTTACCTAAGGAATTATGGAATCTAATGTAATCTAACCAATTTATGGTTAATCACTTCTAGTGATTAGAAATGAGATCAAGGTTATAGTCTTTCTCCTTGAAATAACCTTGGCACTATGCTAAATACATCAGATACATTATTAAATTTAATCCTTTAAAACAACTTTATATACCCAATTTGCAGATAAAGAAATAAAGGCTTGGAAATAAAGCCTACCAAAGATTATACATGTATTACTTGATTCAGCCCAATTGTTCTCCCGAAAGTATATTTTCTCGTTCCTTTATCATTCTTTTATAATCTGTTACAGCCATGGACTACCCCTAATTCTAAATGCAATTCTAGACGCAATTCACTTCATAACAGATCCTGGTGAAGAGTATGAATGACTCAGTGACAATGCATTCCTATTACAGGAAAAACATTTCAAGGGCTATGATGTACTGAAGGTGAGTCATTAGAAACATAACTATAAAGAAAGAAAAAAATCTGTATTTTACAGGGACATGGAATAAATTTCTCCTCTTATTCCATTTTGGATTACCCCTCAGTTTATGGGGCCTATCAGAAAAATAACATTGGGAGAGAATGGTAGGATAACAGTGGAACTTTCTCCAGGAAAAGGTGAAATAGAATCAGCAGGAAAGAGAGTTCATGTTTGACACTCATGGACTGTGCTAAAGAAAACATTTCTGGCATATTTTTAGTCTTATTATGGAAAAATGGACCCTGCTGGGTCACATGGACAAGCTTCCAATCCAATAAGAGTCAGAAATGCAAAAGAAAAATACCCTGGGAAAGTTTTCTTCTGCTCATACATAGCAGAGAATATAGTACATTCCCTTGTCCAGCCTATAATTAAGATGAAAGGCATGTTCCCCTCCAATTCGCCATCCGGTGGCATGGTTAACATTCCATCCTGGCTGCAGGGGCCTGATTCGTCTAATGCAACACATTTTTAAGGCAAGAAAAAAAAGTAAAACACACATTTTACTCTTAAGTGTTTCATAGGATGAGCTATTTCAGTTTCAACTATTTTTAACTCAGTTAAAAGAAAACATTTTTGAATTGACCATTTCTTACAAGAACTCAAGTATAAGACTGCCTGTCTTTAGAGTGTAGCTGTCTTGTTTGCTTAAGGTGCTGTCCATTTTGTTGAGGCCATTCGCTGTGATGGGTCAGCCTAAAAAGGTTTGGACAGTGTGGTATGTGCCCAGAAGGTCAGATGCTATCCTCAGCCTCTTGGGGTATCAAAACTTGGCCAAAAAACTTTTGAGAAGAAGGCTCTTTGTGAAAACTCTGATACTTTTGAATTCCACCCAGACTGGAACAACATGAGAACAGTCTTTTTTCATAGAAGTGTCCCCCTTCCCACCTCTCCTTAAACCCTTAAAGCCCAGGCAGTCAACAATTAATAAAGCATATCTAGAATGAGATCTCGGTGTGTACCTACATAGATAAACACACATGTATATTTTTCTGAATTTCATATAAATGTATGTAATTGTGTATATATACACGATCATAAAAATTTCTACATATATTAATTTATGGACTTTATACATGCATATATATATATATATATATATATATATAACTTCTGAGTTCCATTTTCTTTCAATCTTCTAGAAAAAGCATCAAAGAATTGTCACTCATTGGATAACATTTTTGAACAGAAATTACTTCACTCACAGGCTAATATTATTTAAAATACAATTATAATCATTTACATGGTAGTGCTATGGTGTCAAAGCACACACTCACAGACCATTCTGTGTCTAAAGAAATCACCTATGGAAGACTTAGAAACTTACAGGTCTAAAAAAATCAAATCATTTCCATAATAGCCACGTTCCACCACCCCAATGAGAATTCATCTCCAAGAAACACTTGAATCATTACAAATTTTCCCAACTGAAAAAATGAAGACATAAGTTTTAAAGTTCAAAGTCTCACAGAAGGTACCAGATAAATAGATGAATCTGCTCCATGTGTGTTAATACTGTACTTACTAATTGCAAGCTCAGTAATTATATCTTCCAGATGTGTCCAATCCTGTACCTAAACTCAATGCCTGGGGCCTTTGTAACAAACAAACCTTTTTTTTTTTTTTCTTTTTTTTAAGAAAGGGGTGCAACAGACAACTGAGTTTCCTAGCAGCACCACAGAGCCTTACTAGTCATTTGGCCACAGTTTAGCTTCTCTTTAGAAATTGTCTCCTGCCTACTGGATCACCCCATTCCAGCTCACTCTTGAATGAGTCATGAGGCTGCTGTTCACACCCATTGCCTAACTTTTTGTGAAGCTTGTGGTTCTGTGGTCCTGCACAGGGACCACCAGAGTTACTCTGCCATGAGTAGCTAAGAGTTCCCAGGCTTGGTCCTCCCAAAGCTGAATTCAGTGGCTGTTCATTAATCAGTGTTCTTACCTTTGAAGGTTACCCCTTTATAATTTTAACCAATAAGATATCAGATAACAAGAGAGGACAAGGGATTTGTTTCATATCAAAATATGCTTTGTAAATGCAAGATGTTATTCCCAAAATGACTGCATCCTGTTATAGGTGAGGTTAGATTTTTAACAAGTTAGTTGTATGAGAAACAAGAAAGTAGGAGAAAGCTATCCATTCCTTTTAGTAATTAATACAATAAAACAGCCATCTGTAAGGGCATGTGTTAAGTATAAACTGTTGCTTAAGGAAGAAAAAAGAGTATACCTTCCCTAATGGTTAGTGTTAGTTAAGGGTAGTACTGGGACATGAAGGGCTCAGACTAACACAATAAGCAAAAAGCAACAACGAGACTTGTTCTGAAATCCAGTAAATCCTTTCTGCACATGGTATGAGCTGCAGCTCTTATTGGCTCTAACACAAACCACTGTAAGAAAAATCCTTTTTGTTTAGGCTCATTGCTTCTCAAGTATGCAAAACTGTTAACTTACAATAGAAGAACAATTGATGTTCTCACTGGCTTATGTAAATAAGATTCAAATTCAAAAAGATCCTTATTAACATGAATGGTATCTGTGCCAGACTAATTCCAGCAATAGCAAATTGATTTTATGCAATTGGACTTGACTGGCCTGTTTTACAATACTTACCTTCAACTGCCTCAGAGTGTTTATCTACTCAACCACAGTTAATGAACAATTGCTCCGGGAATGAGGTAAAAGATGATCAAAGATAGGTCCTCCTGATGTTTCAGAGAACAGCCCATCCCCAAAGTGTTCCATCAGAGGCCAGGCCACCCTCTTGGCAGCAATGTTAGAGAGGAGACCAGAACAATGTATGAGGTAAACTTTTAAGATCTCTTCCAACCTTGTAATGCTAATGAAATGGGCTTATTCTAAATGGTTTTTCAACAAAAGGAGAAAATGATGGTTTCTGAATTAAGTCAAAAGAGACTTCCAAAATGGTGCCTGGCTCAACTGGATATTTCAGAAAAATAAAGGGTGGGATCTGACTTAAAGTGTGATGTGGTAAAACAATAGAGTACTCATGGTGGTAGTAGCAGTGATGGTTGTAATAGTAGTGGTAGTAGTAGCTAGTAATAGTAATGAAGGACCCAAAATTATTCCTCTTTTTCATGTAGATCCATGCAATTCATTTCTTCTTTAGAGCAACCCACCTAATTATATTTTACTTAAGCTAATATCAGAGTTAATTTTCATTACCTTTAAGGAAAACAATTCACTAGGCTAAAGAAGTTGATGGCACTTGGAGATGTCTTGGGAGACTCTGAGTTTGGGGAGGGGAAATCTGGAACAGACAGTAGATGATACAAACAGAGACAATGAAGAGCTGACTTTCCTCAATAGGAAATGCCATTGACTTTGATTATGATTCTGGATGCATACAAGGTGAACTTTTCCCAAACTGTATAGCACTGTACTGGGGATATTCTCTTCTTGAAGAAAAAGAGGCATTGGAGAGTTGGCAGAACAAAGACATGGAAATACAAACAATCTCATAGTCCAGAAAGTGCCTGCTGACAAAATTCAAGGACTTTCTTGATATATATAAAGTTCATACTTCTTGCCCTTTTTTTCACACAGAAACACAAGGATGACAACCCAGAAGGACTGGAAGAAGCTGCCTTGATTATCAGAGCTTTGTGCCCAGCTGTATGTACAACTCATACCCTAGACAAAGTGTGTTACAGATGAGGTTTGCTTTTCAAGGAAAAGGGAGGCACTGGTGTTTGTCTGCAGACTGGCTGGATACATATTTGAAACAAACAAGATTTTTGAGGAAACTGGAGATAAGAAAAGAAAGGGAGAATTGAGGTTATCGAAAGAGATACAAAAAAGAAAGTAGCTCACACATCCGAAGACATTCTAAGAATAAAGATGAATTTGGCAGTTGACGAATGTAGATAACCCAGGACAAGACCTATCAGGACAAGAACCCCCGGGCCATGCCAGGATGGGGTTTTTCCCAGATATCTGTCCACAGAAGCTGAATGCCAGGAAGGAGAATGCCCGTCAGAGTCTGGGAACCAGAAGGTAGGCGCAGAGCCTAGAAAGTAGGTCACACCATGAGTCAGGCTGGAGAAGCTGAGCAGGCAATCGGCCATGGAATGAGCAAAGGTGGGTGACCAGGGAGTCAAGGAAGAAACATGGTGTTGATACACTGGCAGGAGGGTGGCACAGGAGCTCAATGCCATGATCCCAGGCTGCCCCAAGTCCTCAGTATTGCTGCTAGTTGACCAGCCAGGGCCGAAGCAGGTAGCAGATGCTTAGTTGGATGCATTTTATATGATTTCACCGAATGAGCCAAAATTATCTGATAGGTTTCATATGTATGTTCATTATTCACTGAACAAATAGGCATTGAGTTCCCATTATGTGCCAAGCACTGTGCTGAGTGCAAGGGCCACAAACATGGGGATAACCTGGCTTGGATTCATCCAGTCATGGCTGTATATGTAAATCACTATGTAACCAACAGTCTATGGAGAAAGCCATGTTATACATATTTTTTAAGATTGTCTTTTTTTTAATTGCTCAAAAATATAGGCAAAGGACTGAAGAGACAAGTTAGACAGCAAAGCTGGCTGCCTTGAAGTAGCAGAGCTCATTGAAATGTACAACATCACATGATCTAGGGCACCTAGGGGTGAGAGGCGGTGGGAGTAAGATCATTCCTGCACCCCCCCCATCCAATTATTTGAAGAGTAAAAAAAGAAACAATCTCAAGTAGCAGAAGCTGGAAAATGGCATCTTCTCCACTAAGTCACTTAAATAAAGGCATACATGGAGCTAAGAACTGTTTAGGTGTTATCATTCATCCATAAGGACATTCCTTTGTTTATTGAAATAAGAAAAAATTTAAAGCATCACTTAGAGCTGAGGGAAGGTTCAAGGCTCATAGTTATTGGTTTATCCATGATCTTAAAGGCAGAAAAATGTGCCTGTCAAGAACACAGACTCAGGAGAGAGGCTGCCTGGACCCACATCCCAAATTCATAGCTTCACTAGTTTGGGGGACTTGGGCAATTCCTCCTATTCTTTGTAACTCCCTCAGCCATAATAGGTGAATTATAATATATTCACCCTCTTATGATTGTTGGAAGGATTAAATGAGTTAATATATGCAAAGTGCTTAGGATATATTTTGTCATGTCTTCAGTGCTCCAAGGTGCTAACTACTCCTATTTACTGAGTACCTTGTGGGCTGGGAATATAACTATGAACAAGGAAGACATAGTCCCTGTCAAGAAACTTATAGGCTAGTGAGAGAGGTAGACAAATAAACAGATAAATTAAATAGAAGGGATAGAGAAGGGCAGGAGAGAACTATATAATTATTTAAGGTGGTTAGGAAAGATCTCTAAGGTGATATTTATGTTAAGACCTGAAGGATGAGAAGACAGTGGTGAGGACAAAACGGTAGAGTGTTTGGTCCAAAAGGAGCAAGTTTCATGGGTTCCAGGAACTGATGAAGGACAAAATGACTGGACCACATGAGTGAAGGGAAGAGAGGGCTGCCAAGGTGCTACCAGAGCTGGGTGACAAGTTTGGAAACTTTGAAGTCATGTGTGTTCTAAGGAGAGTCACACTAGATTTCTGATCCAGCAACTAGTTTTAAAACCCTATATCCAGTCAGTCAGCCAGTCTGGCTGTTACTACCACCTGAGCCCAAGATCATCTCTTGCCTAGTAGACTTTCAAAATGGCCCCTTTTCTTGTGCTCTTGTTCCCCTACAAAGAGATAAATCTCCACTCAATAGCAAGAAAGACTTCATAAAATGTGAACAGCCTCAATTTAAAACCACCCAGTGGCTTCCCATGGCACTGAAAATGAAATGCATACTCCTTTCCAAGATCTCTGAGGACATACAGGATCTGGCCCTTGCTTTCTTCACCTAAACCTTCCCTCACACACTTCCCTTTGTTTACTAAAGCTCAGTCACATTCTGTTACTTTAAAAGTGCAAACTTACCCTGACCTCAATCTGCTATACTTCCTGTACTCACTGCCTAGAATATGCTTTTGCCAGATACTTTGCATGGTATGCTCCTTCTCATTCACATAGATGCTCTGTTGGAATCACCTGACCATGCGCCATATGTGGCCTCTCACCCCAACCTCCAAACACTCTCTACATTGTACTCTGATTCTTTTTTCTTCACTGAATTTAGAATTAGCTGAGATAACCATGTTTAAGTAATTTTTTTTATCTGTCTACCTCCACTAGAATGTAAGCTCCAAGAGAGACACCATTTTGTATGTCATGCTGACGTACAGATTGTGTTATCACATTGAAGATCCCTAATGTAAATATATCTGGTATCCTCAAATCCTACACATTGAAGTCTAGTGCTACCAAAAAACTGACATGAACATCTAATGGTGATTTACCCAAGATATAGACTCCTGGTCCCTGATATCTAGACATAATCCCAGTAGCTATACCAATTAGTCTGTCAATGAGTCATGAAGCCCTCCATTGACCTCCTCCAATGAGAAATATACTACTTATTGTTATAAAAATATAAGATACTTCCCAGTCTTAGAAACTCATAGTCATATTAAAGACATAAAACATAAGCTTACCAATGTGATGTATTAAAAGCATAAATCTAGAGATGCATCTGACAATAGCAAACTGACCATTCAGGCCACTTCTTATCATTGAAAGAGTCTTTCTGCATGCAAAATTCCAGGTCAAAGATTATTTGGTGTCAGCACTTTTGAACATATTATTTCACAATATTCTTAATACTATAGTTGTTATGCTGACAGCTCTTATAAATCTATTGTCCTTTGGTACACAAACTGACATTTCTCTCTTGATGCTTTAAGATCTTTTCATCTTTGGTATTCTGTGTCTTTCCACAATGTGAAAAATTCTTATGAATATCTTTTTATCAATCACTATTAATGGTGATTCTTTTATACAAAAATTAGTGCTTTTATCAGGACAGAAAAACCATATCATTGTCTCTTTGCAATCATCTCTCTTCTACTACCTCCTGTTGGGACTATGATTAGATTTATATTAAATCTCATTCCATTTTTCCTATCTCTTAATTTTTCTTTTGCTTCTATCTCTACATCTCCCTGAGTTTAATTCTATATAATTCCTTTTATATCTCTTCTTTAATTCACTTACTATTCTCTTGTGCTGGCCTGACCTGCCATGTAACCCATCCATGAAGTCTCCTGTGCCAATAGTTTTCATTTCTAAAAGTTATGTTTGGTTCTTATTTGATTTAGCTGATAATTTTATTATAATCTTTCATTTCATATTAATTTTTTGAGTCCAAATTTTATTTCCTTAAGCTATCTATACAAAATTATTTTAGGGGTGCCTGGGTGGTTCAGTCAGTTAAGCATCTGACTCTTTTTTTTGGCTCAAGTCATGATCTCACAGTTCATGGGATCGAGCTCTGCGTTGGGCTCTTTGCTGACAGTGTGGATACTTCGGATACTCTCTTTCTGCCCCTCCCCTGTTCACTCTCTATCTCTCTGTCTCTCAAAATAAATAAATAAACACTTAAAAATTATTTTATATTCTGCATCTGAAATCCTAAATATCTGAATTGCTTTGGGTCTAAAATATTGTTCATCATTTCTAATTACTCTTACCCATGGTGACTTATTTCCCTATATGTTTAGTGATTCGTAAACATGTGCTCTTTATTTGGTCTTATTATATGGTAATCAAGAGCACTTACTCAGAGAATAATTTTGTTTTCAGAGTATTTTGTTGTTATTTTTGCTGTTGTTCAGGACCATTTGCTTTATGCTAGGAATCAGTTGATATTATTGTCACTCCTTTTGGAGTCCAAAACCTTCTGTCTTACCTCTCCCATCATTCTGCTTGCCCAAAGCTTAGTAATCCAATGTTGGCATTTGTCCTCACAGTAAGCCCACTTGACATCTGCTTACCACTCACTGTCCACCTTTAACTGTTTTTTGTTGGTTTGTTTGTTTATTAAGTTATTTTTGGAGGGTGTTGAGACAAATTTAGCCATGAGTCTGTCTCATTTTGTGTGTTCCCTGTGTAGACCATTGACAGGTTTTATTCTAAACTGTCTTTTCAAGGACTTTTATAGAGCAAACTGCCTTGGAAGCTATAGATGCTTTCTCCATCTAAGGCAGAGAGAAGATTTATCCAGAATATTAAACATAATTTCTCCCTCCAGGGCAAAAGTCGAGCACATTTGCTAATAGCCTTTTTAAAAGATTGAGTTTCCTAATCTGAGCATTCCTCAGCTATGATATAAACCCACTGTACACAGAGCATCCACATGGGCTTCACCACCATTCCATGAGGCTTGCAGGAAGAGGGAACTTAGCAGAACATGAGGCTCATCGTGACTGCTGTGTTGTGAGTAATAATGTCCATTGTCTCTGAGCCAAGTGTCTCATGTCTTCTACCAGCATCCATGAAACTGTGGAAGGCAACTTGTCAGCTTGAAAGCAGGGTGAAGTCTCAGACTCTTCACAATTCTTGACACTAAGAAAGACATGAAGTTTCCTTTTATTTTTTCTGTAAAGCTAGCAATTTATTAAAAGGTATAACTAGTTATTTTGTAGCAAAGTCCCCTTTAATATCTCTTCCAACACCTTGCCAGAAGCAAAAACGGAATATATTATTTATATTCATGACTTACATGGCCAACAATAAAGCTGTGTTCAACAAAATACTACATGAATGAAGGCAAACCCTAAAATCATAAAATGATAGCAGAACCACAACACATCAGATTTAATTAAACAACTTATTAATTATGAAGCATTTACTCTTGTCAGCATTTGTATTACAGGAAAATATCATTATGCTTACAGTTAATTTATGATATTCAACTACACGTGTTGAGTCAAAGAGAAAAGTCAACTTAGGCAATGCGAGTAATTTTACTAACTATTCAAGCTCAGGGTTCATACTCCAGAGTGAGCTGGAGAAGGGAGACATTTCAATCTTCAGTGCCTCAATTGCTCCCATTCACAAAGGGCAACTCTCTACCATGAGTGGGATATTTATAGATCAAGGGACAATTTTTTCATAAAACAACAGGCCTTCACCTAACATTTGAGGCCCAGGGCAAGACTACAAATGGAGACCTGTAAACCATATGTCTAACACTTAAGAGTTACAAATCAAGAAAGCGTTAAGTAAAAAAAAATTCTATCCTGAGAACCTTGCAAATTATACCTTCATATTGACAAAAGTTAAAAAATAAATGTGAATAAAGCTACGGCTTTTATGACTGAAAGTTGGCTAAACATCAAAGGCAACAGAACTTAATTATTATTATGCATGTAGGGGTATCCTGTTTATGGGCTGGTGATGTCTGGATGAGTAATAAAGCAAAGGCATACACAACTCATAAAGTATTATGTTTTATCCTATAAAAATTTATTATTCTTTCCCTTTGTTTTAGTGAAATCACTAATTATATTGTTACAAACAAGATTTTAAAAATTTTATAAAATTTGTTTTAATATATATTGTTCTACTACAAAGTAAAATATAAATATATGCAAAGTATATAAAATATAAAGTATGAAAAATAGTCAATGTTATGTGTATATACATGTTTTAAAATTATCGTCATGTTAAAAATTATCCATTAAAATTAAATAGCAAAATATAAATTATAATTAACCTTTATCTAAAGTCTGCACCAAAATATTTAAATAGAGCTGAAACAATTTGAAGACTTAATTAAATCATTACTTTTTAAAATAAAAAGCCTACTCATATTTTCTGCATTCAGTGTTATCTAGCTGCCTATGTAAATCTCATTTGATGCACATTATCTCCATGCTTACATTTTACAATTTTAAGATCAAAAGAACTGCTTCAGAATGTGAACATGTTTCTCAGCTACCATGCCCAACTGGTGCGGATACCACACTATTTCTGAAATATCTCCAGAACCATAACTTGGGACAGGAAGAGAAGCAACACTGTGGACACTCAGCTCTACTGAGAAACAATCCTTCTTTATGCAAAATTCCCTTGCATCCCTGCATAATCCCAACCGGTATCTCCATGCCAAGCACTCAGCTGGCTCCAAGCCAGGGGTGAAGGATCGGGAGGGAGTGGAATCTTCTCTTCCTTCTCCTAACCTATCTGAGTCTGGCTTGTGTTTTGGCTTTCCTGGCCAGCTCCAGAAGTTGAACCACAAAATGCAGATTGTGTAATTTCAGTAATTCTGCATATAAGCTAAATGCTCCAATGTTTACATTGACGACTGGCCTTGCACAATATAAAGATGAACCGTAAGATGCATGCTAATAATTTAACATTTTAAATTTATTTACTTAGGGCAACACTTAAGAGCAAATTAAAAACACCACTGCAAGTCAAGAGAGAGAGAAACACTGGTGGAAGGAAATAATATCTTTATATATATCTTTCATAGCCTTTCTTCCTGCTTTTTTGTAATAGGAACATTTTTATTGCTCTTGGTCCTGCAAATTATGTAGCCAACCCTTGTTATGGATTGTGCTGGACCAGCACTGAACTTTGGATCCCAACTGATAGAAACTGTCATGTATTCCCAAAAGCACACTAGACACACTGTGTGTTAGCCAATTTGACAATAAATTGTATTAGGAAAAGAAGCTGTCATGTATTTGTAATATCTTTATTTACCTTTTTTGTTTGTTTTTTGTGTTTGTGTTTTACTCTGTGATTCTTAGAGAGGTGGTCAAAATATATGCTTCGGAACAGGTCCTTCCTCATGCCCAGGTCCAAGGGCAGGGCTGAGTAAGGCCCCTAAACACAAACCAATTTTCACTGCTGGACACAGCAAGCATCAGCAGCTTTTTCCAAAGTTCGAGGAAAATCTGCTTGTGTTGCTGATACTATGAGAAAGAAAAAGGATGCACAACTCGAGACAAAATCAGATTTTACTGTTTTTATTTTTCCTCTGACTTAGAATCTAATCTTTCCTAAGATGAGCTCCACCTATAGAAACTGATTTGACTGCACAGAACATTGATAGAAGTTTTGGAACTAGTATGTGTGTATAATCACAACCACTAAAGTTTTCTATAAAAATTTTTTTTGCTTCTTTTTACAACTGCTTTGAACATTAATAAGATTGGCTCTTCTCAAAAGATGTATATAATGTCTTTATTCATATCCCTCATGGCCCATAGCACAGTAATTTATATTAAACATAATATAAACTCATCAGATTAATATTAAGTTTATTTATTTGATGATTAGAATATTAATATATTCAATTATGAGAAGTTTTAAGTTTTAGAACACATTACCTCTAACAAGGTCAGCTTAAATATTTCTAAGTAATTGACAAATTGAAGTAGTGTGTATCACAAACATTTGTGAATTTTATCTTTACCTCAACCCCATACCACCCACCCCCCAAAAATTCCCTGAAAAAAATTACAAGTGGAAAAACAGCCCACTAAAAAGGCAATTGAGTCTTCAGGTTACAAGGCTCCACAGGCAATTATTGAGGCCTGGAAATTAAATTTGACACCCCTTGCTCTAAATGTGTCCTTGACACCTAAGGCATTGCTGAAGTTAAATAACAGTCCAGTAAAGATATATTGTTGGTTGCATTTTTAAAAATATACCATTGTTCTTTTCTTAATTTCTCTGTCAATATTTTTTTAAAAAGTCATCTATCATTTCCTTTTCAAATTACTTGAAAACATACTCTCCTGCTTCCCCTATGTATGTTTGAGCCACGCTGGCCCACAGGATTGATTTCACGTTTACCTTTTTAGGATTGGAAGGGGATGTGTGAAAGGATCTGGCCCCATTCTTCTGGACATCTGCTCAGATTCCAGGCAGCGTGGACAAAGAGGCTCCTTTTTTGAATGGTTGCTTGGCAACACCTTATTTCCAAAAACACCAATCCCTGGATAGATACCGAGCTGTGTCCTACTTGCAACCATCATTCAATACCCTACCCACCAGAGGAGTATTCCACTAGTTCAAAGTCAAGTTCCTGATTCAGCTTGCCTTAAGACTCTGTCATGCACTGGCCATTGTTGTCAAAAGGCCCTGACTTCCCCCTCTGAATTCCCATCAGAGAAATAATGGAAGGCGTTTGACTGCTCAGCTATTTGCACTCCAACGTTTCACAAGCTCTTAAGGGAAATGGGAGCAAATGATGGATGACATATTAAAGGAGACGGATGATGAGTAAATGAGAATGTCAGCTAGGTTTTCATACTCTACAGGGCATGGTAAATGTACTGTTTTGTTTGCATTTTTTTAAAGCATATCCATCTGTTGAGGTTCAGAAATTGATGCATGAACCTCTAGGCATTATGTTCATGTTTTTGAGGTCAGGTTGATGAAATTGAATGGGACTTCAGATTTATTGTTAAGAGCCATGAGGGCCAAACTTACACTCTTTAAATCTGTCACGTTTAGCAACTATCAGCAGAAAAATGAACTTTCACTTGTCTCATTGAGACAATTAACTTGTTTTCACTGCCCTTCCTCCAACCAGCCAAATCCTATCTACTCTTCAGTCTTCTCCCCCACATCTTCCCAGAATGCTGCAGTGCAACCTCCCCCCTTCTATGCTTCCTTCATTTGTTTTCTATAGTGTGTAATAGAAACTAATCTTTGATGTCTTGCCTCAACTCTTATTTTACGTAGGTTGTTTGACACTATTGACCATTTAACTTTTTATACATTCATGCTTTGTTTCTTTGATCAAATTCTTATTTCTTTAAGTTCTACCACAACACTTCAATAACTTGCCATTATCTGACATTATTATATTTTATATTTATTTCTTCATAACCTTTCTCACTAGAATGTGGGCTCTAAATTGGCATTGACTTTGTCTTTATCTCTGCATCTTTGGAAGCATCAAAAACAGTAACCAGCAAACAATGGGGAGCCAATGGATGTGTTTAAATGGGTGAATGAAAAAACAAATGGATGACTAATTTATTTTAACCCTTTACTTTAAAATTTAACATTTTTAGCATATGCTTTAGCAAAGCTGGCAGCAATCATAAACTTCTTGGTGGCTCAAAGTGTGGGCTTTGTAGTCATACAGGTATGGATTCAAATACTCCCTTCTTCTTTAAAATAGGATAATATCAACTTCATAAAGCATTAAGTAGGACATAGTTAATAGAATTCCTGGCAATAAGTGCTCAACAGTCCATTGTACACACCTGTATTGATCACTTCCAATGTTGAGAATATAGCAATGAGGGGGGAAAAACATTAGTTTTCTATTAATGCTGCTTTTATAATTAGATACTGTCTGCAGACCAGTTTATTCCTGAATTTCCCACTGTGTTTTTCAGGTGGGTAATTCAAACATGGGTCTGAAATTCCATGTTAGAATCAGCAGAAAGACCAGGACTGAAGAGATGCAATTCATAACATTGATTAGATGAACTAGAATACTGGTGGTGGTAAGCAGAGGTTACAATATTAAGGAAAAGATCTAGACCAGATGACATATTGGAAGGGGAGGATTGGTAAACAAAACAGCAACAGCATGTCCAATTCAGAATAACAGAATGCCCATGTTCCTGAGCAGATTTGGTGGTAGAATTAAGTAAGAAATATGGGGAATGGATATGTTAAGGGAAAGTGTCAGGAAAAGCAGACCAATAGAGAAAGAAAAATAAAGATCATGAGACAGAAGAATTCAAATCCTTGTGGCCTCAGATAAATACATACACAAATACATATATACCTGTACCCTCAGAATACCAATATGATCTCCTCAACAGGTGACTCTGACACAGACAGGAACCTCCTCATCTGACAAAACTGGTATTTCTCAATCCAAAACAGAGGCAATTAAAGTAAAAAAAATTTAATTTTATTTTAGAATTTTATTCTAACTAAAACGTATAAATGCACCAGTCTTTGAAATAGGACTAAGAGCTTTTTCTGAGTATGGATCTATTTTTACTGTCCTATTTCTTCTTTCTTGTATAGACCACATACCACATTTATAATATATGGGCTATAAATTCAAGTTTGGCTTTTCTCAAAGTAGAGCAAGAATTTAAGACAAATTGAAAAGCAATGGCTAAAAATTTTTTAAAAATTTTTTACTGTTTTATTTACTTTTGAGAGAGAGGTAGAGACAGCATGAGCAGGGGAGGGTCAGAGAGAGAGGGAGACACAGAATCCAAAGACAGGCTCCAGGCTCTGAGCTAGCTGTCAGCACAGAGCCTGATGCAGGGCTCGAACTCACAAACCATGAGATCATGACCTGAGCCGAAGTCAGACGCTTAACTGACTGATCTACCCAGGTGCCCCAGTGCCTAAAATTTTTTAAAGATTAAAAAAAGTTTCTCTCTGGGGAGCCTGGGTGGGTTAGCTGGTTAAGTGTCCAGCTCTTGGTTTTGGCTCAAGGTCATGATCTCAGCAGTTTTGTGGATTTGGGCCCTGCATCTAGCTCTGTGCTGGCAGCACAGAGCTCATTGAACATTCTCTGTCTCCTCTCTCTCTCTCTCTCCTGTCTCTCTGCCCCTTCCCTATGCACACTGTCTCTGTCTCTCTCAAAATAAATAAATTTTTAAAAATTAAAAAACAATTCTTTCCAAAACTTTACTTCACATACATCAACTGGATAGAAATATTTTAGCCCCCAATTTTCATCAAGTCTTTCTGTAATATTCAATTCAAGTTTTACAGAAACAATAATCTCAGTCTTTTGCAGTGCACTTCATCAGGTTGCATAAAAGTTCATTAAATTGCATAAACACCATAACAAGTGTAACTTGTATAAAGTCATGTTTGAAAAGAAACAAGCCTAAGCTTTGGTAACTATTGGGAAGGAGCGGTGGGAGCTTCTTGCGGTGGGTTGTATGCTAGAGAGTAGCCTACTAGCTGTGAGCTTTCATCTATTGTTGACATTAGTCATTATGCTTAACAGAAAGAGAAAGAATATTAGTTTACCTAATAAGTTAGTTAAAGGGAGGTTTATTCACAAGTCCTCTATTCTACCTGGTATCATGTAAATTGGTCCTACTCCAACTCAAATTGAATAAAAAGAAATAACAAACAAGAGAGAATATCAATTTTAAGAGCTACCAATTATCACCTTGCCTCAGGTGTGCCCCAGCCTCTTAGCTCAGCCCTATCTGAAGCTAAGCACCAGGGTAAGGACTAAGGTCAAATGGACCGTGGAAGGCCATTGATAGCTGAGGTATCGTCTTTATTCTGGGCTCAGAGCTTAACATATTTATTCTGAAGAAAGATCTAGTTTCAGGAAGGCTGTGTTAAGCAAATAATGAATAATACTCTGCCAACAGGAGCATATGTAGACGGGGTAAGACACTGTGACCTGTGGCTTTTATTGAATTCTGTGGGTTTATGTGGAATATTCTCCGTGAGAGTCTCATTGCTTGTCCCTTGCTTGGAAATCACACAATGGATGAGCCATTAGGCAAAACAAATACAATTGTGATGAATTGTGTACACATTGTAATAAATTGTGAATGCAATGAATAATTACTAAAAAAATGTTTGGCTACCTCTACACCTGAAAAACAAATTATAGTTTGGATAGAATGAGTCTTTTTTAGATAACTGTCTCAATATTCTTGGAAATAGTTGAATTGGTGACTAGCCCACTTCTCTCCCTAGGACTATCACTTTCCCTCACCAACAGTAATTCTAGTGAAATTAGCTAAGCATTTGCATTGTTACACTCAGCAACAAATTCCATTTCTCTAACCAATCAGGTGATGAGCACGGATGAGACAAACTGAGAGGAATTTACAAAATGGAAAAATCAATGTTCTCATTTCTTCCTCTTTGAGTTAAAACATCCTGGTCCTTCCTTAAAACCTAAGTATGGGATTGCTTTCTTCACTTCCCTTCTCTTAGGAGCTGTAGGTTCCTTGGTATTCATCATCAGGGAGTATAATATATATTATTGCTACTAAGTAAATGGATAGGTGGGTGAAAAGCAAGATTTGAGAATCTGAAACCTCAACAAACATCAGGAAAGATTCGTCCTTTTGTAGCCTTGGTAACAAATAATCAAATAAAAATCTGAACCAGAGTTTCACATGTTCCATCCATCAAGAACTCACCTCAGTGAACACATTTGTCAAATCAAACACCCAGTGTCAGTAATTCACTTCTGAAAGTCAGACAAAGTCAAGTATAGACTCACTCACTCCAATAAACACACTCTGAGTGCCAACAGGTCAGCAATAGTCTCACCCAAGTAAGCATGCTCCATAGGCAATGTCAATCCACATAGGTCTCTGGAAGTCCATCAAATTCTGAACCTCACGTTTCTCAGAAACTGTATGAGATAAGCAGTCTGCTGAGTGGTGCTTTCATTGTCCTGTGACCTAGCAGTGACACAAACATAATAATAACAATAACCATTTTTACTTACATTTTTATTTCCACTTGAAGCTAGATATTATTCTAGTAGATATTATCCCTTTGGGAAAGGAAAAATAAAGCATATATTATATCTAATATTTATTGAGCATTTACTAATGCACTTAAGTATTTTTTCTTTCATTTAAGCCTTCCAAATGCATTGTGAAATAGGTATAGTCTATCATTTTACAGTTAAATATATAAAGCTCAGAAAGATTAGAGCCAGGACTGAAACCCAGGCCTTCTAACAGCTGAGTCATGATCTTTTCTCTCCAGCAGAGTCATGGTGATGGAAACGCCCATCAACAGAACCAGGTAAGCAAGAGCTGGAAATTTGGCCTTCTGTATTTTTCTGGGTTTCCTCACATAAAGCTTGCTGAAAAGCTCAATTTCCATCCACACCCAAAAAAATAACAAATTTGCTTTTCTTACATTTGTAACACTGAAGATGATTTTCAAAAATTTTATACTAGGGGTGCCTGGGTGGCTCAGTTGGTTAAGTGTCTCTTGGTTGACTGACTCTTAGCTTCAGCTCAGGTCATGATCTCATGCTTCATGGGTTTGAGCCTCTCATCGGCCTCCACGCTGACAGTGCAGAGCCTGCTTGGGATTCTCTCTCCCTCTCTCTCTGCCTTCCCCTGCTCACATACACTCTTTCTCTCAAAATAAATAAATAAATAAAAATAAAAATATTCTTAAAAATTTTATATGAGACTTCTATACTCATAGTCTGAAATAAAGTAAAATAATGAACCCTGATGGAGAGCATTAGAAAAAAGTATTTGCTTTTGCAATTTTTTTGAATTTATGCTGGGCTTACCAGCAATGAATTTCTATGGAGACCATCTTCTGTGGTATTGAAGGAAGCAATACATCTTTTATTTAAAGTTTTTCAATTCTGATTTGATTGATCTTTTTAATCTTTTACCCTGAAAAATTTTAACTTTATACAAAAATAGAATAAAGTAATGAATCTCATGTACTCATCACTCAGCTTCAGCAAAAATTACCAAGTCATGGCCCCCTTTCCACTACATTTCACCCACTTTCCTACCCCTGGAAGGTTCTGAAACCAATAAGCATCATGTTATTTCATCTAAATATTTTAGCTAGTCTCTCCAGATAATAATGACTCTTTTAAAACATATCATGATCACCTTTAAAAAACTAACAGTTCTCTAATATCAAATATGGAATCATTGCTCAACAATAGTGCTAATTGTAAGATCAAAATTATGATTGATAGTTCAAAAATATGAAATATGTTTAATTTTTGCAGCTCTGTTCATCTTCAAACTATATCTCATATGGAACGTCCAGTAAACCTGTGCTTTAAAGCCATATAGCCAGCTCTTCTCCTCCTTACACCGGAGGCTCTGGGCATAGTAGGTTCACATGTTCCCTTTTCCTTTCAAATTCTAAGGTTGCTTTTTCATTAATTTTATTGTAAAACTATGTGAAATATTATATGGTTTCAGTGTCAGGTCTACAAAGAAAGGTAGATGGAGAGAAGTTGAGTTTCTGTCCCTATGGCTTCACCTCATTCGCCACCTTCCCCTGGTGTGTACATTATGTACTTTTTTCTATTCTGCGTATTTTACTTAATAATATTTTTTACTAACCCCCCCGATAGTAATATATTGAGGTACAACATATCCAACTTACAGCACAGTAGTCTTCATGGGGATGTTCCATAATTTTTAAAGAAGCCCCCAATTGCTCTAGTGCATAGTGTTTTACTTTTTAATTAAAATTGTTTAAATCAAATTCAAAAAACAAATTCTATAACTTTAGCATGGTTTTTACCAAGTTCTTGAAAAGGCATATTTTCTTTGCAATCATCCAAAATGTATATACATAAAATAGCATAAATAAATAATAAATAAATAAATGTAAATATATATGATAGAAATTAAAATACATATATAAAGATCTATAGTACTATGGCTGAAAAGACATAGAAATACTTCAAAATTTGCTGTCAATTTATTAAAGCATAAGAATATAGCATCTCAACATTTTCTTCCTAAGCTGCTTTTTTTCACCAAAAAACATCTGATTTCAGGTCTAGGGGAATTCCAAAATGAATAATACAAAATGGAAAAAAAAAATTTTTAAGTGATTAAAGCCTTTTGAAAAAGCAACAGATTTATTGCCATTTGCACACTTCCAATTGTTCTTATTGTCTTCTCTCGGCTTAAATCTAGAAGAAACTATTACTGTAACAACTGTTGGACTTTGAGCCCAGGTTGTCTGGCTTTGCCATGTGTTTTCCTAACATTTACCTCTGCTCTCCTTCTTACTTTTATATAACTGTATTCATAAAAGATAAGTAAGCAAACATAATACTTAGCAAACATCCCTATTGTATATGAATTTCTAAATGAATATCCAATACATTTTAAAGAGAGCCCTATCTATGTTCCTAGCTTTTTATGTGTATTGTTTTGGTGCTAACTACTTCTATTTTTTGCTCTTAACAGAAATAAATATATCCTTATCAACAATACAGGGTTAGAATTTAAGTTGAGTCTAACATAGGACTTTTTTTTAAACTGTTTCTTTTAAAATAATGATATATTCACAGGAAGTTATCAGAACATTTTACAGGGAGTTCTCATGTGCCCTTTACCTAGTTTCCCTCAATGGGAACTTCTTACAACATTCGTACAGTATCACAACCAAGAAAATGACAATGACACAATCTAGGGAGCTTCTTCAAATTTGACAAGTTTTATATGCTCTCATATACTAACTTGTGGGTGTGGATGCACACTAGCTGTGCATCTGTTTATTCCATGCAGCTTTGTCAGTGTACAGATTCATGTAACTGTCACCACAAATCAAGACACAGTACAGTTTTTTCTCCAGAGATGCCCCCATCTTAACCTTTTACAGCCAACATCCAGACCCCTCTCCCATTCCTGACCTCTGTCAACCATCTAATCTCTTTTCTGTTTCTACAATTTTTGTTGTTTCAGGAATGCTGTGTAAATGGGATCACACAATATAACATTTTGAACTTAGTTTTTTTAAACTCAGCCTAGTTTCCTTAGGATGGATCTCAGTTTTTCCTGTAGAAATAGTTTTATTGCTACATAGCCTTCCTGATATAGTTGTGTCATAGCTTCACCATATACCTGTGAAGAGATTTGGGTTGTTCTCCATTTGGGGCTATTACTAGTAGAGCTTCTATGAACATTCATGCACAAGTTTTTGTGTTAACCTTAGTTTTCATTTCTCCGGAATAAATGCCCAAGCTCTAATGGCTAAACTGTATGGTAAATGCGTTCTGAGTTTCTAAAGAAATTGCCAACCTATTATCCAGAGCTGCACCATTTTCATTTCCATCGGCAATATGTGAGTGATCCACTCACTCAAGTATTCTCATAAGCATTTCGTGTGGGCACCATTTTTATTATAACCACTGACAGGTATGTAATGATATCTTGTGGTTTTAATTTTCTTTTCCCTAATAGCTAAATAATCCTGAATATCTTTTCATGTGCTCATCTACCACCTGAATGTCTTTTTTGTGTGAAATGTCTGTTCATGTCTTTTGCTCGTTCTCCGATTGAATGTTTATGTTATTACTGAGTTTTGAGAGCTCTTTACATATTCTAGATTCAAGGCCTTTGTTGGATATGTGGCTTGCAAAGGTTTCCCCCAAATATGTAGCTTGTTTTTCTCATCCTCCTTAAAGGGTCTTTTCATAGCTAAAATTTTTCATTTTGATGAGATCCAATTTACCAATTTTTCTTTTTATGGATTGTGCTTTTAGTTAGGTCTAAAATCTCTTTACCTAACCCTAGACCCCAAAGATTGTCTTCTATGTTTTTTTCTAAAAGTTGCATAGTTTCAAATTTTACAATTAAAGTCTCCATGGCTTTGTATTTAACCCTCACAGAAGATATCGATAAAAACTCAGAAATATATGCCTGGAGCTAGAAAGTGGAAACTGAAGTGGAATTCTCCAGAGCTTTGGTGCTTTTTCTAATATCCATAAATGAAGGCATCATATCATAAACTTTTTATGAACTAACCCAACTTGCACCTTGTTTACCATTTGCTAGTCACAGTTCTAATAGCAATTAGACATAAAGAAACATATTTAAAGGGATTACTAATTAAATAGTTAAGCTTGCCACAATCTTATCTAACCTGATGGTTGAAAATACTGTTGGTCTAAAAAAAAAGTACTTATTTAAAAATTGTTTTTCAATTTCTTATTTTTGACATCAAATCAAGCAGCTCTCATTCTATATTGCAACTCTAGGTATGCCATCTAGATTCTGGAGACGAACACTAAAGTTTAATTATAATCTTCTTGTACACAGGGGATATTCACAGCAGTCAAAGGTCAATGACATAGACATTCTGTGAAGTCTCTTTGACTTCTCTTGTTTAAACAATAGTTCGTATATATGGACTGCCTCTTGAAAAAACACTAACTCTCCCAAATGAAGCAGGACCCCACTGGGGGAGGGGGAAGGCACTCAGGGAAAGTGTACAAACTCAAGTCTTACCTTTATGACAAGTTTAGACAATTGTGAAGCATTGAGAAGAGTAATTTGGGTCGGTCCCAAGTGCCTTGTGAAATTGGGGTGAATGCTAGTTAACCACATGCATTTGTAGCTGATGTTTCTCTGGTGACATTTCATCCTGAAAGAATGGAAAAAAAAGCAAAGAAGCCCAAAGCAGAGATAAGATAATATTTCTCTTGAAGAACAAACAGCACCAGCAAATGAAGAAAAACCCTATTTTTCATTTAGGTGAGAGAATGGGGCTCAGTAATATCTTTTCTGGCTCATGTTTGAGAATGCCTAGGAGATTTGCCCTTTCTTAGGAGAGGACATAAATATTTTTGGAACATGAAGCTTCATGTTTAAAATAATAATGATAACAACAGTAAGAAAAAGGCTATTTTGTTTCAGAAGCGTATTTAACCCTTAGCTATGTTTTAAAACGCATGAGGCCACATCTCAGGAATGCAGGTTATGGTTTTGATTGCTCAGTCTCATTAGCAAAAGACATCTCTCCAGCAATTAAATCCAGCCTAAAGGAAACTACTATGAAATACCATCAGGTTGGGCTTTGATCCAAATGAAGGAAAAATAAGAAAACAAAATGTTAAACCCTGTGAAGTGCTTTGAAGATGAGTTTTCATTTCTATTATTAATAGGGCCAACCTCAAATGTTGTATTATTTTTATGGACCTGTAGCCATGAATTAGGGATATGAGAATAGTTTACTTGGGTCACTAGTATATGTGTGATTAGATCAACATACAAATGAAAGGTATCCACTCTTTTGAATGAAATATCATCTACACATTTCAGCCAATAAGCATCACATGTTCAAGTGTTTTCCTATTTCTTTCTTCTTCCTTGAGGACATTGCTTAACCCAACAAAATGCCCAAAGTAGTCCTTGTGGTAGACTATATTTTCCAAAATGGGCAAAAGAGTATTTTCTATCCCATATTCTTTTCTTACAACTAAACTTTGATATCAAGAAATGGAGTCCATGCTCCCTCCTTCTGAAACTGGATGCAATGTGACTGCATGGTGGCCGTGACGCTATGTGGCTTCCAGGACTGGGTTGTAAGGATGGGCAATGAAGCTTTTGATTTGTTAGAATTCTATGGGGCACTCGGGTGGCTCAGTTGGTTAAGTGTCTGACTTTGGCTCAGGTCATGATCTCCCAGTTCATGGGTTTGAGCCCCACATTGGGTTCTATGTTGAGAACTCAGAGCCTGGGGCTTTCTTCGGATTCTGTGTCTCCCTCTCTCTCTACTCCTCCCCTACCTATGCTCTGTTTCTCTCTCAAAAATAAATAAACATTAAAAAAAAAAAAAAGAATTCTCCCTCTCTCAGCAGCCATGTTTATCATCTGGAGGTCCTGAGGCTGCCATGATGTGAGGCAATCCAAACTAACCTGTATGGGCAGACCATGTGGAGAAGCTCTAAGAATCCATGAAAAGAGGTGCCAGCCACCCCCCCTCCCCCTGCCCAGCTTCTTTAACATCCCTCTCCCCCACTCTTCTGGCTCTAGCCAACAGCTCCCTGTGATCATGTGAGATATCCTGAGCCAGAACCACCCATTCAAGCCCTTCCCAAATTCCTGGCCCACAGAAACCATCAGAGATTATATACGTAATATATATAATATATTGCTCTTTTAAGCTAAATACTAAGTTTTGGGGTGCTTTATTATACAACAATAGATAATCAGAGCACCTGCTGACTTGTTGATTTAATCGAATAGCTTGTTAACTTGGTCAATGAGAAATATTGAGCTAGCATGTAGATAAAAAAAGATTATGAGTAATAAAATTTAATAAAAGATGTTAGGTCACTTCTCTGATCTTTTATTAAAATCTTGTCCTTCTTTACTTTTCTAATATTGCTATACTATTTCTCTGTGAGAGGAAAAAGAACTCATTTCACAATTTTCCCCCATAGAATTTTCTTCTCCCTCTTCAACTACATGAAGTGTTTCATTCTTTAAGCCCATCTCCAGTCCCTGGTCATCTTAACCCTCTGGGATCATTCCATACTTCTCTACATTTCTCACTACATTTACTTGTCATCTAGAGTCTATCTTGTGTGTATACATGTACATCCACATATCCTCCTAGAGTAGATCATCAATTCTTCAGTGTCAAGAACCACATTTCACAGTTTTCATACCTTCATATCCATTGAAATGTACACTGGATTTTACAAAATTCCATGGTTCATTTATTAGATACACTATCTTGAGAGTTGTGATACTGTGACTTATAAAAAGAAATATCTTTTTGGTCTTTTTCCCATTCCTGGCACAAAGCTCCTAAAACTTTGGAATTTCCTATGATGAGAGCCATAAAGGTGTCTTTTGTTATGTTAATGAGGTGACTTTTGGAAAGCACCCAAGGATGGGAGCTGGTTGCCCCTGGAGACAACCCAGTGTTTGGAAGATTGGAATTTTCAGTCCCACTCACTCAGCTCCCTGGAGGAGAGAAGAGCTGGAGATTGTGTTCAATCACCCATGGCCCTCTATGTAACGAGACCTGACCTACGTAAAAACCCAAAAGTACAGGAACCCAGAGAGCTTCTGGGTTGATGAACATGTGGAGGTTTTGAAAAAGTGGAGCACTTTGGAGAAGGTATGGAAGCTCTACGCCCTTTCTCACATGCCTTGTCCTCTACATCTCTTCCATCTGGCTGTTCTTGACTTCTATCCTTTTATAATAAACCAGTGATCTAGTAGGTAAAATTTCCTCTAGGTTCTGTTGCGATTTCTACCAAATTAATCAAACCTCCAGAGAAGGGGCATGGGAACCTCTGATCTATGGCTGATGGATGGGTCAGGTAACAACCTGGACTTATACTTGGCATCTGACAGGGGGGAACAGTCCTGTAGATGGATCTGATGCTATCTCTAGGTATATAGTGGCAGAATTTAGTTGAGTTGTAGGATACCCAGTTTCTGTCTGAGATTTGGTTAGTGGTTGGAAAAATGCACACACATGGGAATTGGTGTTAGAATCATAATCACCAATTACTTTTTTCAAGCATCATCATGAGTGATCAACAATCAACTTGACATAGTCATGTAAAGAGACAGATTTCTATACATAAATCTATATATATTTTTTAATGTTTTTTTTAATGTTTTATTTATTTCTAGGAGAGAGATAGAGAGAGAGACAGCGTGAGCAGGGGAGGGTCAGAGAGAGAGGGAGTCACAGACTGAAACAGGCTCCAGGCTCTGAGCTGGCAGTCAGCACAGAGCCCAATGCGGGGCTCGAACCCACGAACTGCGAGATCATGACCTAAGTGAAAGTCGGACGCTTAACCGACTAAGCCACCCAGGCACTCCAATAAATCTATATATTTGTAAAGGCAAAATAACTCATTGAAAAGTTACAATTAAAAACAAGTTACAATTTAAGTGATGTCATTTTGGAGAAAAAAATAATATTTAAATAAGCTAATTCCTGTTTCTTCTCAGATATGCAAATAATTAAAAGCAAAATAATCTATATAATTGACATGGACAGTCAGTCTACTGTACAACTGGTTAAGAAACTTAGACTTTAAACTAATTATAACAGACCTGATTGAGGCTATAAAGGCTCTTATTACTAAAGTAATTCTTATCATCAAAGACTCTATCTCATTTAGGTTATGGGTCACATAAAAATTAAGATTCAACTCAAATCAGTCACAAAAAAAATGAAGTAGTTCTTTTAATTTGAATCAATACAAAAAATTTCCCACATTTTCCTTTTATCTAACTTTTTTGACCCGTCAAGCTAATCAAAGAAAACATGCTGCGTTTTGCTGTGTAAGATTTAGCTTCAGCTCAATGTAATTAAGTTTGAAAAAACAAGCACCCAAACTGGTTATTTACTAATCTTTAGCAAAAAAAAAGTATCAGCTGATTGCCTGACTGTTTCACTTTCAACTAGCTGATTTTGTATAGTTTGCTCCAATCTAAGACTAAGCCTCATAAAAGCACATTTGAGAAAGTCCTTAGCTGACATGCTCAGACATTGTTTTGTTGCCCAGACAGCAGCACAACTAGCAGGTAGGGAGATGACTCTCATGACTGGGGTCTCTCCCCCAGAACCCCTCACTGCACTGTGAGCCAGGAGTAAGCCAAAAGGGGGTGCGAGGACCCCAGCTCCCAGATGGAAAGTAAAAGTCAGTGACCGGGAGAAGGAAGGTCCTCAGGGCAAAGGCTTAGTCACACTCAATGTCAACAGTCTGGGAGCCAAAAACAAAGTCATATGAGAGAATAAAAAAGGAAGTGAGTAGTAATAGAAAGTTATAACAGCCCCACCAATGTGATCTTTTCTTCCACTGGAATCCGTGTGATATTTAACTAGGATGGTTAATATAACTATTTATAGAGTCTGTATAAAGAATTGTGTGAGTTTACATACACACATATAAATAAATACACAGTTGCAATCGCTTAGAATAAATAGAAATTCAAAACAAGAACCAGAGGATTCATACTTTCATCTCATGTTTGTATAGTCTTTCATTAATTGGAGTGTTGGCAATTGATGTTGAAAAAGTCATATGACCACCCAGAACTAGAAATATAAATGTAAATGATCTTTTTCCTCTCAGTGCATTTATCAAGTATCAGCTTGTAATCACCAAACCCATCTGCTACTTACTAAAGACCTCGAGAGTTGCATCCAAGGTCAAAACAGTGGCAAGTCACTGATTTTTATCAATGCTCAACAGATGAGCCTAAAAGATGTGTAGATTGCCATACACAACCTGAAAAGGTGGCTCATACTTTCCAAACCCCTGTATGTGGAAGAACGGTTGCCCTGCAATGTGATACCTAAATGGTCAGCTGCTTACCTTCTAGAAAAAGACCTCATGGAGCACCTAGTCCACATTCATGAAAATGAACTAAATTGAAGTGGATCGAATTGAATCATACTGAATACAGCAACAAGAAATGGTGCTAAACACACCCACCTGTCTACCAGCAAGTATCTGCAGGTTGCAATGCCAACATAGAATTAGTACTGAAAACCAGCAGCAAAGCAACATTCCTGAAGTAGAAGAGAGGCAAAAGGAATACTCTTTGCCCAAAAATCCTTTACTCAAAAATGTATCAGTCAGGATCCTTTCCATTCCAAACACCAAAAACACTTGAATCAACCTAACTTAAAACCCAAACCCTATTCTCCCAAAAAGTAGGATGGAAATTGGTGGTTTACAATTCACCATAACTGGAAAGCCCGGCCATCCTGATTCACATGCCCGTGTCCTTGGCATCGAGTGGGAAAAGCATAATGCCACAAAAGGAAAGGATTGTGTGGATAATGTGTACATAAAATACATCCATGTGCACCACTTGAGCAGTGCAGCTGAATCTGATTTCATGTGATAGGACTCACAATGGCAGCGCAGTCTCTTTCTGTTCTTTCTGTTGCTGACTTTCTTCTTCCCCACTGCCTAGGAGCTTCTTCCAAGAGGCCAAACATGATTTCCCAAGTACTTCATTTTTCCACATACCTGTTATAGCAATGCAACAGAAAGAAGAATTCTCTCTCTCCATCTTATATTGACTCCAAGAAGGAACGTTGAGCTTAATGTCTCCAGCAGAGAGGCTCCGACCTAATCGCTACCCCAGGGAGATGAAGCCCCGTTATTTGCCGATTTTGCCACAGGTATGAGTGGGAGAAGCATGGCTTCCCAAAAAGGGGGTGTAGATTTAAACACATGATCGTGCTTGCGCGCGCACACACACACACACGCACACACGGTGTGCCTGGGTGGCTCAGTCTGGTAAGCGTCCGACTTTCACTCAGGACATGTTCTCACAGTTTGTGGGTTTGAGCCCAGCGCCAGGCTCTGTGCTGACAGCTCAGAGCCTGAAGCCTGCTTCAGATTCTGTGTCTCCCTCTCTCTCTGCCCCTCCCTAACTCATGCTCTCTCTCTCTCTCTTTCTTAAAAATAAATGAACATTAAAAAATAATAAATAAACATACCCACACAAACACACACACAGCATTTGTTCGCTACAATTAGTCCTTTATATGTTTAAAATAATTATTACCCTCTCCCAGGTTTTTCTGATAGGATTAAAAAGGAAATCAAACTGCTAGGAAGTATATTATTAATTTAAGGATCTTTTAGTATGAACAAGTTTATTAAATATTTTATCCTGGATAAGAGATGGGGAAATAGGACAGCACTGGGCACAGGTAATTGAAAACAATTAAAAGGCCGAGAATGGGAGCAGAAGGTGAGGGAGGCAGATTACAGTGGTGCCAAGGATAAACTTGAGCTTTTTTTGATTTTGCCCCTAGCAAAGTTTCAACTAGGGGAAAACAATTCAACCATCCCAGCAGTATCAACAATGAGCTGCAAATTTCAAAATAAATGACAGAGTGTTGGGACATGTAGATCAATAATCAAAAGAAAAAGGCCAAAACTTAAATCTTAGAGTCTGTGCTTCTAAAGTCCTATCCAGATAGGGAAACTTCCTGATTACTCAAAAACAGCATAACTACTTATTTTTTTTTTACCTTCTCATCAATACCCCTTGAAAATCACCTTTAGAATCTATTTATTTTGAGGTGGGGCGGGCCAAGGGAACAGGAGAGGAAGGGAATCCCAAGCAGGCTCCACAACGCCAGCATGGAGCTTGATTCAGGGCTCTAACCCATGAACCGTGAGATCATGACTGATGTTGAAATCAAGAGTCAGACGCTCAACTGACTGAGCCACCCAGGCGCCCCCTTTTCTCTTCTTATTCTACACATTCCCCTTGGGCATTCTCATGGCTTCAACCAGCACCATAGGCTAATGGATCCCCAAATTTCTAACTATTGTCTATATGTCTATAAATGAGTCTAAGAGCAATTAATTTGTCCAGAAAATAAAGCATACAGTAGTGACCTAGTAGTGCCTACTTTTAATTAGATTCTCCAAGCCTCTTTCTTAGCAAGCAACTTACAAATGAATAGATGCCACATTTATTCCTTGAGTGATAGGCTCATGGAGCAGCTTCTAAGCAGAACTGTATTCAAGCTGTTTTTCCAAATTATCTTTTATTTAAAGGCAAACAACACCAACAACAAATCTTGAAGAAAAGATTCTGCAGCCTCTTCTAAACTCATAACCACAAAGTAAATAGGTGAGATGCAGTGAAGGGAAAGAATAAGGAAGCTACCTCTGCCACTGGGGTGACTGCAAGGGACACATGTGGGCAGACGTGGACAGCATGCAGTAGAAAATTGGACTTTGGAGGGAAGCAGGCCTAATTTAAACCTCACTTTCACTGAGTATCCTTTGTGCAGTCTTAAGCAATACTCAGTAGTCCCCCTTTACCTGAGGGGAACACACTGAAGACCTCCAGTGGATCCAAGAACTTCGAATGATACCAAATAGTATATATACTATGTTTTTGCTTCTACAGACATACCTATGCTGAAGTCTAATTGCCAAGTTGGGTACAATAAGAAAGTAACACTAACTAATAAAAAAATAGAACAATTATAATAATAAACTGTAATAAATGTTATCATAGATCTCAACAACCTCGTATACAATGTTTTTTCTTTCCTTATGAAGTCAAGAACTTTCATCTTTCACTTAAAAGAAGCACTTTAGGATGCTCTCTTCCCTTTAGATCTTCAAATTGCCAGCATGACTCCTTTTGTACTTTGGGGCCATAATTAAGTCAAATAAAGGTTATCAGAAAACAAGCACTGTGATCACATGGTAATCAATCTGATAATCCCCAAACGGCTACTAAGGGACACTGGGTATAGGTAGTCTATATTATGAGGCTACGCTAGACAGAAGGATGATTCACATCCTGGAAGAGACAGAGTGGGATTGCGCAAGGTTTCATCACAGTACTCAGAACAGCAAGCAATTTAAAACCAATGTATTGTTTATTTCTGGAATTTTCCATTTAATATATTTGGACCATAGTTGACCTCAAGTAACTGAAACTGTGGAAAATAGGCAATTACTGTACTTAATTTTTTTTTCAGTCTTAATTGGTATATGGGGCTAAACCCTTTCTCATAAGATTTGTAAGATAATAAATTAAATTTAATAACATGCAAAGCAGTTTCTGATATGTAGTAGATACTCATGAAAAGGAGATGCACTATTACTGATAAAATTGTCCCCAAGTTTTCCCTGGGACTTTGACAGGCTGTGGGCAAGCCAGAAACAGTGGGAAAACCATCATCATGGATAGTCCAATAGAGACCTCACAAGAGGGTTTATAATTCCTTATTCTCGAATGCCAGGCCTAAAACAGGTCAGGTAAATGGAAGATTCTTGTGAATTCCACTTAAACCATTGTCTCCTCACAACCAGCAGTTTTTCTGCTGGCCTCTTTCTGTGCTTTAGGAAAACCAACCTCAGTGTGTGTGTTGTAGAACTGAGCAAGACTTACCCCCCCTCCTCACAAATCCATTACCTAGATACTATAAATAAGAAGCTAATTCCAGAATATTTTAAGAATGCTTTAACCATAACCAAGAAGTGCAATTCTATTCAGCATGAATAAGACAACCCTCATTAGGTAACACTTCTAATTACTTTAATGATGATGCAAAGTTGGGTTCCATTGGCTCTAGAACGATGATATCTACCGTTCTAACAGAGTGACAAGGAAGCAATTAAAACTAATTATTTGTGCTTATTTATGTTGAAGAGGACTTACGACCTTATTTTTGAATGCATTCAGAATTGTGGGCTCACAGCTCAGACAACCTTTCATTTCCATTCCACAGGCCTACTAAGCCTAATACTTTCAGGGCAGAAAATAAAACACAAAAACAAAAACAAAAAAACAAACAAACAAAAACCCAACACACACACACACACACACACACACACACACACACACACATGCAGACACCTACAATAAAGCAATCATCATCTGTAATTTTGCCAATTCTGGGGTTCTAATCCATTTATCTTTGTTTCCCCCCCAACCTCTAAAACCTTCCTTAAAAAGTATTTGTTTGATTTAATATGTGAAAGCTAACAAGACCTCCACCACACAGTTTCAACAGTGCAATTATGTGGGGTGTAGATTTTAACTAGGTTAGTGAAGAAAGGTCATTAAACTTATGGTTTCATCTCCTCAATATTTTAGAATTCAAGAAAACAATGTTTAGGCAAATTAGCTTCTCCCTACCCCCATCCCCCAAGTACAAGGTCAGTTTGACACTCTGAATGGTTAAATCATCCTTGGCAAAGAGTCTGAACTTGGCAGAAGCTCCGTAATGAGAAATCCAGATGGCTGGTATCATTTATAATGTGAGTGCCCCACACTTAATCTCATGCTAGTTTGTTTTTGCAAGGAATAGCAATGACTTAAAAGAAGTCATTAGGGATGTTTAAGATTTTAACTACTTGACACTAGCTGTGGTCTTCACCTTTGATGGCACCTTTTTAGCATTAAAGAAGCAGTCTATGCCTTCCCTTTACTTCTAATCCTCAGCACAGAAAGGTCGGTTTCTTGTTCTGGTTATGAAAAATGCAGACCTTTCTCTATGGTATAGACTGAAGTTAATTTAGGAAAGCAGAAAACCAAACAATTGAAGCTCACTCACTCTTATCTCTTTTGGATTTTCAGCAATCACTTAAACGAAGCTGCAGAAATATTACAGCTTTTCAAAATACTAAGATAAATACCAGATTGAAATTTTAGTCTCTAAAGCAATTTGTCTGCTGGGTCAATATACACTAAAAATAATATTGTCAGAGCTCTCATAACCAGCCATTATGTAATTACTCCCTGCATGACCCAGGTCCATAAGATTCTAGAGCTTGAGTTTTTATACACTGTCCTATATTCATTTGCATAAACACTTGCCATTTGCAGGGAAGGAGGAGAGTCAAACCAGAGGTTTTGTTTTGTTTTGTTTTGTTTTGTTTTCTGACTTGATCATTCTATGAAAATTTTCCAGTGAATTCAAAGAAAATAGTGTCCTTGGGTGCCTAGGTGGCTCAGTCAGTTAAGTATCCAACTCCTGATTTCAGGTCAGGTCATCAGGTCACAATCTCACAGTTTGGGAGTTCCATCTCCAGGTTGGACCCTGCACTGACAACATGGTGCCTGAGTGGAATTCTCCCTCTCTCTCTCTTTCTCTCTCTCTGCTCCTCACCTGCTTGCTTTATCTCTCTCGGTCTCTAAAAAATAAATAAATAAATAAACTTTAAAAAATCTTATCAAAGAAAATAGTGCCTTCCATAATTTCAAGTAGACTTAAGTTTTTAAAAATACTTAAAAAAATTTTAAGTAGGTTCCACACCCAATGTGGGGCCTGAACTCAACTGAGATCAAGAGTCACAGTCACATGCTCTACCAACTGATCCAGTCATGTGCCCCTCAAGTAGACACAATTTTAATTACATTTCTTCACTCTCTTTATTTTCCCAAACTTCCTCAACAAGGAACAGACAAATATAAAAATTATACAAAGTGATACCTTTTGCAGCATAGTAAGAACCTTTCATAAATAGAATATGGCTTTGCTTTTCGTTTCCTTTTGGGTGCCAAACAGGGTTATCAAAAGACCAAGGGATCCGAGTCTTAACTTTGCCACTGTAAGGGAAGATAAAACTTTTCCTCTGTTCTCTTGGATTCAGTTCCTGAGGCCTGCGAATTTAACTGACAAGACACAGATGAACAGGAGAAAAGATATATCTTTCTTTTGTGATGTTAATATGTTTACATGCCTGTAACTTCACGGAAAAGACGTGAAAATCCACCAAAGTTTGCATACCCATTTTAAACAGAAGTTAGACTTAGAAATTAGAAATTAAATTCATTAGAAATTAGACTTAGAAGTTTACATACCATTTTAATAAAAGGGCGCCAAGTGGCAAAGTGACTAAACAAAAGGAAGCAGGCCTTGGGGATTCCAGGGGCAGTAAATTGTGAGAAGGTAAATGCATGGGGAGACTAATGAAAACTCAGAGTTATTTTAGTAACATTTGTTTGTGTAGATTCATTTCAGTGCTGACTTTCCATCTTCGTGGCCATAAAACTCCCGAGGAAAGAGGATTTATGGCAGTTCTCATTCTCAGAAGCTTTTGCCTTTAGTCAGATAAGGGAAGCCCCAAGAAGTCTTCTTTATATGCTCAGTTGCTTTTACTTCAAAATAATCCCTATGCCAAAGTGATACATTTCGGGGTGGCATATCTTGATATCCTTCACTGCTAATTCCCTCAGAGAGAGTTATTAGTCAAGCCATTTCTCTGGGACTTTGTTTCTGCACAAGTGAAGTAAAGATTGGAGTAGATTTCTAAATTTCATTCACTCTCTGAGAGTCCATGGTTCTTTTACTTTTGTATATGCATTGTGGGTTTCATTTGCAAAGACTGCATACTTAAGTTACAAGCTATGTAACTGAGAGTCACTTGGCTCAAAAAAAAAAAAGAAAGAAAGAAAGAAAGAAAGAAATCGGACATCAAGTAGTGTGGAATACTTTCCCTAAATTTACTTGTGTATTCAAGAATATATTGGGCACATGATATGGATAAAGACAGTGAGGTAGATAAGAAAAATGCAGTCAGTTTGGGAGATGAGACTATTTCATGTTTTTTCATGGAAGTGATCGAGGAAGGGTAAAGAGAACACTGCCTGAAAGCACATGAAAGCAAATGAAAAGATTACAGGGTTTCTCAGGATCTAACATTGATTCTAGGTACCTTGAGATGCGGCTTTTTCCCACTGTAAGCTGACCTTCTGGGAAGGATGGTGAGTTAAACTGAGTCACACTTCTATCCACACCCAGGAACTGCACCCTCTGGTCAATTCCTACACAATACCTCAACTAGTTTGACCTTGAACTACCCAATAATCACAAATGGACCCAAGAGAGACCCTTGAAAGAATGGGTCTATAGTGACTGTCCAGTTTCTTGTAGGCAAGATTATGGAAGAGAAAATTGTAAGACTTAGCTTCAGGAGAGATATGCCGATCTAAAAAGCAGAGAAGTGGACACTTGGTGGGTTACTTTGGTTTTCCTAATCAGAAGCAGTGAATTTGTAAAATGAGGACGAGTGTGATTCTTCAACCAAAATTTCAACTGAATCGAGGATGCTTTTTCATGAAAGAGCAAGGAAACTTATTTTCAAAGTCCTGGCAACCCATCAGAGAGGGAAAATTAGCTGTAATGTCCTGTTATACAGGCATTCTCAGCTCTATTTATATTCCACAATGACAGAAAACGCATCTGTCTAGTATTGGAAAGACACTAGAAAACTTAATTATCTGAATCCCCTCTCCGGTGGTTGAAGAAGGGCGTATCCTCAAATTACTACTCCCTGAACTCGATCCAAGACCTGGTCAGAAGGCAGTAGGTCTGTTCAGGGAGCCAACAGGAAGTTCTTCCCGACTTGAGCCAGTTGGATGGGGATGAAGCTTGCTTCAGCTGGAAGTCGTTTGTACTTCTCCTCCGACTAATCAGAATCGGTGGCTTATGAGAGCACACCATAGGTGATCTTGCTCACTCTGACCTGCTGTAGGTGCGTCAGTCCAGTGGCTCAAATATTTAAGGGAAGTACCTGGAGTTGTCTGCTTTGCTTTGATGGAGAACAGGGTCAGAAAGAAAGAACTGCCCACAGAATGGAAAAATGAGAATTTGAGGTGTGGTACATTTACCAAAGGTCATCAGTGCTTTCCAAAATTCCACTAGGAAATTTGGGTAAGGATGGGTGGGGGCTCTACCACATCCGGAAATTTCCTTTGGGCTACCTACCTAGTCAAACAGGTCTCACCCAAGTTGTGTCTACACAGCAAATAAATTTGGAGGAAGGGGAAAAAAAAAAGCAGTCTCATTCAGACAACAGTTATCCAAGTACAAGCAGTAATGCTGGATCATCAAAAGTCTAGAAATTACCAGATATTCAAAACAAGTATTCATTTGACAAAACAGGTTTCTAAAAGGTAGGATTTTGTGGCGGGAGGGGGCTTGTTTTGTTAAATGTCTCTCAGGGAGGAATATTCTTGCTAATTTTTATAATTTTCCAATTTAGAAGTTTTGCAGGCTAGGGATGACACATCCCTGGAAATCCTATCTCTATAAGTTCTGTTTAACAGCCCAGCACCCAAGAAATCCTATACTTTCTCATGCCAACTCAATACAATGTTTTGTTACTTTATTATTTTTTTTGTTTTTTTTTAATTTATTTCTAGGAGAGAGAGAGAGAGAGACAGCGTGAGCAGGGGAAGGTCAGAGAGAGAGGGAGTCACAGACTGAAACAGGCTCCAGGCTCCGAGCTGGCAGTCAGCACAGAGCCCGACGCGGGGCTCGAACCCACGAACCGCGAGATCATGACCTAAGCGAAAGTCGGACGCTTAACCGACTAAGCCACCCAGGCGCCCCTGCTTTATTATTTTTTTAATTATGGCGTTTCAGTTTTGTGCCAGGTATATGTGTTAGGTAAAATATACCTGCCACTGATGAGTCTGAGTTACTCCCTAAATGTGAAGAGTTCTAGAGCAGGCACAGAGGAGGAGAGCAGTAAAAGAAGATAGGCAGACAAATTATCTAGAAGATTGAAGCTTTGCCTTTGTTCTCTTTAAAACAAAGTGCTCCAAATACTCCTCATGATGCTAGCTGGAAAAAAAAAAAAAAAGTGTAAACCAGTCTTTGTCAGGCTTGAGTGTATTCAGTCAGGCCATGACAGACCCCCTCTGACCAGGCCTGTGCTTCCTGGGCTGCCCACCCACCCACATTCCAGGCTGGCCTGAGCCCCTCACGCAGCCCCCCCACCCCCCTCCCCCATCTTAAACCAGCAGCCTCCACCTAAGAGCTCGGCAAGAAGGATCACCTTAGCCAGCAGCCAGGACTGCTGCTGTGACTAGAAGGAAAGGAGGAAAGGACGAGGAGCAGGTCGAAGAGGAAGAGAAGGAGACAGAGGAAAAGAAGAGAAAGAAGAGGGAGAGAAGGGGGGGGACTGGGGGCGGGGAGAAGAGAAAAGGAAGAAGGAGAAAGGAAAAGAAAACATGGAGGAGGAGGAGGAGGGGAGAGAAGAGAGAGGAAGAGAAAAAGTTGGACTGGCCAGGAGGGAAGAGGGAGAAGAATCCAGAATTAAACACACACACACACACACACACACACACACACACACACACCCCTCTGGATGAAAGCCTGCTAACTTTATGTGCTTGTTTGAATTTGCTGATAGACAAGCGGGAAAAAAGAGAAAAAGGGTATTCCTTCAGGGAAAAAAAAGAAGTAGAAATAGTCTCTGTCTTCTGAAACGTGAGTGAATTTACCTTCAGGACAGCTAATTACATTACTTTCTATGGGAAGGCTGGGCTACCTGTGCGCAGAGAAAACAGACACATTGGGGGCAGAACCCAACTGCCTGGAAGTGACCTTGATACTGAAGTTTCAGCCCCAGAAGCCTGTTCTCTTTTATCGCGCAAATTGACTGCTGTTTTGGTAGCGACTTCTTTCCCAGATCATTTCTTCTTAAAGAGAAACCCTGACCTTCCCCATGTAAAATACAAACAGATCAGTTGCTGCCTGTATTTTAAGACCACTTTTTGTGATCTTGGACGCGCTTTTGTTACTGTGTAGCAAACGTTAAATACCATTATTCTGTAGTTGTAGATTTGTGTTTACAAGGCCGTGACATTAGGATTGTACTGGTAATTTCTATAATTCTAATAATGCTTTCTTGACCATAACATGAACGAGTGTTCATTTTGGCTTAATTTTGGCTGAGATGATTTTTACTGCAGAGGAATTCACTTGCAGAGGATCAGCTTCTCTGAAGACATTCATATACCCGGAGTCCTTTTGAGCCTGGCCTTGCGTAATGTCCTGCTGTTATTGGCCCACTCAGCTGTGGGTACATAAAAGTTTAAAATGTTGTGAAAATATATATGGGGTTTGCGTTGGTTTTGTTTTTTGTTTTTTTGGTTTTTGGTTTTTTTTGGTTTTTGACTTTTTAATAACCGTATCAAACCTCGTTACCCTGTTGTTTTGGAGAACACAGACAAAGACGTTGATGGGAAGCTTACACACGTTAGTTCAGGTTGGTTGGTTTGGTTTTCACAAGACCAGCCTCTTTGAATAACATTAGGCTCAAAAGTATTTGGTTGAATTTTCAATTTTCAATACATTGGTTTGACTTGTCTACGCGCCACTAAAAATGTGTCAGAAACAAACCAACTGCTTGTTTGACAGCATAGATCACCTGCTCCATTTTCCCCCATTCCCTTCAAAAGACCAGTGTTTTTGTTGACTGTTTGATTTTTTAAATTAACTATGCAGGCTTTGGCTAGACATGGGCTTGGATTAGCATGCAACACAAGCAAGAACAGAATCTGGTGAAAATGGTCTTGTACAACGATACGTATTTGTGTGTGTTTATGTGTAAATGCCTGTTTATGTACACATGATACGTGTAAAACACTGAGGCACAAACTCATCCTTGGCCCCTGAGATTTAGTGCAATTTTCCAGCTGAAAACTTTCCAATTTCTTGATTTCATTTGCCTCTTCCCTTTAAGCCAAAACTTACTCTTACTCTCGGCAGGGGATCAGAATTCATGATCTATGATTTGTGTCTCAAGAATTTCTTGGGTGCTTCACAGAAATAATTTTGTCTGACCTTGATACCATTCAAGGCTTAAAAGTGAAAATGGAGTTGAATTTATTAATTTTCAATGAATGAAATGCTGGAGGGAGACATAGTTCACTAGGGCAGGGATTCCCTTTCCATGCATGCAGAGTGAGAATCTTCTCTACTCACCTTTTATTTGAACATATTTTTTTTAATATTTTTTTTTTTTATTTCTAGGAGAGAGAGAGAGACAGCGTGAGCAGGGGAGGGTCAGAGAGAGAGGGAGACACAGACTCTGAAATTGGCTCCAGGCTCCGAGCTGGCAGTCAGCACAGAGCCCGACGCGGGGCTCGAACCCACGAACTGCGAGATCATGACCTAAGCGAAAGTCGGACACTAAACCGACTAAGCCACCCAGGCGCCCCATATTCTTTTCCTTGGATAAATGGACCCCAAGCTGGCTTCCCCAGTTAGCTGTACCTCACTGTGGGGTAACAGCCAGCAGTAAGATTTAGTGTACAAGTATATACTCTGCCAGGAAAACCCACTCTTAATACTGCAGAAGTTAAGACCATTCTCAGAGGAAGGTATAAGTTCCTAATTCCTACAACCCTGTGCCCTCCCTCTCTTCAGCAGACCTACAGTTAAGGGATGGAGAAAGTAGATAGATAGATATAGAGATGTGGTATTTAGAGATATGGACATACAGATATATGAACATCTATATCACTAACGGATTTATCTACTACTGAAAGATATATAAATATATATCCCCCACTCCTCCAGCATCCTACAATCTTGAGTATGCCTTAAGGATTCCCCAAGATTTTGCCCTGCTTCTTTTCTTCTTCTTCTTTTTTGTTTATTTATTTATTTTGAGAGGGGGTGGGCAGAGAGAATGGGAGAGGGAGGGAATCCCAAGCAGGCTCCATAATGTCAGCATGGAGCCTGATGCAGGGCTCGAACCCACAAACCGTGAGATCATGACCTGTGCCGAAATCAAGAGTCGGGTGCTCAACTGACTGAGCCACCCAGGTACCACCTTTTCTCTCCTTATTCTACACATTCTCCTTGGCCATTTTCATGGCTTCAACCACCACCTATAGGCTAATGGATCCCCAAATTTCTAAGTACTGTCTATATGTCTATAAATGACCTCATTACCTCCTTCCCTCTAGGAATGCCATTATCACCACTTCTCACAGCTCACTCAAGAATTTCTCAGGCACCTCAAGGGAATAATTTTGTCTGATCTTGACACTATTAAAGACTTAATAATGAAATATTATCAAACATCCTCTCATTAATATTATCAGAATATTATTAGAAACCTCTAATAATGTTCTAAGAAACCTCAGTACCATCCTAGGTCCTTTCTCTACTTGCCCCTTACATCAAATGTGTTTCCAAATCCTGTTGATTAAAGTCTACCTCCAATGTCTCTCACATCTGGCTTCTTTTTTCATTCCAGTTCTTACTCTCAGAATTAAGCCTTCATCTCCTACATGAAGAGTTACCCAGAGACTAGGGAGGCAGAATACTGTGTGTGGTGCTGAAGCATCAGAGAAAAGGTTTAAATCCTAACTTGGCCACTTATTAACTGGGTAGCCTGGTGGAGATAGTTAATCTATCTACACCTATACCTTCTCTTAGGATTATTTTGAACATATTAACTCAAATTAATGCTCTTGGGTTTTGCCTCATATATACAGTGAGCCTTCAATACATGAGCCCCCCTTATTAAAAGGTTGCCCTATCTTGGGTATCCACTAAATACTAGGAGTATTTCCTCTGTTATAATAACTCAGTATGTCTCCAGACATTACCAAACATCTCCTAGGTGGGCAAAAGCCATCCCTGGATAAGAACCACTCTTCTAAAGACTAAATCCTAATTGCTTGCTTGACTCACAAGGCTGTTCCCAAGCTGAAGCAAGCTTCTTTCTCTTTCTCTGCTTCCTGCCACCCCATCCCACGCTTCTGTTGGCTAGTCACATCCTGCCTTTCTGACAAAGCCAGGTCCTTGCCCAAAGCTTTGCCTTCCTTTGAACACGGTGTCCCTCTGCTGTGATGCCTTCCTCCAATTTCTCCACCTAACAAACTTTTCCTTTCTACCCGACATCCGGCTCCAAAGTCCCCTCTTCCCTGGGTCTCCTGATCACAGATACTTTCACACGATACCTTCTGTTTTTGTTTTATACATTTGTATCTTGGTTAGTACATGCTGTGTTTGTCCATCTGCCTACTTTACTTAACCTTAGTGGACAATTAACTTCTAGAAAACAGATATCATAATCTATTTATCTCTGTCCCTCCACAGTTGATCATATGGCATCTAACGCATCATAGGTATTCCGGTAAGTATTTTAAAACAAATTGGACTTCCCTATGTCCTTCTATTTAATGAGTCTACTCTGAGTGGTAAGTAGTGTATTCCACAAAATAATTTAAATTTCTCTTTACCTACTGAAATATTCTCATCTTAATTGTCATTTGGTCAGAGCCCTTTGTGAGAGTCAAACTATCAATCTACTCCACTCTTGGGTAGGATGTGTTAATGGCATGGGGCATTCCCCATCCCGGAAGCCCATTGCCAGGGCAGGGGACTGTGGTTAAGCACATAAACTCCACAGGCAGCTTTCCTGGGTTCAAATTTGTCTTAGTTTTGTTTTTCTTTTTAATTGGTAAAATGAATCTGTTGATGGTATTAACTACAGAGAGTGGTTTTGAAATTAGATGAGGTAATGAATCTAAAGCACAAATAAATATTGCATAAAAATTGGCTACGATTGTTAGATTTATACATCTATGTAAGATCCTATTGAAATAAGGCCTTCATTACCATGCTAAGACACGTAGGGAAGTCTGGTGAGAGGCAGAGTTTTTAGAATGTGCAAAATCATGCCATATAAGCAAGCTCATGTTTTAGTCCTCAGGGCAGTCACGTGTCTACCATAGAACAAATGCCAAAAAAAAAATATATATATATATATATATATATATATATATATGACTTCTTCCTTCCACTTCTTCATGTACTGTTACAGACAGGAAATATCTATGCTTCTTTAAATGCTGACTTACCTTCACATTTTACACATATGTATGTGTGTGTGTGTATATAAAGAAAATATATATGCACCCAGATATGTGTATATAGGTGTTGGTTTTTTTTTTTTTAATTTTTAATGTTTTATTTATTTCTAGGAGAGAGAGAGAGAGAGAGAGAGAGAGCAGGGGAGGGTCAGAGAGAGAGGGAGTCACAGACTGAAACAGGCTCCAGGCTCTGAGCCGGCAGTCAGCACAGAGCCCGACGCGGGGCTCGAACCCACGAACCACGAGATCATGACCCAAGCGAAAGCCGGACGCTTAACCGACTAAGCCACCCAGGCGCCCCAGGTGTTGTTTTTTAAGGGCTACCCTTACTCAAACATGTTATATACATCTTTCCCTTCACCTAAATGGCAGGAAGAAATTGACCTCTGGCGGTAGTTACTGGGCAAGTTCAAGTGCCAATCATCCCAGTGTTTAGAGGCGTGCTCCCTATGGTTTCTGTAGGAGCAGTGAGTGTCTATGTTGGCTCAACTCTACCAACAACTTGTTAGAGGTTAGCCTACAAACTCTGAAGGAAATAGGGTATAGAAGTGTGTAAAGATTATAAAAGCGTCAGGCTGACTGATATGTGCCCTATCTCTGGTCTTCTTCAAGAAAAAAAAAATCATATTAACAGATATGTTTGGTGTACAATTTATTCTAATGCACAGCTTATTCTGAATCTATTGTGTATCGGCCCTGAAAGTATTGCCCCCTACAATGTCTTTACTTCATAAATATCCTTTATCTCATCCATCTTGGGAGCACTGAAATATTTGCATAGACAACCAAAAACTAGAGTGGATGGGTTTTCTTACATCTAGAACCCCCAGTGGCCTCAGTAGCTACATGAGAAAATCATGTGGTCATTGATACCAGTAAATTACATCCTATGACAGCTGTCAGAAGCACAATGGTCCAAATAGGATTGCCGAATTGGGACTCCACACTGTGAGCCTGATTCAGTTTATAAATATCTGTATCACCATGTGTGTGTTACTTTTTCTCCCCTGAATCAGTTTTGTCGTTTTTCAAATGGGAATAATAATATTTGGGGAGGATGTTTTAATAACCAAATAAGATACCATATGTAAAGACTCTTGCTGTTTTAAAGGTTTACATATTAGTGCTGAACGTTAAAATACTTCAGTGTCAAAAATTTTATATGCTATTATTTTCATACTGCAGGAGTTTTGAGAGCATGACTTCAGTTCTCAGCGTAGCATGTTTGCCATGTGTAGAGTGCCTCTGTGGGACAGAGACTATGCTGAACTCTGGAGTCACAAAGAAGAAAGACACAAATTGCCTGGGGGAACTTCGAGTTGGTGGGGAAAAGACATGCACAACAGTGACATTGAGCTGTTAGAGATATTGACATTGAGCATGATAGAGATAATGCGGAATGAGCAACGGAAACACAAAGAAGGGAAGATTGAATGCCCTGGGTTAAGCCATCCTCAGCAGTACATGTTAGCGTGTGTACTTGGAACTCCAGAAAGCCCACTTTTATCAACTTTTATGCCGTCTTCACAGAGCTGGAAGACAATACACAGGCGTGGAGGTCACTGTTCTGGTGGGAAGCATTCAGAAGCTACTAATAGCCAATATTGATCACAGCAGGGTTCGTATAACAGCTTTTTTAAAACATTTATCCCTTTAAAATCAAATTGGGTAAGTTTATCTAGACTTCAAAGGTTTCAGATTTTACATTTATTTACCGAACATTTACTATGTTCCAGGCACGGAACTGGATGTTTTTACTGTGTTATCACATTTAAAAGCTAAATAAAGATGGAGGTAGCTTTAATTTAATCCCATTATAAGCTTCTGTTCTCCATCATGAGGCCATTTCTATATCCTGGCTCACAGCCCATACTCACACTACTTTGCTGGAATTCTGTTGAAGAAGAAATCTGTTCTAACCCAAATATTCTAAATAATTTAGCTGCCAGCCTGGGAATAAAAATAATATCTCTTTGGTAATGGATTTTTTTTTTAAGGAACTGGCTTTAAATACCTACACAATATCACTTTTCTTAATAAACATTTACATGCTCTTCAAAGTCTTCTGGTAATTTGTACAGCAAGTGTGTAAATAAGAGAAGGGGATTTGTTGATGTATTTGCTTGCTGGGGATGGCCACAACAAAGTATCACAAACTGGGTGGCTTAAACAGCAGACATTTATTGTCTCACAGTTCTAAATGCTGGAAGTCAGAGATCAAAGCGTCCACAGGGCTCATTCCTTCTGAGGACTGTGAGACAGAATCTGCCCGTGCCTCTCTCCAGCTTTGAGTTGTTTGCTGGCAATCTTTGGTTTTCTTTGGCTTATAAAATCATTACCCCTGTCCCTGCGTTCATCTTCTACCTGTGTACATGTCTGTCTCTATATTTCCATTTTTTTAATAAGGACACCCACCATATTGGATTAGGATCCACCCTAACGACTTCATCTTCACTGGATAACCTCGGTACAAAACAAACCCTATTTCCAAATGAGGCCACATTCTGAGCTACTGGGAATTAGGACTTTGGCATATGAATTGTAGAGGGACAGCTGAACACGTAAGAGCATGTAAAACATCGGGCTTTCTAAGTACTGATCCTGGATAGGATTATAACATTGATTCAAGAGAGAGGTACACTAAAGAGCTAGAGGGTGCTTCATGGAAAGATCTAAGATATTACTGATTGCAAACTCCCTGAAGAAAACGTAAATCATTGCTAGTAACTTCTTGAGCTTCAATTTACTGATTTCATTAAGGTTAGTTATAATCATTCAATTGCTTTCACATTTCACAACTGATTACTAACAGCAAGAGGTAGTCAATAGTAGGAAATAGTATCTGTGTAGTCACAGTGAGTGTGTGTGCATGTGCAAACAGCTGTCTTCAACTGTATAAAATATATTGTAACATAATCAATTACTTCAATTGTTAGATATTTGTTTTTTTATAAAATTTTGCTATTAGTTAAAAATTTTTAATGGATTTTCATGGATATCCTCAGGAATTCTGTGCACAATGCTGAGAATACCTACTCATCACAACCTCACTACCACATAAGGTGGCCTCTACTTCTCAAATATCTTAACAGGTATTCAACTACCAAAGTAGACGCTTTCATATTAATTGACTGTGTTTCTTTTCTGAATTATAAGATTATATAAGTTGCCCTTTCGATATGAAGAAAGAAGATATTACTTCTTTCTCACTGAGATATAAAGCCTCCTTACAGATTAAAGATGTTATATTGTGATGGAATTTTCAGCTTCAAAATGCTCATGGGATTTAGCAATTAGGAGTCATTTATGACTTTCCAAAAATAATTTCAGTGAAGAGACTGGTATGTGATGCACAATGCCAAAATTGAAATGTGAATGAAAACAAGAAATTAGAAATCTGGCAGTGAAGGAAAGACAGAAAATAAAGAGAAGAATATGTAGAGACAGAAACAGGATCAAATGAAAGGAATCGACTGTGTAGGTTTGTTAGTTTGCATTACTGGATGTGAGAAGAAGATAGAACGATCAAATCATGGAACAAGATTCCAGAAGAGTAAGAAGTATATGAGACTGAGAATCCAGATAGAGAAAAACGGATTTGGGAATGATGAGAGAGACTCTTTCTCAAGAGTTAAAGGTGCCAGAAAGTGAAGATATCTGGAGCTGTGGAAAAACCAAGAAGGAGACCAACTTACCATTTTCATCTCCGGCCTATTTGTCTCCTTTTTGCTAGCTGAGACACTGATAACAAAGAAAGATGACATGGGGAATGGCAAAACAATGTCTTCATTTGAGTAGCATAAAAGTACTCTTCTTCTAGAGAGATGGATAGAAGATTTGTTTTTATAAATTCTCTCGAAATCATAAGGGCTTTGACTCTACAGTAAAGGCTCAAAATCAGTTGAAAGAGGCATTCAAAATATGCCGAAGGAGGTAACCAGAGAAAAGACAAAGCTGATTAAAATAGGAATTTAAAGAAAGGCTTTTTTATTCTTATTTTGAAAGAGGATAGAGGGTAGAAAGGTGTACCTTTATCTCCTCCTTAGTATTTTCTACAGAAAAAGGAGTTAAAACCACAAGGTGTAAAATTTCATTTTTCAATAGGTGACAGAATCTTAAAAAAAAAGTCTGAGAAAAAGATTTCACCCTGAGTGCCAGGCAGGGGAAAATACCGTCCTTCAAATAACAGTAGCAGCACTATTGTGTCCATTCTCTATTGCTGCTATAACAAATCACCGCACACTTAGTGGCTTTAAACAACTCAAGCTCATTATCTTACAGTTCTGGAGGTCAGGAGTCCAACACAGGTCTCACTGGACTGAAATCAAGTGTCGGCAAGGTGGTATTCTTTCTAGAGGCTCTGTAGAGCAATCCTTTGCCCTGCTTTTTCCAGCAGCCCGTGGATGCCTGCATTCCTTGACTTGTGGCCCCTTCCCACTTCGAGGGCAGCAATAGGGCATCTTCAAATCTCTTTCACTCACTCTCCTGTCTCTCTCACTTATACCCTCATGAGTATATTAGGCCTATGTAGGTCATCCAAAATAATCTCCCGATCTCAAGATCATTCAGTTATTCACACCTGCAAAGTCCTTTTTGCCATGTAACACATTCACAGGTTCCGGGGATGAGGACATTGACATCTTTGCAGAGCCGTTACTCACCTACGACAGTTGACTATGTAGTGTCATTGTTAACTAAAACGTTCCTTGAAATCCTCATTTGGTGATAAGCCAAAGCTAGGCAAAGATCTCCTTCTCTGACTTAAGAACAAACACAAAAGTAAACCTATGTTTGTTGTATAATTTACAGGCTGAGCTTTTTTTTTTTTTTTATCAACAGGAGCCTAACATGCTGAGGTGAGGGAGAGCAGAAGCAGGGAGAGCTCTCTTTGCAGCAGGGTTGAGTTTGAAACCTTGAAGAATTTGAAACCGCTAAAACAAGTTTGTCTCATCAGCCTCTACTCAGTATAAGCTTTCAGTGTTTCTGCCTTGTTTCTAGATCACTTCCTTACGATTGCCTTTACTTCTTCTCAGCTTGCCTTTGATGTTTACCATCTTGCCCCATTCACTTTCCCCCATCTTGAACTTGCCCTTTTGTGCAAAAACCTGGTATAGTCCCTCCACCTGAGTCCTCTAGTTGGTTATGAGTTTTCCCCAGGCCTGACCTGAGGAGGTTGCCCATTTCTGATCTTCTCTGGGTACTGAGCTAGTGAATCCCTTTCCTAAAATTTATCATGGCATCTATGAGAGGTCATTAGTCAGAAAGTCTTAGAGTTCTAAGTTTTAGCTGAAAATTGATTCACATTTTCCTAATGAGAGTAATCAGTGTAGGAGACTTCCAGACACAAAATCAACGTCAGCTAATCATTTAATTTAAAAAAAGAAAAAACAAAGTCCAGGGGAATGTTTTTATCACTACTTAAAAAAAAAAAAAAGGTTTATCTATTTATTTTGAGATGGAGAGAGAGAAACCACAAGTTGGGGGAGGGGATTGGAAAGGGAGAGAGAGAAAATCCCAAGCAGGCTCCATACCACCAGCAAGGATCCTGATGCAGGGTTTGAACCCACAAACCATGAGATCATGACCTGAGCTGAAGTCAGATGTTTAACGGACAGAGCCACCTAGGTGCCCTGCACTAGTTTTTTTTTAATGTTTATTTTTGAGAGAGAGAGCATGAGTGTGGGATAGGCAGAGAGAGAAGGAGACAGAGAATCTGAAGCGGGCTCTGTGCTGTCAGCAGGGAGCCCAATGCGGGGCTTGAATTCAGGAGCCATAAGGTCATGACCTGAGCCAAAGTTGGTCACTTAACCAACTGAGCCATCCAGGTGCCTCTACTTTTTTTAAAGCTTATCCACTCCTCCCTCACTCATTCCATGAGGTTTTATTATTGCCTATCGTGTGTAGCATTGGATCAAACAAAATCTATCCGGGAGAGCAGTAGGTAGAGTGATCCAAGTGATGATTTCTTTAGTGTGAGTAGGGCAGCCTGTGAAATGTGCTAGCCATTTATCTATAAAGATTCCTGCTATTCTACCATTAGAAGTTTATTCCCTGAGTCATGACCTTTTCTTCTCATGAGTAGACATAGAATAATACCACAAGTGGCGGACACAGAAACTGACGACAAACTAGATAGGAAAGCCACTCAGATTTGGACAAAAGAAGCTACGAAGCCACATATTAAGAGGGTCAAAATCTAGACAAAAATGCTGGAGTGAAAACAAAAAAGAAAAAAATCTACCAATTTCTTAGATCTGGTGGGTGAATATAATACTGAACATAGTATTCAGAACCACAAATAATAATCGTAACTAAAATTCCTGGATTCTTTACTAGGTACTTGGCAGAATATTTCACATGCATTACTTCAAATAATTTTTATGAGGACATAATGAGCATTATCTCCATTTTGCAGGTGAGGAAACTGAGGCTCAGACAGATTTAAGTCACAGAGCTCCTAAGTACCAAAGCCTGAATTTGCAAGCAGGACTCAAAGTCAGTTCTGTCTGCGTTGTGCATCAGAGCTCGTCAGCACCTGTTGCCCTTCCGGGGGGGTACAAGCACAGAGCAATTGGGCACTGCTGAGCAGGATTAGGAAATGGCTCCGGGACTTTGGCAAGAAATAGGGCCGAATTGGTGATGGTGACCTGGTGCCTGGATATGGTGCTCAAGGTAGTGCTGGCTTATTTGAAGATTCTCTACTAAAATGCAAATACTCAGAGGATTTTCCAAGCTCTAACCAACTATTAGTTAACAGTTTCACAGGAATGAGATGGTTAATTAGCAGAATGCTGGTGGGACTAATAATCAAGATAGATACCTAGATATTTCTAGCAAGTGTTTCTAGAAGGAAACGAAGACGATCCATCGTTAGTCTGAAGGATTCAGATTAGCAGCCATGTTGTATTTGGTTTACATTGCCAGCTCCTCCCCCTGGTAGGTGTTGGTTAAATATGAAGGAAGGAAAGAGGAAAGGCTGAGCAGAGAAAATCTTGAGGGTATGGCTCCTACTTCTAGTCAAGGAATAGGATTATCATTTGGGGATGGGGCTAGGGATGGGGACATATTATAGACCTCGAAGGAAGTGATGGATATGCATTCATGGGAAAGAGTAGAGGGCATGTACAGTTGGAGAGCAAATGGGCAAAATGAGAAGAGCAAAACTTAAAGAAGCTCAAAGAGCTGGTTGTGAGATCAGCGTTGCTGGAATGAAGAAAGAGTCCAAAGCTCCAGGAGGAGCCAACTTTTGAGGAACGATGGACAGTGGGCTGTGGGGTTTAACTGACCCCCTGTAGGTTCTGATCAGCAGGCTGGTATATTGAAAACCGAGAGAGAGAGAGAGAGAGAGAGAGAGAGGCCAAGGGTAATGAATTCCAGTCCCTCCTGGGAGCGTCGGTGCCATTGTCTGGAAGAAGGGAAGTTTGTGTGTGTCAGGAAGTGGACTTGTTACATCATGGGCTTCGAGGTGGATCATGGCCTGCGTCACGGTAGAGATCAGGGTCTGAGTGGCGTCCTCTTTGCACAAAGGACCGCTCCCTTATCTGAGCTCCATCCACATGACCACGCGGCCTGTCTTGCCAGATGGAGGACATTTTTCACATAATGCACTTGGCAGCGAAAGCAAATCTATTTTAAGCTGACTGTTCATTTTTCATGATGTGCATTACAAAAGCCCTGGTAGAGCCCAATTCATTTATAAGTGGACTTAAAACACTTTAAAATACAATGAAGCTATTTGGCGAACCGTGGATTCCCGGGAGTTGGGTTCCTGGAAGGGGGAGTGAGATTTAGTCTCTCTGTACCTATCTTAAAAATGTATAAAACAGGCAGGATTCAGGTTGAAGTATAGCAGACTTAGTGGGGTCCTAACCCATGGAAAGGAAAGACCACACAACAGAAGGATTGGAACTTATTAGTGGGGATGGATGAGCCACTCTGTGGCTTAGGCTGAAACGCCTGGGATTGCTTTTCAAATGTTTTAAATTTGATAATATATATACGTATATAGACATGCACACATATATTAAAAAAGCAAATGCATTTGCCAAAATCTTTCCCCCGTCTCCACTCCTCAGCCCATATGGATTTTAAATGTTTGTAATCCATACATCTCTGATGTGTTCGCACAAGGCCCTTGGAGGACTGGCTCATAAAAGATTGCCCCCTGAGGAAATTTCTATACAAACTTTTTCTCTAAGAGCTGCCACATTTTGCTCAAGCCCAGACCCTAACCCTTTGCCGCACTTTTCTCTGATACGGAGCAAGCAAAAGAGCATAGACTTTGAATCCTTAATTCACTTAATTCACTCCTAACTCTCTAAGCTGTGTGGCTCTTTAGATTTCTTTGCAGGCTCTCTGGTCCTCTGGTTCTGAGCCTTGGATGCGGATGCCCCCATCCAGTTGGGCTTTAGTGACTTCTGGGTTTGCTGACTGGCTTTCTACCTTGCTCATAATGCACAATTTCCTTCTTTTGTTTTTCTCTTTTCTTTTTTTATGTTTATTTATTTTGGAGAGAGAGAGAGAGAGACAGAGTGTGAGTGGGGGAGGGGCAGAGAGACGGGGAGACACAGAATCTGAAGCAGGCTCCAGGCTCTGAGCTGTCAGCCCAGAACCCATGCAGGGCTAGAACTCACGAATCGAACCGTGAGTCAAAGGCAGACACTTAACCCATTGAACCACCCAGGAATCCCCGAACTTCCTTCTTTTGAATGTAGGAAATTAATTACTGAAGGAACCAAAACAAGTAAGGTGAGTTCTCGTTAAGGGCAACACTTACCTCTGGTGAATGGGAGGGGCCATTAAAAGAAAAAAGGCTAAACAGTGGCCCTGGAAGTTTCTGGAAAGTTACCCTCCGAACCTCTCTTTCCACTCAGTATGCTTGGAGGGTGAGCACCAATGAAGAAATGCTAAAGGAAGAAGGTGGGAAATAAAAATGACCCCTCAAGGTCCTTTACCTGGCCTTCCCAAGGAAACCCTATGGAGAGCAGGAGTTTAGAAACACTGACCTGAGAACTCAGGGTGGTGCTTTCTTCTAATTAAGTGAGAGCAAGTGCAGTGCAGGGGGTTAGGATATCAGACAGGCCTGGGTTCATATCCATTGATTTCTTCCCCTCCTAGCCAAAAGACTTAGAATTTTAGCTAAGGATGCTTTAAAAAACCATGAGATGAAAGACTGCACATGGAAGGCGATTGCAGGTGAGGGGATTGGTCGAACACCTCCCCTGGGGGAAGCGATGGACGCCACGGGAGCATCCTAAGGCTGCGGAGCTGGGACTGATCTCGGCAGGTGTTTCTCCGTGCTTCCTCAAGAGCCTAGTGGAACCAGATTGCCATATTTATTTAGGGCGACTTACATTCAAAGAGCAGGATGCAAGAGAGGAAAATGCGAAAGGGGGAGCAGGTCACTCTGCCATTTCCCCACCGTGGCGGGGAAAGCAGGGGGTGAGGGCTGGCATGATCAATACGGCACCTGTGGCCAAGCGCCCGTTCCTGCCGTCTTCTCCTCCGGTCGCCATCCAGCCCGCAGCCGCATGGGAGGTTGGGGCCTGGCAAGAGCGGGGGAGAGAAGACATCACGAAGGCCTAGAGCAGCTGCCTTGTTTCCCCGGCTCTGCAAGGCAATGGTCTCGTTTGCCTTTAGTGGGTTTAACTGACTATAAAAGGATAGGGAAGCACATGGAAGGGCCTAGAGAAGCGGTTTTGAATCTGTGCCTTAGAGTGGCCTCTATGCATTCCTCTCTGCAGCCTCAGGAAAGAAGGCTGAGGCAGGGCAGGGGCCAGAAGGAAAGTTCTTGGGGGTCTTGCCCCACCGCCACCCCCACAACCTTGTTGAAACAAAAGATGCTTTGACTTGATCAGTTTTAGAGTTCTACTAAAGGTGTATCTGAAGAAAGGAAGCAGCTAATAATGACAATGCTTTAGCACTGGGATTTGTGTCAGGCTCCCCGGGCAAGGGTAAGCGAGGAGGGGGCTCCCACCCTCTAAGACCCCTGACTGGGAGTGACTGCTTCTGGAAGGCCACAGCTAGCCTGCAGCAGCGGCAGGAGACGGGTCCCAGCCAATCCTGAGAGGTGGAGGCACAGACAGCAAGGGCCGTGGAAAGATTTCTGTCTGCAAAGAGTTGAGGGTGAGCCTCCCAAAGGCCAAGGGAAAGAACTCAATTACTCACCACCCTCTGCTCCTGTGACTGATTTCTGCCTTCATTTCTGATATTTAATTGATTATAAACTAACCAGAAATCCCAAAGGAGCCCCCAGCCTCTGCTGAGGTAGCCGTTCAGCTGGGGCACACTCCGAATCTGAGGATTTTGTGGCTGAAATGTATAGCGAATGACCCGGGTCTGGCCGGCTGTGTGACGCACAACAGCATACATTGCATGACTCATGGAAGTCAGGGATGGAAAAGACCTATTAGGTCATTTTTTCCATCTTCCAGCCATTGCAGGTTTGCTCTCTGCCAAGGTGGGATTATATTCAAATATTCGGTCCAGTCTCGTTTAAACCGATTCAAGTAATAGGGCTCCCTCAAGCTCCCCGGGGATCTTAATTCCACAGGATCATTGATCTCAATCTTCGGAAAATGTTCCTGATGTTCACTTTAAATTTTCCTTTGCTCAATTTCATCCCATTAATCCTGCTTATTACCCCTCAGGCCACCCTAAATAATATCCCTTGTTCTTTCATGTTGACATTCCTCCAGCAGTGGTAGGGAGGAGACCGGGGAATACAAAAATGTCTTCTTGGCTTGGCTTACAGTCCTAACTATAAAATGAAGAATAGAAATGTTCTGAATAATAGCTTAAGATATTGAGGAGACTGTGTGTATCAGATGAGAAAGGCTTTTCCAGATTGCCCAGGAATAGTTGAGACAATCAATGGCAGGTGTTTCTGAGTTAAACTTTACATTCTAAATATTCTGAATCAGAGAGTAGCAAGGATGAAATGTCACAGAATCCACCATACTGCCACCTAACATGGATAATGGGCTATGTCCTCATAGCCTTTGGGGGAGATAATTCTATATAATCCTCTGATTATTTTTCCCCAGAGGGCAGGGATCACTTCAAAATGCCATAAACCACATTAGTTAAACTCTCACTGAGTAATGTCCCTTTCCAGGGCACAAGGTAGACCAGACTTGGGGACCAGTAAAGGCAGCCACCACCAGACTGTGAGGGCCCCAGGGTGGGAGCCAGAGTGGGATACCCTGCATACTCCTCAAAGTGTTTTTCAGGTGCTAGGGTGCTTACTAAAATTCAAATTGTTGGGGTCCCTCTAAGACCAACTGTGATTCAGTTGGCTTTATTGCCAAAGCATAGAAACCCACATTTTTAATAAGCTTCATAACGTTTGAAAAGCCGAGACCATGGGGAAACTCTAGTCCATCACCATTTGGAAACACGTTGGGCTAAAATGGGGAAACTAAGCTAGAGTCCAAAGAGAAGGGTTTGGCTGGGGATGGGATAGATCTGGAGTCAGAGACAAGTTCAAGATTAAGAGCAGGGAAGGCCGTGAGCAGTTGTTGGTGGGTGAAAGATGCAGTGTCCATGGCCTTCACCTACTGCATGTCAGTGTGTTGACCTGGAGGTAGATTAACTAGGTAAAAGGTGTGGCTGGACGCTGGTCCATTCCAACAAGGGCTAAGCGAAAATTGGCAACTTTTTAACTTTCCTTTGCAAGTTATACAAACTAATCATATAAGGGAAACCTGACTGCGAAGAGAAGGAGGAAGGAGAAAAATACCAGATTTCAAATTTGTCAGCCTGCACACAGACGTGTGATGTCATAAAGTCTCACGCCTGACTCTGGCCTCCAGTTTATGATAAAGGAGTTTGTAGCACACCAGTGTTTCAGGCCAGAACACAGACATGAATGTTCACATATTTATTTTGATACAAATAAAACCTGGAAACACACCAAATGTCTAAGAAGTAAGTGGATACCACAAATTGCAGTATATTCCTACAATGGAATTCTACCCCACATGGAAAAGCAATGAATTATTGATACATGCCACAACAGAGATGAAGCTCAAAAATACTATGCTGTGAAAAAGTCAGCCCATAAGAGAGTGCATGCTCTGGGAAAGTTCTAGAAGATGAAAATATAATCTTAAATTAGGATCTAAAGAGGATTGATGGTTGCTTGGGGACAGGGACCCTCGGTGTTAACTGAGAAGCCACAAGAGGCAACTTTTTGAAGACATGAAAATGTTCACTATCCTAATTGGGTTGGTGGTTGTACTAGGCTGTAAGTGTCAACACTCATCAAACTATTCACTTTAGAAGGCTACATTTTACTCTACCTAAATTCTACCCAAATAAAGATGATTAAAAAGAAAAAAAAATCTATTATACTTCAGATTTTTTTCCCTAATCTAAATTTGCCTTCTCTCAAAATGTGTCTTTTTAAAATTCTCCCTTGGGGCGCCTGGGTGGCTCAGTTGGTTAAGCGTCAGACTTCGGCTCAGGTCATGATCTCACAGTTCATGGATTTGAGCCCCGCATCAGGCTCTGTGGTGACAGCTAGCTGGGAGCCCGGAGCCTGCTTGGGATTCTGTGTCTCCCTCTCTCTCTGACCTCCCCTGCTCATGCTGTCTCTCTCTCTCTCTCAGAAATAAATAAAACATTTAAAAAATTCTCCATTAGCCTGCTAATGACCAAGACTTTACTAATAATTCAACAAATATTTCCTCAGCATCTGTGTTTCTAGGTTCTATTTATTCCAGGCACTGGATCAATTTGCTGAGCAAAACATACAAAACTTCCTACCTGGTGGAGCATACAATTAATTACCAGGAAAGAGAAGATTCCAGAGTATCCAGTCCTAGGAAATAGTATGTCTTTTCATTTAAAGTTGATGATTTCTTTTTTTTTTTTTGTAGATGTCTTTAGGTGGCTCGACATCGTGAGGCTCCTCTGTGTTGTTGTTGTTGTTGTTTTTAACATTTTTTATTTATTATTGAGAGACAGAGACAGAGCATGAACAGAGGAGAGACAGAGAGAGGGGTAGACACAGAATCTGAAGGAGGCTCCAGGCTCTGAGCTGTCAGTACAGACCTGACGCGGGGCTCAAACTCAAGAACCGTGAGATCATGACCTGAGCCAAAGTCAGACACTTAACCGACTGAGCCACCCAGGCGCCCCATAGGCTCCTCTGTGTTAAAGGTATAGATTTATCACAAGCAGATACTGACTATAAACAATTGTTATGGAAGGTCAAAAGGAGTTCTTGATGTCTCAGTTTTCCCAATGTGACTGAGCCAGACGGATTCAAAATGGAAGCGACATAAAATGGAAGTGATCCCGCCCCCTTCCCTGTGATCTTGTACAACCCCCAGGTGCTCACCCCTGGAGATGCTCTAGGTACTCAGGGGGGTGATGTTATTCTATAATACATTGCCCTCTATGCAAGTAGGGTGTTATGACAATTGAGAAAGGGATTTCTGATCCTTCTAATAACCTTCACGTCCTTGAAGTGTCAACTGTTTGTATAGCACAGGTCTTGTTTGCTAAGCCCAGCCAGAGCTTCGGGGTTCCTGATGCTAAAGGGACCCTCTCCGTTCTCACTAACACCCTTGTGCCCAGTGCCTGACTGTCACTCTCCCTTGCTTTTCAGCTTGGTCGTCCACCCTACACCCCCTGCCCAGAGAGTCACCTCCCACTGCCCTGCGCCCTCCCAGGAGAACGCTCCCTTTAGTTAATACTCTTAACAAAAGCTGTCTTCTATGCCTCTTGCTGGAAACACCTGGATGTCTTTTGTTCCTTGACCAGATCCTGGGGTGGGGAGTGGGAGGGGGAGGCCTCTGTGTCAGAAATGTCTACTTCCAGAGCCGTGCAGCTGTGGGCATCTCTCACAGGTATGCATCTTTTTAGGCTGAACTGGGAAAGGATCCTGCAACACAAAGGGTTCCTGGGGCACCTGGGTGGCTCATTCGGTTAAGTGTCCAACTTTGGCTCAGTTCATGATCTCACAGTTCCTGAGAGCAAGCCCCGTGTTTGGCTCTGTGCTAACAGTGCAGAGCTTTCTTGGGGTCCTCTCTCTCCCTCTCTCTGACCCTTCCAGACTTGTGTTCCCTCTCTCTCTCTCTCTCTCTCTCTCTCTCTCTCAAAAATAAATAAATAAACTTTAGAAAAGCAATACCTGGGGCACCTGGGTGGCTCAGTTGGATAAGCGCCCAACTTCAGCTCAGGTCATAATCTTGCAGTTTGTGAGTTCAAGCCCCGTGTCAGGCTCTGTGCTGACAGCTCAGAGCCTGGAACCTACTTCCAATTCTGTATCTCCCTCTCTCTCTGCACCACCTTCCCACACCCATGCTCTGTTTCTCTTTGTCTCTCAAAAATGAATGTGTTAAAAAAAGTAAAAACAAAAACAAAAGCAGGGATGCCTAGATGGCTCAGTCAGTTAAGCATCCAACTTCGGCTCAGGTCATGATCTCACAGTTTGTGGGTTCAAGCCCTGCATCGAGCTCTGTCCTGACAGCTCAGAGCCTGGAGCCTGCTTCAGATTCTGTGTCTCCATCTCTCTGTCCCTCCCTCATTTGCTCTCTCTCTCTCTCCCTCTCTCTCTCTCAAAAATAAATAAATACTAAAATAAATTTTTAAACAAAATAAAACACAAAGAAGGGTCCTTACCTCTCAGAGCCTTTCCAAAACATGGTTATAGGACAGGATGGGATAAAAATAAAGACGTGATGCTCACTGGAAATAAACAATGTCCAAGAAGGAAAAAAAAAATATCAAGACATATTGTTGGATTTTTGTCTTTTCTCTTATTCTCTGCCCTTACACACACACACACACACACACACACACACACACACACACAATACAGAGTAGAGCAAATATCTGGACGTTAATGTACCATCTTGAACAGAACAAAAGAAAGCATTTTAAAAATACCATTTGGTAATACAAGTTTGTCAGAGTCAGTATTTATTTTTAGGCAGTATTATAACACACACACACACACACAATACAGAGTAGAGCAAATATCTGGACGTTAATGTACCATCTTGAACAGAACAAAAGAAAGCATTTTAAAAATACCATTTGGTAATACAAGTTTGTCAGAGTCAGTATTTATTTTTAGGCAGTATTATATTCCTGGAATTATACTAGGTGCTTTCCCACGCATCATCTCTTAACAATCTTGAGGTAGGAATGACTTTTCTCTTAATAAAGATGAGGAAACTGAGACTCAGAGAGATTAAAAGACTTGCCCAGAGTCACCAAATTCAGTAAAGGGTACAATCAGACCTGAGAGTGTCCTCTCTGACTCTTAGAGACAAATGCCTAGACCTTCCCTTTCATCACACTTCAAGAAAAAATGGTTATGATCATTTAGGGAACAAAAACATTCTATAATTAATAGCATATTAGTTTTTAGCCTCTGCTTACAGAATAGCAAAACCCAGTGTGTGAGTTTGTTGAAGAGGGAACACCAAATTCAGCACATTGAGGAGGCAGCACATTAAGGTAGGGGTCTTATTTATCACCAATGAAGTTATCAATCCTTTGGGAGTGTTCCCTCAACCTCGCTTCTGCTTCAGTTTCTTGGCTCAATCCCTACCCTCTGACAAATAGTAGTTAGAAATCCTCCTTGAGTAAGTCATCTGTGCCCCAAAGGGCTAAAACCTCAGTGAAACTTCTCACTGGTGGTTGGAATGTGGACGTTGGGGTATACAGCCAAAACACTGTTCAACTTCCAGTCGTGACTTCTGCAGTGAGGGTGGCGACTCATGGGTGCTGGGATAGACTTCCCAGACCCCGAGGAAAATCAGCACCTGTGTACAGAAGCCTGTCCCCACCAGGAAACATTCTTATCAACCTAGAGATCACCTATGCCTAGGGAGGTAGTGCTTGAAGCACACCAGTGATTTCATAATGTCTTTATTTCTCTAGGAACACAATCTACTAATAATATGTAAGTTATTGTTTTGTTTGGTTTTGTCTCTCAGACATTTGAATTTCAATCATATTTTTTAGGGACAACTTGTTTCAAGCCCTTTATGGCTGTCTCCATAAAGAATGCTTACTAGTAATTGATCCACCATAGACGTATTTCTGAAGACTTTTTTGGAAATCAGATTTGGAGGAATCTGAATCATAATAATCAAGCATTAAAGGGGCACACTATTAAGGGAACTATCAATTACTCTACTAATAAAGCAAAAACTTTTCTTCAAAGAAGGAAATTATATTATACGTAATTCATCTCATTTGCTCAAAAAGTTTCTTTCGTATCCTAAACCACCTTGACGTGAGGATGTCACAGGTAATGAGTTGGTACCAAAGCGAAACCAGTATTAAAATTCCTCTGGGGAGCCTTTGTCGTGGCCATTGTGAGGAAGTGGTGTGGCTGACTCTGCTTTGGCTAACAACACACACACAGATAGAAAACAGGACCAGGACCAGAGCCGAACATTCATTCGCACGGGATACGAGAAGGTACAAGCTTTGAACACATATACTAAAACCTGCCAACATTTTTCACTCACAAGTTTCTGAAAGGATGGGATTTCACCCTGGACTGGGTAAAGAGGAAAAGGCTAAGCCAAGTCTTGTCTCTGATGTAAATATGTGGCTTCCAGGAATTCCAACAGGAGCCGCCCCTATGACTCCAAGGTCAAAATCCACAACTCAGGGGATTTCTGTCCACATGAAGCCAGTTGAGAGAGGGTGTTTTCTAGGGGACCAAGTCCACTTTCTGGAAGCTGTTACATTTTGGAAGTGAATACACCTACAGACAATATTGAGGATCCTGAGGCTCTCAAGAAGACAAATCAAGCTTCCCAATTTCAATCTTCATTCAATTGTATCATTTTTAAAGTTTTTTTTTACATTCATTTATTATTGAGAGACAGAGAGAGACAGAGCATGAATGGGGGAGGGGCAGAGAGAGAGGGAGACACAGAATCCGAAGCAGGCTCCAGGCTCCGAGCAAGCTGTCAGCACAGAGCCCAACGTAGGGCTAGAACTCATGACCCGTGAGATCATGACCTGAGCTGAAGTCAGATGCTCAACCGACTAAGCCACTCAGGCGCTCCTAATTATATCATTTGAAATAGATCTAAAAGGTGAATTTTCTCCTCACCTCTTTCTGCTTAAACATCCAAGGATTCCAGAAGGCTCAAGAATTTCAGTCATGAATGAAGATTATTCCAACCTCCTTCTTCTCGGGACTATAACTGGAAAGATAATTCCTTGTTCCATGCCCTAGCTGCCCACTTCTTAGATATCCCTGTAGGTTGTTGATTACTAAGCAAATATGGCGGTTACCTAGCCCATTCAGTTTGACACGCTCATCAAAAATGGCTTGTAATAAGATCCAAATCAGCCATCTGAAACCTGAAACATGCTCTCCTATAGGGCACCCCCTGTATGCCAGATTTAGCCTAAAAATGACAAACAGGGTAACTGTGTGAGTGCTATTTCAGCTTAGATTTTCCTCTTCTCTAGAAAATTCGGAGAATTGGAGGCACCATCCCTTATTGACCCAGCGCAGGAAATTTTGACTGTCAGTGATAGAGTGAACTTACTGACTGTCTGAGTTGGGATTAACACGCATTAATGTGTGGTGGGCAAGATAGGTCCAAATTTAATAGCTGCAATGTATGAAAAGAAGGAGTCATTGGGGAGGGGAACGGCAGAGGTCTAGGAATCTGAACAGTGTTTGAACTTTTTTCCTTTAACACGGATCTGCTTTTCTAAAAACCCAACTCTCTCAAATTAGTTGGGTCATTGTTCCTCGGGAGTTTTATTTCTCTACAGGGAGAATTTCCAACACACAACATTACTTCTTTTCATCCCTAATTGTGATGCCTCCTGCTAATTGAAAGCTGGGCCTTGTGGTTTCCAGAACACTAATTTGTGATGGTAAAACCTTTACCCATCATAAATTATTTCATTGTTCAACAAGGATGTAAAATAATTAATTGGCTCTTTGGCAGATAACTTCAGCATTTGCAGGATCTGTTTTATAAGAAATTTTATTGATGAAAATGTGTCTAAAGCTTTAGCAATGCACTTGGCTTTAGCATTTGGCAGCAAGGAGACAAAATCTTAACGCCAAAAACCTCCCCAGGGCATGAAGCAAAGTACAACTTTGCATCTATATTCCTGCTGTAGGTCATTGGGGGTCTCCTTTTACAGACAATTGGCAAAAGACTTCAGTGACTATTTTATGATCCGTTTTGATTTTGTATATGAGCAAATCTCACATTTCAGCCATGAGACATACCCATGTTTTACCGCATTGCCCTTAAACGATTTTTCAAGAAGTTGCATTAACTCTTAAAATTGACAAGAATAAATAGAGGCACCATAAATTTTTTCAGTTGAAGTCATAGGCATCACACGCTAACTTACTTATTGTTAGGCTGTTGGGAATGGGGGGTGTTTGGGTTATGTTTTTTTTAACACACAGAAATGTCTAAAATTCATCATCGGCAAATATGCTTGGCTGTCCTAATGCTGTGATTTTTGGGAAATTAAACTGGGTCTATATGACACCAGTGCATCCAGCAGATGTCTCAGAAGAAAATCCCCAAAACTGGTTGTTTAGTGATGAATGGACAAAAGAACCAGTCTGATATTTAAGTTGACACAGATGAATGGCTTCCTCATTTGTAAGCCTACCTATATCTTGTACAAAGCTGGCTCAAAGACACTATGGAAATGCTGGTTGACTGAAATTGTGCTTTCCATAAGCACTCCATTCTGTTTCAAACAAAAACATCAAGAGAGGCAAAAGTGATACAGACAGCGCTTGCTTCTTGAATGTGGGCCACTTGCCGTACCAACGTGTGTTTATAATAAACTCTTCCAGATTAACGTGTCTATTCCTGCATTCAACTGTACTCTTCAAGATTAACCTAATTTGGGGGAGGGGGGGAACGCTGGGAAAATGTAACATATTCAAAAACAGCAAACAAGGAAGTTACACATTTGTGTGAATAATTTCCATTGTATTATAACTAAGACCAGAAGAACAACCAAGAAAAATGGACGATCGAGCAGGGTGTTGACATCTCTTTCTTGCTAACACCACAGAGTTCTGAACACATTTCCATATAATCTCTTCTTTTCAAGGATTCATTATTTGGCTTCACAAAGTTTTCTTCAGACCAAAGAAGTTTACTTAGACATTTTGGAAAGTAGTAACTATTTTTAAAATTTCAAAGAAGTAAAACTCCACAAGGGAAAGTACCAGGGTGGGAATGGGGAGCTGAGGTAGTCCTTTGGGAGCCCAACTCTGGCCTGGATGTAGCCTCCTCACTGCCCCTCTGGTGCTCAAGACCCTCAGGCAGGACAGGGGTCCAGGGAGCACCTTGGGGTCCTGCAAGAGGGGAAGTGCTGGAGTTCTCTGGTGGTGTTCCAGGAGATAAGTCCTGTCTTCCATCTTCTTGGTGCTGGTCCCTGGGCTGTTGTGGGCATGGCTGTGAGCAGTCATGTTCCTTGGTGGGGCTCTGAGCTGGGAATGGTGAAGCAACAGGAGAGAGAGGAAGAGGAGAAAGAGGAAGAGAAAGAAAATGGGGGGGGGAGGGGAACCTTCAATGAATTTTATCAGTTGGCCTTCTCCAGAGAAACAGAACCCACAGGAGATGGTGGGGTAGGGAGGAGACAGAGAGATGGAGAAATGGTATATATACAGATGTCTGTCACCTGTCTGTCCATCTGCTATCTATCTATCTATCATCTATCTATCTATCTATCTATCTATCTATCTATCTATCTATGTATTTTATCATCTATCTACTTATCTATATATCTATCCACAAATAGATACTTATGTTAAGGAAGAAGATTTATTTTAAGGAATTGGCTCACATGTTTATGTGGGATGGCAAGTCCAAAACCCACCAGGGCAGACACAAACCTGGAAATATAGGCAAGATTTTACCTTATGGTGTTAAGGCAGAACTGTTTTCCATCATGGAAACCTGCTTTTGCTTTTATAGCCTTCATTCGATTGGAGGAGGCCAACCCTATTATAGAGCATAGTTTCTTTTGTTTAAGGTCAACTGATTGTAAATGTTAGTCATATCTACAAAATACCTCCACGCAACATCTAGACTGGTGTTTGACCAGACAGCCGAGCACCATAGCCTAGCAAGCCATCACAGAAGTCGTGTGTGTCCTTTATAAATGAAGCCGATGAAGAGGAAAGAATGTGAACAGAGTATGGGAAATCTCCTGCCCTTCTTTTACAAGTGAAGAGTGACAAGACCCAGAGAAGTTAGTCACCTCTACAGTAACCTTTACAGCCACCTCATTTTGAGACACCAAAGAGAATGGATCTGAGTTATAATTATGGTTTTGCTCCAGAAAACACACAACAAAGTACTGTAGGTTCAGGAAATCACTCTTATTTTCATCAATCTCAAAGAAAGTTTCTCTTTCTGGACTCGGTGCCACCAAGAGAAATCTCTGAGATGTAATGACTGCTTCTGCCCAAGGCTTCCCCTGCCTCATCTGAGGGACGGGAATGGCAGTGCTGTGGCTGTGCCCAGACCCACACACATTAATCATCTTAATGCGGTGGACCCAGTCACCTTTGTCAAATCATCGGTCAGTCAACTTCAAAATATCAGAACAAGGTGTTGGATAGACTTGATCATATTTTGGTGAGTAAATTAACCTGACTTGTTCATTTAGGAAAAAAGGTTGAAATGTGCTCAGTCTTAGTCATGGGCTGCTCAGGGTGTTTTTCTTTCAAACTACTCCTCATAGAGGACAACCTCTTTCCAAAAATGCAGGAGACATGTGGTCAAAGTGACACCAGGCCCTGAATAAATTGCTGTACTGCTTTTTCTGTGAGTAAAATATTATAAATTCAAATGACCTCTTCAGAGCATTTAAGGTACAGGAAGTGAGTCATAGAAAAAAAAAACCCCTGCAGCCTCTGGATTCTGGCAAAAAAGTAACACAAAACAAAACAAAACAGGCTTAATTAGTGAGAAGGTGAATTTGAAAAATCTGATTTAATATTATTTTAAAAAGAAAAACCACTTATGACTTTAATGTTCTCTCAAGTATAATCATTTCAAAGTATTTTTTAATCCAGTTCTTTTGTGAATGTGTTTTTTAAATATGTGAGAATAAGATGAAATCATGCACATGGAGAGGAAAGCTGTTACAGCAAAGCAATATGTTATAATTTAAGTACTTCATGTTCTGTCGATGTTTGCTGGTTATCAGAAGAATGAATAGGAAATTTTCTACCAAAGCAAATATAAATGTTTTAAATGGATGTTTCTTGTCTTGTGTTGTATTCTCTTTCGTCTGTGCCCGTTAGATTATATTTCGTAATTTAAAATTAAATTAAAATTTGAAAATAATTTTCTTCATGAGAAAGGTAGTTTGGTATTCCAGAGCTCTGGGAATTTATCGTCAGGGGCACTTGACAGACTATTTTAATTTAATGGGACGGAACGCATCCTGTAAACATCTCCTATTAGTGTGGATTCTGCAGAACCGCTAGAAGGTGTGTATACGTAGAGAAAGGTATGCGTTGTAAGGAACTTGCTCGCATGGCTTATGGAGGCTGGCAACTCCCAAGTTTTGTAACTGATAAGCTGGAGACTCAGGAAAGCCACGGTTTGAGTTTTAGTCCAAGTGCAGGAAAGAGCTGCCGCCCCAACTCCCAAGAGTCTCAGACAGAGAGAGCATATATTCTGTTACTCCCACTTCTGTTCTAGTCAGGCCTCCCATGGACTGGATGAAGGTCGTCCACCTCAGGGAGGGTGGCCTGTTTTCCTCAGTTATCAACTCAAATGTAATCTCGTCCAGAAATACCCACGTGGACACTCCAGAACAGTGTTTAAGGAAACTTCAGAGGACCTGCTGGTCTAGTCAAGTTGACACATAAAATTAGCCACCGTATCCCCCTAACCACCACCACCACCACACACACACACACACACACACACACACACACACACACACCCTGGCTGGGGATGGACGAAGAGGGGAGTTTGGAGGCTGTGCTGGAGGCAGGTGACCCCACCATATGGGGATCTTTCCTGGGAGGAGACAACATGCCAAAGAGTAGCGAGAAAGACGAGACCTCTGCTTGCTGCACAGTTTATATCCTCACTTGGACCCAGGGCCCCAGAGCCGAGCAGGCCCTCAGATGACAATGGTCCCATGGGTCCTGTGAAGCTGCCGAGGGAGGATGTCTGTGCTCAGAGCTGCAGTGGGCACTTTCTAACTAAGCTTCAGACGTGCCCACTACCCTGGGCCCCCCAGACCTGACCGACTCTGGGGAATCCACACGCTTCAGGAGGAGTACTGGGCAGAAGGACCCGTAGTTGGTCCATACACACCAGAGAACCCGAACTGCATAAGCCACGGGCTCTAACAGAAGTCAAAGGAGAGAGAAAATAAAGCAGATTATCGTTAGACTTCCCAGCCCTTTGGCAAGAGGCAGGCACCTTGAAGGATTTGTTTCAATTTAGGGAAAAAAAAAAATGGGTAGACATTTCCACACCTTGAATATTATGTTTCATTTCATACCTCTCACAATTTGAATGTGTTGGCAAATAGCTGCTCTCTTCCTCAATAAACTGGTTGCTAGGACAACCTTTTTCTCATCTACTATTAACCTACCTACAGACTTTACTTGAACTCCGTGTCCCATTCATTGTGTCTGTTCCAGATCCCAACGCAAGATACAGAATTCCATTTAGTTGTCTTGTCTCCTTAGTCTTCTCCAGGCTGGGTCTCTCCCCTAGTCTTTCCTTGTCTTTTATGATCTTGACACTTTTGAAAACTTGTTTTATAGAATGTCCCTCAATTTCACTTTGATATTTTCTCATGGTCAGATTAAGGCTATGCATTATCAACAATAGTACCACACTGGTGATGTTCTGTGCTCTTCAGTGTATCCTATGTGGGGGATGTCCACATATCTTTTTTTAAAATGTTTACTTTTGAGAGAGAGAGAGAGAGAGAGAGCTGAGGAGGAGCAAGGAGAGAGGAGATAGAAAATCTCAAGCAGATGCGACACTATTAGCAAAGAGCCTGACACGGGGCTTGAGCTCACAAACCGTGAAATCATGACCTGAGCCAAAATCAAGAGTTGGAAGCTCAACCTACTGAGCCCCCCAGGCACCCCCACAGGATGTCCACTTATCTTACTACTGGTCATGTTAAGCTTGATAATTGGTTGGGGTGGTGTCAGCCAGGTTTCTCAACTACGAAGTCGCTACTTTTGTCCATTGTAATGAATAAATGTCTTGGGGAAGATATTGTGAGGCTATACAAATATTCTGTTCCTCCTCAGACATTTGCTCACTGATTTTAGGATTTCCTGATGGCTCTTGCCTGCAACAATTATTATTGCAGATTTGCCTAATGGTCATTTCTATTTCCTACGTTTCTTCCACATTTACTAATTGGAATTTTTCTGTAAGACGTCTTCTGTAAGATATGTTTTCCCCAGGCATTTATTGATTCAGTTAATTTACATCAGTATGGATTTGTGGGTATTTATTTTACTTGGGGGGCTAAATAAATACTATTTATTTTGTTGCTCAGACTGGTCCCACTTTGGCCAATGGGATGGCCTTCAGTTATCCCCAATGTCTTGTCAACATGATCTCTGTCTCTCTCTTTTGTTTTGTGGGTTTGTTTTGTTTTATTCTGAGAACTTGCTTCCAATTCAGACCTCATAGAATATTCCAGGGTCTTCTCACATTTTCCTGTCCCAAACCTGGAACCAATCACTTCTCCAAGGAGCCCTAGTTTCTTTTATTGAAAGATCATGTTTAGGAACTAAGAGCTGGACACACATATTATCTTTTTAGTAGAAAGTTACTCCTCAGCCTTTACCTGTCATCTTGAGATATCAACCCCTAAGGCTAGTATCGCACAGCTTATGACTTCTAGAACATTCACTATTATTTTGTAAAATGCCCCTCCTTCTCCCGCTGCATATTGTCCATTCATTCAGTCAAAACTCGATGCCACAGATACCGTGTTGGGCCCTGGGTAATAAAGCAGTGAAAAAGATGGGTTCAGTCCCTGCACTGGGAGGTTTACAAACAACTAGAGGGGCTAGATTTTAAAGAAGAAATTACAGAGCAATATGCTAAGTACTGAAATTGAAGCCGCAGGAGATTCACACAGAAGAAACACACAAGATGTGGGGGGAGGTGAGCTTGGTGAGATTAAGGAAAGCTTCTCAGAATAAATCCTACTAAGGCCAGAAGTATGAAAAGGGCTTGGTCTCAAAGAGAGGGCAGTGGGGTAGGAAGCAGAGAAAGAGAAAACATTTTAGACGTGGTTAAAAGCCTGCGCAAAACAGAACATATCTCAGCCTGAAAATGAAGGGAAGTGGCAAACTGAGAGTGTAGTGCTGGCTCCAAAGAGTATCAAGGGATACAGCTAGAGGGCAAAGCAGGAGCCAAATCAAGGCCGGCTTTGTTAAACAGATTTAAGGGTCTGCATTTATTCTAACAGCCACTGAAAGCCACAGAAACCTTTTTAGCAGGAAAGTGGCATGATCAGATTTATACTGTAGACACATCACTCAGGCTAACCTGTGAAGCATGGATTTGAGGGGCACCTGGCCAGCAACTGTTTTAGCAATTAGGTGACATGATGTAACTGAGAGAAGGGAGAGAAGTGAATGAATTCTAGCAATATTTAGGAGGTGAAGTCAGCAGAACAAGATGATTTATTGAATGGGGGAGATGAGAAGGAAGCAGAATTCACGGGAGACTACAGTCTAATTGTGTTGTTGAATGTCCCTCAATTTGCCTTTGTCTGGTTGTTTCCCCTTGGTTGGTTTCAAGTTATGCATTTTCGGCAGGAGTATGACATAAGCGATCTCTGTCCTTCAAGAGTCACGTGATTTCAGTGGGTCTCATTTTTAGCATGTTAACTTTGCTCACCTAGTTAAGGTGGTGTGTGCCAAATGTCTCCAGTCTGAAGGTATCTTTTATAACATTCTAACTAATAAATCGCCTGTGGGAAGATGCTCTGAGACTATGGATCTGACTACCCAACAAACTGTCACTCAATAGCTTTAGTATCCATTAATGATTCTTGCCGGAACCAATTATTCTTGCCAGGCTTGCAAAATGGTGATTTTCAAATCCTCTCCTTTCTTCTTTATTAGGTTATCTGACAGTTAACAGAATATAGACAAATGAACAAAAAGGTAAATAAAGCTTCTTCTTCACTTTCCTTATGTGTAATTTTCAGTATCAACATGGAATCCTGACTATCTTATTCAATGTATTATAGTGCATTATTTTGCGCAGTTTTGATGCCTAATTTCTCCTGATTTAACTGGTGGGAAGCCCCTCTAAGCTGGCTTCCATGACCCTTTCATATAGACCACTTTCTGGTTTTCTCACACAAAAAGATGTTTCAGACCAATGTTTACTTTCTTTGCTCCAGGTCTGGGAGCAGCCATCCCCCTCCTGATTCCTGTTTCTTTTCAAAAAGAAACAGTATTTACACACCCAGATCTGAGCACGAGGTGTGCTTAGTCATTTTTGATGACCAGTTTCTTTGAGAAACTAATTTGGAGAATCTATTGGAGTCTAGAGAAAAGGTGTGCACTTCCAGACAGAATTTTGCACTGGTTTCTGTAAAGAGTCTAGAGAGATTGCCAATCAATAACACTTCAGATTAAATTCACGATTGGAGTATCTGGGGGCCACCCAACTAGTTGGAGTCGGGACTTGTCTCTTTTCCTGATCCCTTTGTTTAGCTGTCTCATTTAGCACCACACCCAGCTCTTAGGCCTCACTAATTACTGTCTGATCACTCTGAGTAAGGGAAGTTTTGCTGCCAGTCTTTGAGATCTCATCTGGGCTCAAGAAGGCTCTGCTTTCTGTCTTCCCCTGATTCCCTGATGAACTAACTGACCTATGCTTTCGCGTACTGCTTTTAATTAAGAGTACCTCTAGTCTTGGACTTTCCAACACTGTTTCCTTTATTTTTTTTATTTTTTTAAGATTTTTTTTAATGTTTTATTTATTTCTAGGAGAGAGAGAGACAGCGTGAGCAGGGGAGGGTCAGAGAGAGAGGGAGTCACAGACTGAAACAGGCTCCAGGCTCTGAGCTGGCAGTCAGCACAGAGCCCGACGCACCGACGCGGGGCTCGAACCGACCAACCGCGAGATCATGACCTGAGCAAAAGTTGGACGCTTAACCGACTAAGCCACCCAGGCGCCCCTCAAGCACTGTTTTAACTAAACTCAGTTGCTTTGGGGGAAAGCTTCAGAGATCTCTGGGTACTTACTTCCTCTTTCAGCGAAATCTCTGAGCTATTTTTCTGGACCCTGGGTGGGATGCTAGCCTCTGGTCTTGATAGCTGTAGCCCCTGTCATCTACAAGTGAACTTTGCTGAGGGATTTTGGGGCCCCAGTGTTCCCCACTTGCCACATCGGGGATAGAGCCTCAACCGGTGAGAGGAGCTGGGTAGAGGAAGATAGCTCCCACCTAACTTCGTGGTGTACTTACCGCAAACTTCACATCTTCACGTCGGGGTTGAAGGGAATGAGAAATGCTAGTAACCTGCTGCTCTTCTTGGTAAGGTCCCATGCCTCTTGGTTGGGCACTGAGTGGAGTCATGTATTTTTGGCCCCTTTGCCCGGAGTGAAGCCTCCATCAAGCTGAGCTGGGAAAGGAGGAGAAAGAGAGCAGGTCGGGGCTCACACGCCACAGATTCTTACTGTTCTTACCGAGATTAGATTTTCTTGAATAAATATTTCTTCGTTTGCCGTGTGTTCTTAGGACAATTGCCAGAGACTTTCAATGGCTGGGGTTTTTTTATATGTATAATTTTCACCAGTTACGCTTATTTCACTGGAGAGTGGGTCCGCGGGGCTCAAGCCACTGTCCCAGAATCGGAACTCCAACTTTCCTTTTAATTTTATATTGTTTGTTTGACATAGAATAGCCATAAATTTTTATAGAGTCATATCTATTCCTGTTTTCTTGCCTTATTTGTTTTACTTCTTTTATGCTTAGAAATTCATCTTCACCCAGAAACTTGTCACAATAGTTACCTATTTTTATGTTTTCCTAAGTTGCCACCTAATTTTTAGTACATCAGAATTTATCTCAACATAAGATGCACGACTGCTACCAAAATTAACTTTTCTCCAATAGAAAATATCTTAACACCATTGGTTGAGTAATCTATTAGTCTCTCAATTTTTTTTCATTACCCTTTGTCATTTATTGAATTGTTACATACAATGTTGGTCCACCTATATTTTTATAGATTCCTCATTGTATGAATGCTTTTTAAAAATAGTTTATTTATATTTGAGACAGAAAGAGAGAGAAGGAGCACGAGTGAGGGAGGGGCAGAGAGAGAGGGAGACAGAATCCGAAACAGGCTCCAGGCTCTGAGCTGTCAACACAGAGCCCGACACGGGGCCACAAACTGTGAGATCATGACCTGAGCCTAAGTCAGATGCTCAACCGACTGAGCCACCCAGGCGCCCCATGTGAATACTTTTTGTAATATATTTTAAAATCTAAAGCCTTCATTATTCTGAATGCTCCAAGTTACCTTAGCTGTTTTCATGAATGTATTCTCTTTTTTTTTAATATTTTTTTAAATGTATTTATTTCTAGGAGAGAGAGAGAGAGAGAGAGACAGAGAGACAGAGACAGCATGAGCAGGGGAGGGTCAGAGAGAGAGGGAATCACAGACTGAAACAGGCTCCAGATTCTGAGCTGGCAGTCAGCACAGAGCCCGACGCGGGGCTCGAACCCACGAACCGCGAGATCATGACCCAAGCGAAAGTCGGACGCTTAACCGACTAAGCCACCCAGGCGCCCCTTCATGAATGTATTCTGCCAGGTGAACTAAACTTATTTTGCTAACTCACAAAATTCTAAAACAATTTTGATCAGAATGAATACTCTGTTAATCAGTTTGGAAAAGCCAACACTTTTGCTCTATTAACTTATTCCGTATGAGATAGGGAAACCAAAAACCTGCTTTTTTCTCCCTTTCCTGCTTCTATTCTCACTAGGACCTGCACCCCCTCCCTACACACGCTTTAATGTATGTCCTCCTTGTAAGGGACAAAGAGTTAATGATTTGTTTGGAGTCTTCCAGCACAACAGATAACATCTAAGGAATGACCAGGCAAAGCCATCCTGTGCATATTCCAGGCCACTGGTGCTAGACATCTTGACGCCAAGACCCCCGGGGTCCAGGGAATAAGTGACTTATGATGGACACCTGGCCCCTGTCCTTTTTCTGACCAGTTCCTGGATGTCCGAGAGGACATGTGTATCAGGCCACAATCATCAATAAAATCCCCAGGCCCCAAGCAAAGACCAGACTCCTTTCTTTCCTTTCTGAGTCTCCCAGACACCCTGTCCATCTGTCCCTGCATTGTCCCTATACCTCCAATAAACTCCTCTTTCACCTCCTGCTGTGTCCCATTTGACTTCCATCCTGCACACAGCCCAGGACCCGCTTGGCTAGTCTGTGGGACCCTCTCCGGGTCCTCAGACCCAGCCTGCTGGCATCACATAGAACGTGATATGACTTTTCATTAATTTCAATCATCTTTTAAAACTCTCAGAAAATTTAAATTTTCCCCAGAAGTCCAGTATAACTGTTGTTCAGATTACTCTTAAGGGCCTTTTGTAATTGCTTTGTTTTGTTTTGTTTTCTTTCTGATTGTTCACATGACTAAGATTTTTCCAATATGTTACATAATTGCATCTATTATACAGGAAACTACCAATATTTGTAACTTTATCACATCTGTCCACCTTATGAACTCTTAATGAACTTAACAGCTTTTGATTTCATTCTCGGGGGATGTTAAGCAGTGAATTCAAATTATCTACAAGTAACGATTATTTTCTCTCCTCCCCGCCAGACATCATCTTCAAGGACAAAGTATAGTTCATTATCATCTCATTTGCAATGTTGAGTGCAGAATTGAGGTACTTTGCAGATAAATGATATCCAACATCCATTTATTTAAAATAGCCAAGAAATGTTGAGTGGTTTTATTGTTCAAATTATGCAGGCGACTTCTCAGGGCCCCCAACAATACCGCTTTCATGTGCAGATACAGACCCCAGAATGTCACAGAGCAAGTCCTTCAGGCATGGCTCCCTTCATGCAAATGAAGAAGGCAGATGGAAATCATTGTGATGAAAATCTAATTTTTCAAGAGCTTTGGTGTGCGTTATCCACATTTTCCAAGCATTTGCCACAAAAATTTAAGGTCAAGCTGGCCTTCCCAAGACCCTTCCTGCTGCCAAAAACTTTGTGCATGTGCTCGGGGTATAGAACTCAATTTAATATCAACCAGAGTCAAATGTAATTAGAAAGACAGACTAACTGGAAACAAAATATCAACTGTATTCCAGGGTCAAGTATACCTATTTTAAATATCTAGTATTATAGAGTGATGGGCCTAATTCCAGGGTTAGTATAGGGCAATGACAATGTTTGTGCCGGACTAGTTTGGGAAATCTGGGTCAGAACCCCAGCTTTCTTTCACTACCTGTTTGACCTTGGGCGCTATACCCGTGTTAGTGAACACGGTTGGGTTTGATTCTAGCCCTAAATATCTTAGACAACTTTATTTCTCTCCCCTCTAAAAGTCTGGACTTAGTTATTAAGGGAAAAATATAGAGACTCAGCCTCACAGTGACCTCAGAGATTGCACTGACATTCTCAACGTGTGGGCATGGCCTTCCTCCTCACAGTTCAAGATGGCACCTTGGGCCAGTCACCATACCTGCATTTCTGGTGGTGAAATAGGGAAACTTGAAAGACTCTATAAAAATCTGCTTTTTGCTCCTTTTCCTGTTTCTGTTCTCGCGAAGACCTACACCTCCACTTTATGCATGCCACATAACGCATATACTGTGTTTTCTTTGTAAAGGACGAAGAATTAATGACTTCTTTAGAATACATAACACTCAGGAAGGACCATGTGAGAGTGACCAGATGAAGCCAAGGGGATCTGCTGAGGTCAGATCAGTGATACATTCTTTATTGGTCTCTCCTACAAATAACATGTTTTCTATAATAGGTATGTTATCTGAGGAAGTATCGTGATTATCAAAACTTTACAGCCATGAGTCTTGGCCTGTGTTGCCCAAATACACAATTGCATCGAGTAAGCAAGACTAAAATATAGAAAAGTAGAGCCACTGGCCTTTGTCACACAGAGTTGACGAGTGGCAACCTGGATCCAGAACCCTGAGCCTCCTAATTCATATTTCAAGCCTCTTTATCATTGATCCATCTCCCTTTCCTTTCACTGTGACAGACACGAGTGCTGGCCAGAGATTGGAACACAGTGATTTATACAATTTCCCCAATGAAATACTAAATGCAATAAGGAAACTGAGAAATTCTGCATGTACAGGATACTACTTGAAACTTGATTAAAACAGTCAAACTGTTTGATTAAAACCTAACAAGAGGCAGTAACTGAATTGAACAGGTTTGAATTTTAAACTCTGTTGCTATCTCTTGAGGTAATCTATTCAATCCCCAACCTATTTTAATACAGAATATAAGAATAAAGCCAGTGTTAAATGTACCCATATTCATTTGCTGACAGTACTGGAAGGGGAAAAATGTTCTATTGTTCAAGAGAAAAGGGTTTTCAAATATAACTACTTTATTGACCTTAAAGCATATGAGTAAGACCTTATAATTTGAGGTTCTGTAAGAAATGCAATCCTTGTGGGGCGAATCATAGGGCTAAGTTCTCCTGAAAGAAGAATAAACTTGGTTTGCCATGTGGGCCACAGCTTGAATGAGAGTCTCGAGTTCTTATCTGATAGCAACTACTCACCACTGGGACCGCCCCCCCTCCCAGGCAGGGAGGGTCAAGGGCTCTCAGAATAGCCAGATATACTAAGGTCCTGGGGAGATTCAGGAGTGGCGGCATGAGGAAGGAGACACGGCATCCTGATGGTTCTAAGACTGAGGATTTGTCTACAGATCTTCTGTCAGGTGGAAACTGCATCCTTAGTTTTAGCATCTCATTCATTTTGCCCATCGAGATCTCTCTTGCTCTCTCTGCTCGAATTGCATTTGAGATTTTTTTCCCTAGATGTTGTTGTCAAATGTAATAATAATAATGGGTAGTAGTAGCCACAGCAGCAACTGCCATTTACTGAATCCTATTCTATTCCAGATATTCCGTGAAGTACTTTTTATACATTACTGTATTCATTTGATCCTCAGAAGAACTCTATGAGATTAGTCTTGTGATGCCCATTTAACAGTACCAAAAGTGAGGCACAAAAGAATAGATAACTTGTCTAATGTCAAACAGCAGGTCAATGGCAGGATGGGGATTTAAATCTGGTTGATTCTAAATGATCTTAATCACTACATTAACTTCCCTATATTATTTATTTTTTTCTCCATTACGCCAACAAAATATACCTTTTACCTCCATTAGCTGTCCCTAAATATACCTTTCTTATATCATAATGATTTTCACTTGCTGGTATTTTGCTCTAGTTTTCACTGCTAATTTTCTTCCTGGCACTGATGATGTCTTCATGATTTTTGATCCCAGGGAAAAGACTCGGGGAGAACTTGTCTACAGTACATTGTTTTGCACATAGCAGATATTCAAAGTACTTGGTTGAATCACTAATGGACATCTGAAACACAGTATTTCCCCTTTGACTTTTCTGCCTAAGGAGAAATAGAATAAAAATCTGCCTCATTTTGGGTGCCTGGTGGCTCAAACGGTTAAGTATCCAACTCTTGGTTTCAGCGCAGGCCATGATCTCACAGTTTGTGAGTTGGAGCCCCTCAGTGGGCTCTGCCCTGACAGGGCGGAGCCTGCTTGGGATCCTTACTCTCTTACCCTCTCCCCACTTGCACGCTTTCTCTCTCTCTCTCAAAATAAATAAAGCAACTTTAAAAAATATTAAAAAAAGAAAAGAAATCTGCCTCATTCGTATGAGGACATTTAAGGAATTTTCTTTGGTTGACCTGCATGGCTTAGATTTCAGTGACCCTAGAACTAATCTTCACAATTAACAGCTAATGTTTTGGTTATTTCTCTTCTTTCTACAGATATCTTCAAGTGATGAAACACGGCTTCTATCCAGGAAATCGGGTCGTTGTTAATTTTGCACCTCTGTATACACACATATACATATAAAACTTATTTTGGAAAGAAAAATTAAGCATTTAATGGGTATCTAGTCAAATAGTAGCTTTAAGACATTAAGGATAAAGTGACTATAGAAACGTGTATTTTATTTCATTGTTTGTTATAGACCAAAAAGCGATTTTACAGATGTATGTTTTGCCAGAATGTTGCCCCTGATTATTCATGGATTTGGTGTCAAAAATCCAGCTCCCTTAGTCCCTTCAGCTCAGGCCCAGAGGAAATAACCCAAAGTGATGTCAACTGGCTGTGAGCCAACGTGTGACGGAAGCCCATGCACACTCAGAGAGGACCCCGAGTTAGATACATATGAGTCTCCTGTGAGCTCCTGCCTATGACCCTGTCCTGCCCTGTCAGCGGTGGTCCCCCCCTGTGGCCCGTCCTTGGTGCTGTTCGTCTCCTCTTTCATGGAGCACTGCCCACAAGAACGCTCTTACTTCACCATCTGGGACTGCGGTCCCCAAAGCTTCTGTGTATATAGTAAATGATCACAAGCAAAGGAATGGGTTTTGGTCCCATAGGCAGCAGAGCAGCGTTGACCAAACCTTAAAGCTGCATTTCATGGAGCTAATGCAAAAGAATATTTTTATCTGCTGCCTTCTTGTAGCCCCACAAGTACCAAGCACTGGACATCTGAAGCCTTGCACAGACGCCATAGCAAGCAAAGAAGGAAACCCAGCTGTTGAAGAAGCACAGGACGCAGCCTGCCTTGAACAGAGTTTTCCAAGTCACAGAACTCCAGAGAAACTTGCGTGAGCCAGAGAGCAAAAAGCCTAAGGCACAGAAGCGTAGTTACTAAATTAACTGTTTTCAGTAACACACCTTTCAATTAAAAATTATTACAAAGAATGGAAGCAGATGTTGCCTTAAAAAATAATCAGCTATAGCGTGTAAGCTTTTCAAAATTCTTTCCATGTCCAAGACACACAGTAAATGAAAGTGCTAAATAAATAAATGTGTGGTGATGATGATTTTCTAGCAAACTCATATTTGTCCAACATATACATAAAACATGCATGTAAAGAATTGCTCCAGTTCACCTGGGTGGTTCAGTTTGATGAGTGTGTGACTCTTGTTTTCCGTTCAGGTCATGAGCTCACAGTGGTGAGACTGAGTCCCGTGGTGGGCTCTGCCCCGGGCGTGAAGCCTGCTTAAGATTCTCCCTCTCCCTCTCCTTCTGCTCCTACCCTGCTCACATGTGCACACACGTGCTTATGCTCTGTCTCTCTCTCTTTGAAAAAAAAAGAAAAAAGAATTGTGCCATTATATATTTAAAAATCCCTCTGTGTCTTTAGCTCCAAGCATCAGTTCCTTTACACCAAATAAAATTGGCAGGAAAGCCATACCAACACAAGACCATTTTTTCTCATGGAAGGATAATCACCTTGATGGCTCTATCTCCAAAATTAGTGATTTTCTTCAAACCAATGGAATTTCTGATGGAAAAACAAACATTTTCTCACATTCTAAAGTTAGTTAACTAACCTGAGTGCTCTATAACTACCCCTTGCTTCAGCGTGTGGTTTCCAGTGAAGGTTCTGAAAGCCTATTCAGGGATAGAGCATGGTCCACTAGGAAAGAAGATACATAAATTAGACCCAAGGAAAGGGGAAAGCAGCAAAAATAAAATCAAGTGTGCAGAGTAGAAGAGCAAAAACGAAAAGCAGAAAATCACAGTGTTGCTAAATGGTTAGACTACATGTAAAATAAATATACTTTCTGGTTTATTCAAATAGTGACAACATACTTTTTTTGAGTGTTTATTTTTTTTTTTTTTGAAAGAGAGAGAGAGCATGAAAAAGGAGGAGGTGGGGGGAGGGGAGAGAGAATCCCAAGCAGGCTCTGTGCTATTAGCACAGAGTCCAATGTGGGGCTTGATCCCATGACCCTGGGATCATGACCCGAGCCGAAATCAAGAGTCAAATGCCTGACTGACTAAGCCACCAAAGTGCCCATGATGACATACTTTTAAAAAATCTCCTTATTTTAAGAAAAAGTAACCACAAGAAGGAAAAATAAGCTAGATGACTCACTGCATAGGAGGATGTAGTAAACAGAAGATAAAGAAAATGGGACAGTGAAATAGGTAGTTTATCAGACTTGCAGTGAGGGCAGCAGAGCTCCATGAAAATGTCCTTCTAGTGGATCCTGATGCTTCCTGAGGAACTTAAAAGCCCATCCAGCACCCACATCCTGAGAGTGGATGAGACAAAGAGGGAAAAAGAGGAAAGCAAGGAAAGAAATGCAGACTGTGGAGAGAATGAATAACTTCCCTGCGGAAAACGTGTGTACACACATCAGCAAATCAGCTAATCCGTTAGGTGGTCAGTCAGGGAGGCACTGACCTGGCCGCTCTACGTGAAGAGCCGTCTTCCTCTTCCCATATAGTCAGTAACTGACAGTCAAGGCTAAACCCACACTTGGGGAGAGCGCTTTCAGTCCATTACTGTATTTATTTTACTTTCCCCGTTCACAGTTAGATAGTAGTTTGTACATTCTGTGTGACTACACTTTTCTTTTTGAGCATTTTCATGTGCAGGCAGTAAGAGATTTACTGTTGGCCATATAACAACAAGCAGGCAAACAAAAAACAAGACAAAAGCAGATCTAGAAGTGTCACGTACACCGCAGTCCAACTGCAGTGGATTTAAGAGAGAGTAGGGAAAGAGAAGTTGGAAACCAGAGCATGGAAACTTTTTTCGAGGAGGTTGCTTTGAATGAGGAGAGACGCAGGACTAACAGAGATGAGGTTTTTATTTCTTAAGATGGAAGAAAAAATATGTTCTCTCTTGCTGCACTGGTTTCTCTCTCTAAAGAGGGGAAGGTGCTGCAGGAAAGGAAAAGAAATGCTAGATCTATGACCTCAAGCAGATCAGGGGGAGAGAGCTCTAGGGAGGGATAGTGGGTGCATGTGAGGATGGGAGCCTGACAAAGATCTCTTCTGATTATTCCTGTTTTCCCCATGAAATAGTAAGTGAAGCCCAAGAGTGAGGAGTCTGGAAGAGGCACTGGAGATCTGAAGACGGAGAAGGCACAGCACTGTTTCTAGAAGAGTGAAAGAGGCAAAAATAGAACAGACAAGCATAGTATGACTGCCAATTGGCATTCCAGTTCAACAGAGGGTTCATGCTCATGGATTTCACACGAGCTGCACCATTTTCCTCGGGCCTACGTAATGGTGTTGTCAGTGCAAGCGTGTGAGAGGCAGAGCGTTGTAATTAGCCAGATTTGAGGGCTTTCCTGAGTGTGTTGAAGAAAGACGATGCCAAGGAAGCTGGTCATGTATGCAAGACAGTGCTTGGCCTCAGTGCCATGGGATCCAGTGCCATGGGAAGGAGGAAAGTATGAACTTGAGCAGGATGAGGGACAATGAAAAAGAAGGAGGAAACAATGGGTTTGAGCACATCAGTGAAGTTTGAGAATTGCTTGTGTTAGGGATTGGAGGAAGCAGGCAGCAGATGTGAGAGGTAACAGCCCGAGAACCAAATGCTGAAAATTGAGATGAGGGAAGTGTGGCCAGTTTCAGAGGGAGTGGCTGAGATAGGGACAACATTGTTAGAAAAGAGGTTAAGAATTAAAAAAAGGGGGAGGGGGTTTGGAAGGATCATCTGTGTGGTGCCTGAAATCTCCCAAAAGGAAGATAATGGTGCCGTACATTGGAGAGAGCGGTAGTCACCTAGCACGTCACTACTCAGAGAGTAGTCTGGCAGCAACCACACATCACCTGGGTTCTTTTCGGTTATTCAGAAGCTCAGGCTCCATCCCAGAAATCTCAAGTCAGAATCCACAACTTGGCAAGATCCTCCTAGACACGCATGTGTCTGTGGAAGCTTGAGAAGCATTCATTTAGGAATGAAACAGCTTTGTGAAATGAGAAATCCAGGTGTTGAGAGTTTGTTAATAAGGAGGGCGGAGGGTGAGGGGAGGGGGTTCTGATGACAGACTCGAAGCCATAAGGGTTTAGGGATGAGAGACAGTGTATGGCCTGGAAACCGGAATGAGAAACAAAGAAGGCAAGCACCCCACTTGCAGGATGAGCAGGAAGAACAGCCATCATTTGAAAGGATGCCATGGTCTAAAATGAGCAAATCAGAGTACTCTAGATGCTGGCGAGGATGTGGAGAAACGGGCACCCTCCTACACTGTTGGTGGGAATGTCAACTGGTGCAGCCCCTCTGGAAAACAGTGTGGAGGTTCCTCAGGAAGCTAACACTAGAACTCCCCTAGGACCCAGCAATAGCACTGCTAGGAATTTACCCAAGGGATACAGAAATGCTGATGCATAGGAGCACGTGTACCCCAATGTTCATAGCAGCACTCTCCACAATAGCTAAAACATGGAGAGAGCCTAAGTGTCCATCAACGGACAAATGGATCAAGAAGGTGTGGTTTATCTATACCATGGAATACTACGTGGCAATGAGAAAGAATGCAATCTGACCATGTGTAGCAACATGGATGGACCTTGAGGGTGTTATGCTGAGTGAAATAAGTCAGGCAGAGAAGGACAGATACCGTATGTTTGCACGTATAGGAGGATTAGGAGGAACTTAATGGAAGACCGTGGGGGAGGAGAAAGGGAAAAATGACAGGGGAAAGGGAGGGATGTAAACCCTGAGAGACTCTTGAATGCCGAGAACAAGTTGAGGGCTGATGGGGGTTGGGGGAAGGGGAGGGGGGAGACGGGCATGGAGGAGGACACTTGTGGGGATGAGCACTGGGTGTTATATGGAAACCAACCTGACAATAAACTATTATAAAATAAAATAATAAAATAAAATAAAATAAATAAAATAAAATTAAATTAAATTAAAATAAAATAAAATAGAAAGGATGCCAAGGAGGCAGTGTCCCCAGGTGGGGGGTTTAGGGGGCCAGGTTTCATTTAGAAGAAAGATAAAATAAGAATCTGAAGAAAGGGTGAGTATTCTTGAAAACTCAGGAAAAGATGGAGTTTGCCAAATTATGGGCAGTGGGTTGCAGAGGGCACAGTAAGGGGGATCTAGGGTTGAAGAGGTACAGGAGATGCCCTTATGGCAGTTGTATAGAATTAGAGGGGCACCTGGAGTCTGGGGCTTACCTGGTGACCAACTGACATAAACACAGATGAAGGAGGGAATGACTTATTCTTGACAGAATCCCTGCAGATAGTCAAGCCAAGACTGTCCGTATTGTGGGATAGAGAAATGTGGGTCCCAAGGAAACCCGTCTTCATTTCTAATTATGGAAGCTGGGAGGAAAAAAAAAAAAAAAAGAAGAACCAGTTCTACTTTCTTCAACAGAGGAATAAATAAATGCAGTTAGATGAATACATACAATGAAATATTATGGTAGAGTTCATTAAATTAACCAGGACTATGTGTCTTAACATGGCTAAACTCAACATAATGTTCAGTGAAACACACTGCATGAAAGTTTTGATAGCAAACATTCCTTTTTACACCATTTATGTAAGAAGTGTAAAGACCAAAGAATAGTGAATCCTGCTAGTGAATATATGTATATAAGTGAGTTTATAATAAATACATGCTTAAGAAGAAACCCTGATGATAACCCATCAGTTTTAGGAAACTAGTTACCTCTGGAAGAGAAACAAAGAGAAAGGGTAGAGATGGAATTTTAGTTATGTTTGTAAGGCCTATTCACAATAAAAATAGGGGCACCTGGGTGGCTCCGTTGGTTAAGTCATGACTTAACCTGACCTGACTTCCGCTCAGGTCATGATCTTGCGGTTCACGAGTTCGAGCCCCGCACTGGGCTTTGTACTGACAGCTCAGAGCCTGGAGCCTGTAGATTCTTTGTTTCTGTCTCTCCCTGCTCCTCCCCTGCTCACACTCTGTCTCTCTCTGTCTCTCTGTCTGTTTGTCTCTCTCTCTCAAAAACAAATTAAACAAAAATAAATGAATAAAATTTAAAAATAAAATTAAAAATAGATCTGAAGCAAATATATAAAATCTCAACATCTGCTCTTAGTGAACACATGAATTTCTGTATAATTACTTGAAATGTTTTTCATTTTAAAATAATGCACTGAAATGATAGATAATGGAAGAGGGATTATAATTCACTGCGGAGCCTTGGGACACAGGCACTGAGGTTCTTTAAAAATCAGGACATGGCCTTTTATCCAGCTAGCCCATCTTTTTTTAGGGTGTAGCCACAAGAACCCATCTCAACGTGCCTTGTCCTTTTCTCTGTCCCATTTCTCCAGGGTAAATGCATCATTTTTTCCTGTGTAGAGCAATTTAACTTTTACATCTGTCTCTCCTTCTAGATCCTTCCTGGGATATATTATTTCACAACGAAATGGTATTTTGCATTACCTAGGTAGTTTCTTCCCCGAAAAAAGGAATTTGATGCTCATTGTTTATTCCCTTCTCAACAAGGAGAAGGGAATAAAAATATTATCACAAAAAATACTGTGAAAGCCAAATGTTCCGTTCTTTGCAAATAAGCATACTGATGCCAACTGCTTTTCTCTCAATAGGGTGTGAGTTTTGAGATTATTTTCTGGTGATGATGATGATGATGATTATGATGGATTTGAGATATATTTGAGAGAACTTTTGCTGGAATGAGTCATGTCACAGGATTTGGATTTTTTTTCTCAGTGCAGCATGACACTGGCTCAGAAATCAGAAATCAAAAACAACTGAATTCATCTGCCTGTACAGGTATATACAGAGTATAGTGTATGAGCTGAAAGCCCTACATTTGCTGAGAAAACTCACTTCCTTTGTCTTGCAAAAAGTGTCTTCAATTCATCAATCACTTGAAGTACAAATGTCAGCCTCGAAGATCAGTCAACTTGTCACAATGAAACTTAGCCACTCTAGGTTGACACCATTTTTGTCTTCATCATTACAAAATAATAAAATTTCTTGTGTAAAACTGGTGAGTTTTATTTAAATAAATACATGCACTATGCTTGCTAAAACAACAAATGCAACGTTGAACTGCATTCACAGTGTCCACATCAAGGGCAGTGCTGTACCAAAAGTGATTCTTGATCTTTCCATTATCACCCGCTAAGAAGCCTTTTTAGACATCTTTCCATAATTGTTATCTGTCCCATGAAACTTTAGTTCCAGAGATGTGGTGTACTCTCTCTATGTATTGTGTATGTGCCTGGGCTTTATACATAAAGAGTAACATTCCCTCTCCAAGAACCAATTTGTGCCCCCTTAGGGTTGATACTCCCCTGCTGAGGATACCTGTCAGCTGGTAAAGCCTGCCATTTTTATTACACTAGACATACAAGCTCATTTTAGGCCCTTTCCTTCTCTCTTTCCTTGTTTAATCCTCACGGAAACACAAATATATTAACATATATGAAGTTATAGAGCTTAATGTTTACTCAAAATGAATACTGCAAGTAAACGGGATCAATGAACTCTTTTCCTCCCATCCTTCATTCAACACTAGCAATTTGGTCATTACCTTAAAAGCACAATGTTTTCAATGCCCAGGCATCTATCTGCATATAGACTTTCCTTTTGTTTTTTCTTTAGGTGACCACAATGGTTCTAAAACTGTAATGAACAGAATTTCTGTACAGGATTATACACACAATATCATGTGTACTCTCTATTATGAGTTAGTTAAGGGCTTTCTCCAGGGTAATTTTGACTCAATTTTCCCCTTGCATGCTGATTTTAGAACCTAAACATTGAATGATTCCACACATTTCCGTGCATTTTATTCAGACCCTAGCTGAATCTGTACTTAGTTCTGGTCACTAATTTTTATTTTATTTTATGTTGTTTGATTTTACTATTTTATTTTATTTTCTGAGAAAGAGAGAGCGTGAGCAAGGGAGAGGTGCAGAGGAAAAGAGAGAGAGAGAGAGAGAGAGAGAATCTTAAGCAAGCTCCATGCTCAGCATGGAGCCCAACACCAGCTTGAACTCACACCCATGAGATCATGACCTGAGTGAAATCAAGAATCAGATGGTTAACTGACTATCCAGGCACTCCCTGAGCACTAGTTTTAAGAGAGACAATGACAGACTAAATTATGCTTTGCTAGAAGAACATAACTATAGAGAAAGATGGTAACACTAACCTGAGGCTGTTAGCCTGAGAAAAGAATGCTTAGCAGAACCCCAGTAACTATCTTCAAATATTTGAATAACTAGTGCGAGGGATTAAGCATTAAAGCAAACTATGAGCTCAGACACTGATTCGAACCCTTTGACCTCAGGAGGTTATATAACCAATCCATGCCTTAATTTCCTCAACTAAAAACTATGGAGATAAATAGCATTTATTTTGTTAAGTGACCATATTATTCACAAGGTTAAAGAGATGATGAAGCAGGTTAATATATAGATATAAAGTGCTAAAAATAGTGGCCTACAAGCACTCCCAGGGTCAGTTCCAGGAAATTAATAGTTCAAAGATACAGATTACTAATTTCAAAAACTGCTTCTGCACCGCATAGTGAATGGCCCTTTGCTGGAAGCTACCGAGCAGAAACTGGTTGTCTGTAAAGCAGAACAGACAGGGCTGGGGGCTGGGCTAGGTGATCTCTCAGACTCTATCAAGTCTGCAACTCAAAGTGTATGCGGACCCACCACCTACCTAATTACCTCCAACCTTAAGCTACTTGAATATTTGGTCTGAGGGAAGCTGTTTGCAAAATTGACCCGTAAACAAAATCCCACACAGCAGTGGCTTGAAAATCTTCCCCATGTGGTTAGTGATGTGTCTTCATGCCTGTTTAACCGCAACGCTGAGCACATTGGCTACCTGAACATTGGAGCCCGCTGGCCACCCCCTTGGTCCTTACACTGAAAATTCTTTGTTAGCCACCCAATGGCTGCCAGTTCCTGCTGAAAATATGTCTCGACCTTAGATGGACTGTGTTTTCCCTGATGCTAACAATGAATAGCCTTCACTACTAAGAAAGGGACTGTATATCTGAATTCTTGTTGTGATACCAGTGCAAATAGTTTATTGAAAGCTACAAACCCAACAGCTTTATTTTAAAATGTATGCAGAGCTCCAAGTAACTCAGGGCCAGCAATTATTTCCACTTCATTTGTAAAATTGATTTTACTAGTTATCATCAAGTCACATATGCATAGGGGCGCCTGGGTGGCTTAGTCGGTTAAGCGTCCGACTTTTGCTTAGGTCATGATCTCGCGGTTTGTAGGTTCGAGCCCTGCGTCGGGCTGTGTGCTGACTGCCAGCTCAGAGCCTGGAGCCTGTTTCAGAGTCTGTATCTCCCTCTCTCTCTGACCCTCCCCTGTTCACCCTGTCTCTCTCTATCCTAGAAATAAATAAAAATTAAAAAAAAAAAGTCACATATGCATGGCCACAGGCATAAATTGTAAGTCCAGTTTGAAAAGTTTTAATCCAATCGTCTCCTCTTGATTTTTGTTTCCTCTTTTACCTTTCTTTAGTACTTGACAGTTCTTATTACCTCATCATTAAAACTCTCCCTTTCCCTGACTCAGTGACTTGCAAATATCTGGACTCAAAATCCTTTACACGCATTCAGCCTGTGTCACTGGTTTCCACCCCTCCCTAACCTGTGGTCCTTAGGGTTTTGCTCTTGACACTGTTCTCCCAGTGAACTCATCTTTTTTTGTTATCTTTAAACGCCATCACACTCAAGTTGTCCAACAAGGCTCCTGAGGTGATGGAAATGAAAAAAGATGGAGAAACCCTTTGATACACAGTCACGTTGAGTTGGACACTATGGATGTAGTTCAAATTGCATCTGTCATTGTAGCTGTCATATTGGATGCCTTCTGAATTTAAATGAAATGTGCCAGGTTTCCAAAATAATTTTGATGATTGGGTTGTGATGACGAGATTTTTTTTTTTTAAGCCTAACACGGTCGATTTTGCACTGTAACATGTCAGTCTAACTTAATGGCTAACATGTGTACTTCTATTGAGGACACTGTTCGTTTGGGTCTCTGGCTCAGGCACCAGTCGGAGGGTTGTACTCAGATGATGCCTCTGTGCAAATGCATCTGTAACAACGCCAATCAAATCTGCTGACAAATGATAGGACCCCTGCTCACTCCCCACAACTTGACTACCCCTACTGAGATACAAATGCCCAACTGCCTTTGATTCATTTCCTCTCTTCATCGTAATACTTTCCCTGTAGCCCGTAAGCCACGATGCACCCTTGACTTTCCCCACAGAACGTCCCACCCTAGCCTTTCCTTTGTGTCGGCATCTAAGGCTTCACAATCAGAGGTCTGGGTCACTACAAAAGTTCATGTGTTCTCACTGCCCCGGCCTCCTTCCTCTCAAATGAGCACATTAGCCTCCTAAAACACTGGTTTTTTATTAATTCTTTATCCAAAAAATATTTATTGAGCACCGATCTATATGCCAGGAAGACACTCCAGAGTGGTAACCCTATGAGGGGAATCCAGTAAACCTTTGTGAGGAATTTGTAAAATTCTCATATTTATTTAGATTTAGTGAACATTCATTGAGCGACCTGACACTGCTGATTCTTCCTAGAGGGGGAATGAGTCAAATGATCTGCGTTGCAAACTTTCTTGGCATAACAGTGCAGCATATTGAAAATTGTTCCTCCGGGGCCACTGTGAGTGCCTCACACAACCGTATTAATGCTTCAATGTCCCCTTCCAGATGCCCTGGTACAAAGGACAAAGTCAAGGGAACGTGAGAGGAATAAAGACGTTCTTATTCTTGTTATTTATTTGCCTAGCCCATACCTCTGCATGGGGTCAGGCTCACAAATGAAATAAGTATGGAGTTGTTGTTTCTCAAGGCTCATCAAAAAAGCCTTTGACCAGAAATATATCACCTTGTTGGGCCCGTCTCATAGTAAAAACTCACAAGTTAGTTTGTGGAATTACAACATCAAGTGTTCAGCCTAAAATGTTATTAGGGGAATGACCTATTAAATAACGATTGGACTTTCATTCTTTACGATGAATTAAATTATGCTCAACAACACTTCAATTATTTTACAGGGTCTCACACATCATTCCTGATGCTGTCACTCTAGGTCAGGCCTGTCAGGGCTGGCCCGCAAGGTTTGTGCAGGTTGAGCACTGGACATCTTCGGGAGGAACCATTGCCATAGAGTATACAGCAGTCTGCAAGTCCCAATCAGCCTTTCCTCTTACCTCACTATCAGCCTATTAGAAAAAGAATGCACCCCTCTAGTGTAGTCCATATACAGAATAGCATAAAGTATAATTCCGCCTTTTCAAACAGAATTTGTGTAATATATAATATCCGTCCTCTCACCTCACATAGTTCCATTTATTGTTCACCTACTGGCCTTACAGTGAACATGGTGAACCTTTTTTTTAAATGTTTATTTATTTTTTAGAGATGGAAAGACAGAGTGCAAGCAGAAGAGGGGCAGAGAGGGAGGGAGAGAGAATCCTAAGCAGGCTCCACGCTGTTAGCACAGAGCCCAATGCAAGGCTCAAACTCACATACTGTGAGATCACCATCTGAGCTGAAATCAAGAGTCAGACGCTTAACTACCTGAGCCACCCAGGTGCCCCAAACCAATTTTTAAATGTATATATTTCCTACTTAAGAGATTATAAATTTCTCATTGGCATGATCCACTATTATTTTTTATTTCTCATTAAAAAGCAAACATTATTCATTTTGAGAAAATTCAGCATGCTTTTGCACCTATGAGGATCATTCTGTGTATATATTGTAATTCAATAAATGATTTAACAAAAAAGATCAATACATGCAAGGGATGCACTGACCAAGCCAATGGGAGAAATATAAAGTCACAGAGCACAGGGTGGGGAACATCCAGTTGAAGACTGGTGTGAGACTGTTGAGTTGACTAAAGAAATGTTCTGAACGTGAGTTACTACTAGAAGGACAAAATCACTTAAGCTACTAAACTGGACATGTTGGATAGGTGGGGGAAGAATTTATTGAAAAAGTATTTGTCTATTGAAGAAATATTTGTCTAGGCTCCGAACAGGATAACTGTAATTAACTGCACTCTTGAGGTCAACTACCATCTCATGGGACCCGTGACAGTATATGTTCTAGAGTGTCATGGGCTCTCACAATCCAGGACCCTCTTTTTGAGTTTAGCCAAACTATATTCAAACCTTCACAATCATCGTTGAGAACATTAGAGATTTTTAAGCCAGTTTTTCTTAATGGTTTAGACTAAAAGTTGCAATGTAGTAACACAAAGGATAAAAAGTAATGACTTCTTTGCAATTCAGAAATTCTCTAATTTTTAAGGACCAAAAGAAATCATCAGTCATCAAGGACAGATCTGAAGCTGCCAGCCATGGAGAAACCTAGGCTCTAATCCTGGTTCAGACTCAAAATGGCTATGAGACCATGGGAAAGGCACCCAATCTCTCTGAGCCACATTTCTCTGTATATAAAATGTGGATACTAGACTAAGCCATCTCAAAGACAACTTCTACTTCTAATGTTCTATGATTCTGTAATTGCTAAGGGTTGGAATTTAATAAAAGGCTGCTCTGCCTCAGATCCCACCTACTGGAAATGAAGGGGGAGACAAAGGTCCTCCTTAAAGATGAGATTTCCCAAGAAGTCAGGGCAGAATGTATCCACCAAAGGCAGAACACTATTCTTTCTCTTCTATAATGTGTCACTCTTTTGACTTTGCAGAGAGCTTGTACAGTCAAAGGTAAGAATACGCACACATCTTCTCCTTTCTACAACCTCTTGCAGTGGTCACAAGGTACCCCTCTGGCTAGTATTTTGATGAAGACCACAAAGAGCTTTTAACACTTATAGTGTCCCAATAAGGTGTCTTCTTTGAGCCCTCAGAAGCAAAGACACAACGTGGCTAGGTGGTTCTTTGGTAACAGACCTGCCAGTGCTGAGGACTCACAAATGGCCATGTTTACAACTCTCTGGAACTCTCGAACTGAAAGGAAGCACATAGCTGAACACGGCTATAGGGAATGTCCCCGTATAACTTTCCTGTACTTGAAAACAGCAATACAAAAATTGAAGCTTCTGCTCTTGAGTTGGCAACAGAATTGTGGGAAAAGTTTCAGATGAAAGGAAAATCAGTGAAGATTGGCCTTTTGGCTCTGCCTTTTCATAAAAGGCAGAAATGACTCTCCCCTTAATGAAGGATGGCTGGGGGAGGCTTAGAAGATTCACTGATTTGGTTTCATTTTAGTTGGCTTATCTAAACCAGATCCAAATGATCTAAGACTTTGGGGTTGTAAAAGGGGACTGGAATTCTTAGGGCAGACATGCAAAATTTCCAAGTCTCCCTATTTCTTGTCCTCCCTTCAACAATGCAGTGCCAGCAAAAACCAGCTAATAGAATCTCATGATCCAAAATTAATTTGGAAAAAAAAATAACCAGCCAGAATTTTTTAACCTAAAAAACAGGGTGGCAATTTAGGCTGGATTTGCATTTTCGGCAAAGGTTCATGTCAGTCTTGCTCATACATTTGTGGGCATACTCAAGTCCAATTTTATTTTTTGACTAATACAAATAGTTGTATATATTTAAGGCGTTCAAGGTGATGCGGTGATATATGTATACTTTAAGAAATGATTGCCACAAAACTAATGAACGTGGCCATCATCAGGCTGAATTTTAGTGAGAACAATTTTGGAAGCCTGGGAGACATCTTGAATAACTAATGGACACCAACAGTATTGGAAGAATTCTATACCCCCCCAGAGGGTCACCTGGCTTCAGTCTGAAAGGTAGTTCCCTCCTTATTTATGCTCCTCTGGGGGAGGGAAGCGGAGAAACTGAAAAGGATCTTTTATTTCTTAAGTTTATTTATTTATTTTGAGAGAGACAGAGACAGCACAAGCAGGGGAGGGACAGATAGAGAAGGAGAAAGGAGAATGCCAAGCAGTCTCCCTACTACCAACACAGAGCCCAATGCAGTGTGTGAACCCACAAAACTGGGAGATTATGACCTGAACCGAAACCAAGAGTCTGACACTTAACCAACTGAGCCACCCAGGTGCCCCTGAAAAGGCTCTTGTTTTAAAATAAGATTTTACTAATCTAGAAAAGGCTTAATTTCCACCATGGAGCCTTCCCTGACTCTAATTCATTCTATTATTTTCCTTCTTTAAACCATAATATTTGCCAAAATTTTACTTTTAAAATTGGTAATATAACTCTCTGTGTTTCTTTATGGTCACATAAAAGACAGTCTAAGGGAGATAAGTCCATCTAAATTTGTGTTTAAAAAGCTGAAGTCTAGATGGTTAAAATTCATATGCAGTTTGAAATTCATATTCAGTTGGCATATAAGACATTACATTATATTTAGTATTTATGTAACAGCAAAGTTCTTAACTTTAAATTATGTTAAAACCATAATTTGTTAATTCAATTGTTAATGTTTTTAAAATTTTTAAATGTTTTATTTATTTTTGAGAGAGAGAGAGAGAGCATGAGCAGGGGAGGGTCAGAGAGAGAAGGAGATACAGAATCTGAAACAGGCTCCAGGCTCTGAGTTAGCTGTCAGCACAGAGCCCGATGCAGGGCTCAAACCCATGAACCATGAGATCGTGACCTGAACCAAAGTCAGATGCTTAACCGACTGAGCCACCCAGGTGCCCTTGTTAATGTTTTTAAATTACAAAAGAGGGGCATGGGTTTATTTTTGTATTTTGAAACAATAATTTAAAGCCAATAATTATGTTAATTTCCAATTTAGTATTTTACAAAATATTTCAGCTCCAATAAGTTAGGGCATACGAAGCTGATAAGATCATGATTTCTTACTTTTAAAAGCTAATGTGTAAAATAGTATGATTTATATTAGCAAAAGATACAGGTAAAATGTAATTTTTTTGGTGACACATATAGTAGCTGGTTTAATTTTTTTCAATCACATTAAAACAGCACTTAAATCATATGTACTTAAATTAGTCTTAAAATAACCATCCTGGGACCACCTGGGTGGCTCAGTTCGTTGAGCTATGGACTCTTGATTTCAGCTCAGGTCATGATCCCACGGTTGTGAGATCAAGCCCCATGTCATGCTATATGCTGCACCTGAGGCCTGCTTAAGATTCCCTCTTTCTCCCTCTGCCCCTTTCCCCAGCTCTCTCTCTCTCTCTCTCTCTCAAATTAAACAAAATGAATTAAAAAAAATAAACATCTTGATTTATCTAGGATCTACCTACATTTTGGCTACATCTTACTTATTATCCAGATCAAATATAAATCATTCCCGTTAGCAGAATACATAAAACCCTGCTTTTGTCTAGTTCATAGAAAATCTAGTTCTATCAACAAATTCATACTTGTACCTTGCACACGCACGTGTACACACAAACATACACATGTACACACAAGCACACACAAGTACATACATGCATCATCTGTCAAACTCAAACAAGACAATACTGCCTTCTAACTGGCTTCTCTACTCAATATTTCCTAATCAGATAATGCCATGACATAAAGCAATATTTTCAAGATATCATTCCAAAATACAAGAAAATAAAAAGATTATAAATTTGCTCAAATATTGGAACCTCAAAATTTTATGGTATAAAGTACAGAATAGGTAGTTGCCATGTATTTCTCACTTAGATCTCATTTTAACTCATCCCTTAGTTATTCTGAGTATATAATTTTTTTAAGTTTATTTATTTATTTCGAGAGAGAGCACGTATCAGTGGGGGAGGGGCAGAGAGAGAGGAAGAGGGAGAATCTCAAGCAGGCTCTGTGCTGTCAGTGCAGAGCCCTATGTGAGGTTCAAACTCACAAACTGTGAGATCATGACCTGAGCTGAAATCAAGAATGTGACACTTAACTGAGCCACCCAGGTGCCCCTTAACTATATTCTTATAGCAGTTTCGTGATGATCAGCTGATAAATTTTATAAAACTTTGTACATATGAGAGTGTCAATTTGGCTATTTGTCAAACTCAAAAATCAGTTTCCTTTTGGAAGAGGTTTTACAGCTGTTGTCCCAAATGTATCGTTTCAGAAAAGATGCCTAAAGTCAGTTAAGACCATTGTGGTTTGTTTTGTGTTTATGGTATTGTTTCCTTCTTAGAGTGGTTAGGATCTCCCTTTACACTTGAAGCTTTTGGACATTTTTCAATGTATTTTATTTATTGTATAAAACTCTAATACAAACTAGAAAAGGGCAAATCTATTACTATCATAATTTTTTTATATCTGGGAAGCTTCATCTTTGTTTTATTTCTTCATTTAATTTTTATTTTAATTTTTTAATGTTTATTTTTGAGAGAGAGAGAGTGCAAGTGGGGTAGAGGCAGAGGAAGAGGGAGACACAGAATCTGAAGCAGGCTCTAGGCTCTGAGCTGTCAGCACAGAGCCCGACACAGGGCTCGAACGCACTGTTCTCACTGTCGTATGAGATCATGACCTGAGCCGAAGTTGGATGCTTAACTGACTGAGCCACCCAGGTGCCCCTGTTTTGTTATTTCTCAGTGAGAATATTATTCTTCAAGACCTGAGTCTCCATAAATTGTCCTTCATAGTTGCTAACAGTTCTCTCCTTATTTGTATCTTTATTCTAATTGCTTCTGAATTCTGAGATTGTTTCTCAGTTTATTGTCTATTTCATTCTTTAAATTTTCTGGTAAGATTGAGTCTTGATTTTAGTATTTTAAAACAGAATTTACTTTGATTACTGCATTTGTTTTGAAAATTCTTACCTTAGCCTGCTTTAAATAGAAATAATGTTCTCAACTGAGAACAAGATGTTCTGTAAATATTTCTTATACCTCATGAAATAAATCTTTTCATTTTTTCTGAGTAACTAATGCTTTGTTCTCTTACGCCACAAAAGATTTTCAAGGTCTCATGTTTATTTTTCTGTTTCCTCATTCTTGAGTAAGGTAATGAACATGCCCTGATGTGCTGGTTTAAAGCCATGTTTTATATTCTTCTCATATAGAGAAAGATATTCATGCCTGGTGTTGGAAAACAGTCATTTTAAAGGCATTATTCTCACCAAAGCCTACATGCTAGCCATTTTCTCCACAATAATCTATTGGTGGAGAGCAATACTGTTTTTCCCCAACAGGTTCTATATAAATGCAAATTCCTTCACCAGGTCAGGAATCTCAGTTCTTATCCTTCAAGTACTAGTAGAATCTATTTAATGGACCCATCTGGAATCCCAAAAGTAGAAAGAGAAAGCTAAGAGGAACACCCCTGAGTGGAGCGTCTATTCCTATAGAGAGAGTTCTATGTTTCTCATTGGTCCCTGATGCCTTACTATAGAAATGGTTTTCCATGAAGCTTGTAAACTTCAAGCTTAAACTCTCATTTGAATGAGAGTTTTAAGGCTTGTGAAGATCTCCAACAAAGTGTTTTAGATAGTCAAAAATTTTTTTTAATGTACAAAACTAAGGGGGTACCTGGCTGGCTCAGTCGGTTAAGCATCCGACTCTTGATCTCAGATCAGGTCAAGGTTTGTGGGACTGAGCCCTGTGTTGGGCTTTGTGCTAGCAGTGCAAAGCCTGTTTGGGATTCTTTCTCTCTCTCTGCCCCTCCTCTGCTCTCTCTCAAAAATAAATAGAATATTTTTTAGAACTTGCAAAAGTTAGATATTCTAGCCACGCTATCTTTTCCATATTTCAGGTGACTATCAGGTAGCTATGGGTATTTTTGAAATATCAATAAAAGAAATTAAGTTTGAGATCTATTTGGAGATCTTCCATGCATAGTTAAATTCTTGCTAGTGTAGGAATGGCTTCCAAGAATACTCCTATGGCCACATTAATGACCCACCTCAAGTTGTGACAGAAAGATGCAGGGCCACAATATAAACACAGGCTATCGCACCCAGCACAAGAAGTCTACTGGGTAGTAGAGAAGAAAAAAGGTCTAAAATAGATGGAATCCAAAATTATCTGTGGAAAACTCTTCTAAATCTTATAGATCTAATAGGAAAGAAACTTGATAAATGTTTTCCCAAATTTGGCAACAATTCTAAAAACTTGCAACATTATGAATGAGATGTTTGAAAGAAACATCATTAAGTTGTTAATATTGAATTGTGCACCTGAAACTAATATAATACTGTATATTAATTATACTTCAGCAAAAAAATCATCAATATTAGAAATAATTTTGGATCGCAGCATATCAAAAGAATCATCCACCAAGATCAAGTGGGATTCATTCCTGGGTTACAGGGCTGGTTCAACATTCACAAATCAATCAATGTGATACATCATATCAATAAAAGAAAAGATAAAAACCATATGATCCTGTCAATAGATGCAGAAAAAGCATTTGACAAAATAGAACATCCCTTCTTAATAAAGACTCTCGAGAAAGTTGGGATAGAAGGAACCTACTTAAACATCATCAAAGCCATCTATGAGAAGCCTTCAGCTAACATCATCCTCAACGGGGAAAAACTGAGAGCTTTCCCCCTGAGATCAGGAACACGACAGGGATGTCCACTCTCACCACTGTTGTTTAACATAGTGCTGGAAGTCCTAGCATCAGCCATCAGACAACAAAAGGAAATCAAAGGCATCAGAATTGGCAAAGAGGAAGTCAAACTTTCACTCTTCGCAGATGACATGATACTCTACATAGAAAACCCGACAGACTCCACCAGAAGCCTACTAGAACTGATCCAAGAATTCAGCCAAGTTGCAGGGTACAAAATCAACGTACAGAAATCGGTTGCATTTTTATACACCAATAATGAAGCAACAGAAAGAGAAATCAAGAAACTGATCCCATTCACAATTGCACAAAAAACCATAAAATACCTCGGAATAAACCTAACCAAGGATACAAGAGATCTGTATGATGAAAACTATAGAAAACTTATGAAGGAAATTGAAGAAGACACAAAGAAATGGAAAAACATTCCATGCTCATGGATAGGAAGAATAAATATAGTTAAGATGTCATTACTACCTAAAGCACTCTACACATTCAATGCAATTCCAATCAAAATTGCACCAGCATACTTCTCAAAACTAGAACAAACTATCCAAAAATTTGTATGGAACCACAAAAGACCCCGAATAGCCAAAGTAATACTGAAAAATAAAACCAAAACGGGAGGTATCACCATCCCAGACTTCAGCCTCTACTACAAAGCTGTCATCCTCAAGACAGTATGGTATTGGCACAAAAACAGACCCATAGACCAATGGAACAGAATTGAGAACTCAGAAGTGGACCCAAAAGTATACAGCCAACTGATCTTTGACAAAGCAGGAAAGAATATCCAATGGAAAAAAGACAGCCTTTTTAACAGATGGTGTTGGGAGAACTGGACAGCAACATGCAGAAGAATGAAACTAGATCATTTTCTCACACCATGCACAAAAATCAACTCAAAATGGATAAAGGACCTGAACGTGAGACAGGAAACTATCAACACCCTAGAGGAGAAAGCAGGAAACAACCTCCTTGACCTCCACCGCAGCAACTTCTTACTTGACACATCCCCAAAAGCAAGGGAATCAAGAGCAAAAATAAACTGTTGGGACCTCATCAAGATTAAAAGCTTCTGCACAGCCAAGGAAACAACCCAGAAAATTAATAGGCAACCAACGGAATGGGAAAAGATAGTTGCAAATGACATATCAGATAAAGGGTTAATATCCAGAATCTATAAGGAACTCACCAAACTCCACGCCCGAAAAACAAACAACCCAGTGAAGAAATGGGCAGAAGACATGAACAGACACTTCTCCAAAGAGGACATCCAGATGGCCAACAGACACATGAAACGATGCTCAGCATCCCTCCTCATCAGGGAAATACAAATCAAAACCACACTGAGATACCACCTCACGCCAGTCAGAGTGGCTAAAATGAGCAAATCAGAGAACTCTAGATGCTGGCGAGGATGTGGAGAAACGGGCACCCTCCTACACTGTTGGTGGGAATGTAAACTGGTACAGCCCCTCTGGAAAACAGTGTGGAGGTTCCTCAGGAAACTAACAATAGAACTCCCTTATGACCCAGCAATAGCACTGCTAGGAATTTACCCAAGGGATACAGAAATGCTGAGGCATAGGAGCACATGTACCCCAATGTTCATAGCAGCACTCTCCACAATAGCTAAAACATGGAAAGAGCCTAAGTGTCCATCAACAGATGAATGGATCAAGAAGATGTGGTTTATCTATACCATGGAATACTACATGGCAATGAGAAACAATGAAATCTGGCCATGTGTAGCAACATGGATGGACCTTGAGGGTGTTATGCTGAGTGAAATAAGTCAGGCAGAGAAGGACAAATATCATATGTTTGCACGTATAGGAGGATTAGGAGGAACTTGACGGAGGAACAAGGGGGAGAAGAAGGGCCGAAATGGTGGGGGAAAGGGAGAGAGGCAAACCATGAGAGACTCTTGAATGCTGACAAAAACTGAGGACTGATGGATGTGGGGGGGAGGGGGGGATGGGCATGGAGGAGGACACTTATGGGGATGAGCACTGAGTGTTATGTGGAAACTAATTTGACAATAAACTATTTGTAAAAAAAAAAAAAAAAAAAAGAAATAATTTTGGATCAACCATAAAAGAGAAAGGAATGGATAATCTATGTCTGGTATAGAAAAAGAAGTATTACAAAATCATTATGTAAAGAGGCAGTGAGTAATTACGCAACCAAAAGTTAATTAAAATGAATAATTATTAGTTATTTTTAATCATGTTCTTTTTGATTTGTTATTGCAATATTTTTCACATTTAAAAAAAGATTTTAATTTGTGGTGATTCCTTTTCCCATTCTAAATAAATGTCAAATTTCACACCAAATTTTGTATTTGTAAGTTTGTATTTCCTTAAAAGAATCCTTAATAATTTATAATTTTCAGACCCCACGGAACTTGGATTCATGTTTCTGATTCACTGGAGAGGAGTCTGTGTAACTCAAAGTTCTTCTTTTTTTTTTTTTTTCCCACTGTAAGATTTTTATTTATTATTTATTTATTTATTTATTTATTTTTACAAATAGTTTATTGTCAAATTAGTTTGCACATAACACCCAGTGCTCATCCCCACGAGTGCCCTCCTCCATGCCCATTCAACGGTCTTCTTTCCCTTGACCCAGTCCTGCTGGTCAATAACCTCCTCACCTGTCCTTCTTGCCCACCCTCCAGCCTCACCTTCTACCACTGCCCATTCCCACACTGGGACCACTATCAGTTGCATCTTAGGCTGCTGCAATTTTGAGCTACGCCCAGCACACTTGCTTTTCTTGCCACCATACCTTGAGCATTCTTTCCTCACTGCCTGAGAGTTCTCCCCTCAACCTCGGCCACATCACCTACCCAGCTCTCCACATTCTGCTCAGGCATCATTCCACTGATCCGCCTCTGATGTCTCCAAAGGAAGATCGTCACCCTGTGCTCTGCACTAACTTCGGACTCAGAGTCAAAACTTTTCGTACTGCACACACTATTGTGATTATTTGTGTGAATGTCTTTCTTTCTCAGTAGACAATGGGATCTTCAAAGTCGAGAAATATGTTTTCTTCATCTTTACCCAAATCCCAGTTGATGCTGTCAGGAATCACTAAATGTCACCCCCAAATATTATACTTTGGCATAAAGATTGTTTTGAGCTGAGGGCAATGAAGAAGCAGCAAATGTAGAAAGATATCTCCGGACTCCGTTTATTTGCCTACAAGCCGGACGTGAATTTGCCTTTGTGAAAATATTCCCCCTCCCCTCTCCAGAATCAGGAAGAGAACAAGTCTTTCTACTGGAGACAAAGTCAGCACTGAGATGGGTCTGCAAACAAGCTTTAGTGAAATAACCCTTATCTTCCATTCATTCCTCCTGTATATTTACCTTCCCACAATAAACCACCTCTAGAAGCCCAAACCCCTATGTTAAAATGACATATAAGCCGCCAGGTCTAACTACCTCTTTGGGTATTTGTTTCTTTTCTATGAAGGTCTCTCTGCACATAAAAATATTAAAATATTAACATCAAATAAAAAGTGTATGCCTCGTCTTCTGTTAATTTTCTTTTTCTCAGTTTAATTCACAAGCTGCAGTCATTTATATTAAGAGGACAGAGAAAGCTTTTTCTCCCTTACAATATTAGTTAAACTGCAGCAAATTATATAAATAAGGCTCAGTTGCAGTATTTGATATGTAAAATTAAAGTTAAGCATACAGTCTAGGACCGAAGATTAGAACAAATCTACTAGGCTCAAACCTGAGTGTGAACCTTGTTAATGGTCCCGCTGACTTCAGCCTGAGCTAATTCGTTTAAGTGGACCAAGCAAGGACCACTAATTATGTATGTAACAGGATTGGCTTCTGGTCTAAAATCCAGTACTGTACCACCTTGAACACAGACCCCATCACCACATCACTTGCTGTGACACTCAAGGAACGTGAAAACAAACTTCACATTACTTCTAACAGCGCTCAAACTTATGTTAGTTCAGAAACTGCTATTATCGCAGGAAAGGTGGATTTTTTTTTTTTTTATTTTTTGGAAACTGAAGTTAGTAATTTCCTCAAGTTCTTAGAGATTTAGAGGAGCCAACACTCATTTTGCCGTTGGGTCTTCCTGAATATTAACCATCTCTGTTTACTTTAAAAGAAAATGTACTCCATATGTTCCAGAATCATTTGTACTTAAATCACCACATGGCAGACATAAATAAATATTACATGTACATATGCTTGAACATTTGTAGATGTGGAAGAGACTACTTTTATCTTTAAAATGAGGAGGTCTCAAAAAAAAAAAATAAATAAATAAAAATAAAATGAGGAGTTCTCATTTGGATATCTAAGAGGGAAAAAAAGAAGCTGTGGGTTCTCTCCCTGGTTTGGCTACTCATAATCTCAGGCACTGGGATGGTGTCCTCCCATTGAACTTGAGTCATTATAGCAAATCCTTCTGGGCTCAGTTGAACGACATGCTAATTTAGGACAGAGTTTAAACTCCTAGTCTCATGCTCTTTTGCCCCGCTGACAACCAAGGGATCAAATCTGTAAACTAATTCAAAGACAGAAATCACGTATTTGGCCCAAAACTGAAGGAGACTCTTCCTCTCCTGACCCTGCAGGCAGGTCATCATCTGCCTTTGAAGAAGCAATCTGCTCTGAGATGTATCTCAAACTCTGGAACAGTCGGTTCAGTGACACAGGAATGATGTAGCCTCTTCCACCTTGATCTTTTAAAAACATAAGCTGAGGGGCGCCTGGGTGGCTTAGTCGGTTGGGCGTCCGACTTTCGCTTAGGTCATGGTCTCGCGGTTCGTGGGTTCGAGCCCCGCGTCGGGCTCTGTGCTGACTGCCAGCTCGGAGCCTGGAGCCTGTTTCGGAGTCTGTGACTCCCTCTCTCTCTGACCCTCCCCTGCTCACGCTGTCTCTCTCTCTCTCTCCTAGAAAGAAATAAAAACATTAAAAACATTAAAATATATATATATATATATATATTGAGGGGAGAAAACCTTCTTTAAAAAGGCACGGTTCAAATGAATCTCCATATCTCTAGTATGGCTTCTAGTACACTGCCATTGTAACAGGAAGAAGGAGGAGGAGGAGGAAGAGGGGAGGGCAGCAAGGAAGGCAATGGCAACTCCCTAAGTCTGGGTGACATGCTAGCTCAAGGAGAGGCTAACACGTTAACTCCCAAAAGCATGACTCTGATACACAAGCAACTGCATAAAGCTCCTAATAATTGTAGAACGAGGTCCCAGGAGCCCAACTTCTCGTATACGACTAGTGGTGCCCCTTCCATGGACTAGTCTGATTATCATTCAGTCCTATATGACTCAGCAGAGAATATATGGATCTGACCCTTTGCAACATTTTCTCTTTCTCCCATAGCATGCCCTTATCTATTCATGTTGACCAAGCAGAAAGCTACTTTGGTCCTCTGTCTCTTTAGGCGCTGGAGCAGATAGCCAGACTGAGTTTCAAATTGCTGAATTCTACTTGACATCTCTTAGATTTTTCAAAGATACCAAAAACTAACATAGTAAACATAAGCCCTTGATACTCCCTCAATTTTTAGGCTTCCCTATGTTTTGCCTCCTAGGAAACGTGGCTTCCATCCCCCTCTTTGAGAGCAAAACCCAAAAATTAGGTAGAGTCCCCTCTACCTCAGCACCCATTCCCAATCCCCAGACCTGTTTTACCCTCCACACAATTCTCAAATATAGACTTTCCCTTAATATTTGCAGGGTCCGGGGCAAGAGCTCAACATACTCTGTCTAAATATTTAAAAGCTATGAAGAAAGTAAGCAAGATGTCAGGTAAAATGGTTCTGTTCTTCTACCCTGATAAGCATTATCTTCACAATGACCCAGAGAGCAGCATTCAAATGAAGAATCTTCCATCTCTGTGGAGCCCATGCCCTTATTTAGTGACTCCAGAAGAGCTGGTCTATGTACTCTATCGCCCCATCCCAGCTGCAAAGAACACTGTGGAGACCCATGGGCATCTGGACTTTATGTTTGAGCTCTGCTAGCTTTCTTCACAACCTCTGCACAGAGCTCCCCCTGGCCACCCGGGGGCCTAGGCCATTCACTCTACATGTTCAGAGCACACTTGCGGAGACACACACCAGACAAAGGTCAGCACAGACTCCGGAGGTGGGCACAGGGCCATGTGGGACATTTGCGCTGAATGAGTAGCTGAGGAGTCCCTGGTCCAGGTTTCAGTATCCTTAAAGCAGAACAAGATGTTGATTTATACATGCTTGAGAAGCCCAATATCTAATACAGGCCTGACACGTACTAGGTGTTTCATAAGGATTTGATTTTCAAAATACATGATTAAATTAATGAACTTTCATCTTTGACATCAGCACACAAACTGGCATGCCTTGACCCATTGCCTTCACGATGCAAGCCTGCTTGTAAAAACCAAAACACACTCAGCTCTAGGCCTGCTCTATTGTACATTTTACAAAATGATTTACCTAGAAGGAAAGGCAGCCTGTTTGTCAAGTTTTAAGATGACATAAAACCAAAGGAATGTGGAAGAAACTAATGGAATATGAGCCAGAAAAATGATTCACAATGATTTGCAGTGATGACATAGAATGATTATATAAAACCAAAAAGGACTTCATTTAAATGAAAGTGAAGGCTTCACTTTGGTGTAAATACTTCCAGTTTTGTTGCTATTCTTGTTACTCATACCCATCTATCTGCTTTCACATAAATATATATGTGTATGGAGAGAAACAAACTTGTATACACTTTTATTTTTTAGAAAATAGGAATCACTTGGCACATAGGGTTGAGGAATCTACTTTTTTTCTAATTAAGACCACTTCATTAAATATTATTCTGAAGTATAATTTTCTTATACCACAGGAGATATTCCCTAATTTATTGAACTATTATAAGATTGTTTTCAATTTTGTTGTTTTGGACATTGTTGCCATGAACATTCTTTTTTTATTTTTTTTAACATTTATTTTTGAGAAACAGAGACAGAGCATGAGTGGGGGAGGGGCAGAGAGAGAGGGAAACACAGAATCTGAAGCAGGCTCCAGCCTCTGAGCTGTCAGTAAAGAGCCTGATACAGGGCTCGAACCCATGAACCGTGAGATCATGACCTGAACCACAGTTGGACACTTACCTGACTGAGCCACCCAGGCGCCTTGCCATGAACATTCTTAAAAATAAATGTTTGCCCAAACCATCCATTCTTCACAATAACTCTGAAAATGTGATTGTCATCACCTACACTGCAAACTTGCTCTCCAAAGAGTCTATAACAATGTACTTTCCCACCAGTGCTGTGTGAGGCTCCCTGTTTCCCATCCCTTTGCCAAAATTCTCGGCTCCATCTTTGAGAATCTTTGTCTCTGTACAGGTTACACGTCATATCTCAATTGGTTTGACTTACTTTTTTTCATTATTTGAGAGGCAGAATTCTTTCTTAGATTTTATTGGCTATTTGTATTTCCTCTGACAAAATGAAACTTAAAAATATACTTCTACATTTGTTTCTCCAAAACTCAATAAGGTGACTGGAGAATGGAGACATTTGGCTTGATAGTAGATTGCATGAAAAGGAAAATTTTTTAAAAATGCAAAGGGAATATGATAGTTGTCTTTAAATATTTGAACAGTTAGCATATAGAAAAGGAATAATGTTTAGTTTATATTTTTTCCAAGAGGAAAAAGTAGGGCAAGCAGATGGAAAGTTACAGGTTGGCAGACTTTAGCTCATCTGAAGAAAGAACTTTTTAACTGTCTGAGCTCTCCAAAGATGGAATGGATTGTCTCATGTAATGAGATTCCTGCCACTAATGGAGTTCAAGGGTATAAATAATCCACTGTCAGGAAGTTGTAGAAGGAAAGGCCTTCTATATTGAGTTAACGAGATGACTTTGAATGTCTCCTCAAACTCCATGATTCTTTGCTTCTGTGAACCTGGGCTCACAGTAATTTCTTTAATATATGTATTACTATTTACTAGATTTTTTTATTTTTTAAGTTTATTAATTTATTTTTAGAGAGATAGAGCACACATGTGGAGAAAGAGGAGAGAGAGAGAGAGAGAGAGAGAGAGGGAGAGAGAATCCCAAGCAGGTTCCACATCACCAGTGTAGAGCCCTATATGGGTCTTGAACTAACAAACCGTGAGATCATGACCTGAGCTGAAGTCAGACACATAACCTACTAGGCCACCCAGGCACCCCTATCTACTACTTTAATATTAACTAGTATGTAAAAGAGAATGGAAATATCTTTAAAAGTGCCATTTTTACATCATCTAATTAAAAGATTATGGCCATTAGGTTTAGAGAAGGTTTTTTACTCTGATGTAAGTACAAAAACTTAAACTTACTTCTTTAGATTTTTATCTGCTTTACTTAGAATATGTTAATATTATATTATAAAGAAGATTACTGAGGTTGTTAAACTTTAAAGTAAATTTTTAAAAGCATGAACAGTTTAATAGTTGACTAGCAGAAATTAAAAACATTGTCTAATTAGCAGAACTGCTAGAATTTGGGATAATGTTGCTGGCATTTAGTTGAAGCAATATGTGCCCTTAAAAGTGATCAAACTAGGGACTCCTGAGTGGCTCAGTCAGTTAAGCCTCCAACTCTTAATTTCAGCTCAGGTCATAATCTCACAGGGTCATGAGTTTGAGCCCCACGTGGGGCTCTGCACACACAGCGTGGACACAGTGGATTCTCTCTCTCTCTCCCTCTCGCTGCCCCTCCTCCACTAATTCTCTCTCTCTCTCTCTCAAGATATATAAATAAACATTACAAAATAATAAAACTATTTGGCATTAAACTAATCTATACATTTCCACTCAATTAGATGTGCTCCCAATAGTGAGTTCAAAATGTCTAGTTTTGAGGGTTGGCTCCATTTGAAACCTACAGGTGATAAGATCAAATCATTAAACATTTTCATTTTTCATATAGTACAGTCCTTCTTCTTTTTTCTCTTGGGTCACCTGGTAAAGTAACACCGGTACTTCTGTCACTCCCTTTCAAGTTCTAAAGAAAGAAGACTGTTGGACACATCTTCTGTCAGACCCAGAGGAGTATAATCATACCATGAGAACAGGCTTTTTTGCTGCATTAAGCTGTAGAAATCAGCCTTTCCATTTGGTTTATAAAAGCTGGCATCACATTGCAAAGCACAGGGATTCTGAATCAATTAGTCAGATCTAAAGCTTTAATTCATCATAATACAGTAATGAGGTAGGCATGCTGTGGTATGCATTAGCTCCCGACTCTTTCCAATATTCCACTATGGATTTTTGGGTTTTTTTTTTTTTTTAAAGCCCAGCCTGTTAAGTGATACCAGCCTACATTGTGTTATATGATCTTGCTGATACTGCAGATAAAACATAGCTGCTATTTATTTTGGTAATTTAATATGGTAGAAGGACTTAGAAAATTGTACCGTTCACATGCTATTTCAGGGTAATAGTGACCCACCCTGGTCCAGAGAAATCGCGTTAAACTGGGTTCGGTGTTTTCCATTCTGTTTTGTAGCAACGTGTTTCTGGGCTATGTTTAACCCCAAGAAGGCTGGAAACGCTGCCTAGGTCGGCAAAAAAATCCCCATAGATTGGCTGTGATGCAGCATCAGGGCAACCTCTATTTTCGTCAAGTCATTTATGGTTTTCATACTCCCATTTCCAATTTAGGGTACTAATAGCTTCTTTTTGGAATGCTTACTTTCTAAAATTATGTGAGGGGGAAAGAGACAGTTTCTGGCCTTCTTCACCTGGTTTATAATGGAAGTGAGCCCAAGCAGTATCAAGAAACTCCAGGTGCTAGAAAAATCTAGATGCCATCCAGAAGAACTTTTCTTTGTTCTGTCAAGGTCAATCTAATGAATGTAACGAAGAGTTCAGGAGTAAAAACTGAAAAAAAAAGCAGGCAAGTCTGGCTGCTTGAAGTTTTCCCAAAACACATCATACTTTCTCATTTCCATGCCTTTGGATATGCTATTCTCTTTAACAGGAAGGTCAGTCAAAATCTCTTGGAGGTGGGTTGGGGTGTTGCATTGGTTCATATGTATGTAAAGAGAAGGGAGATCATCCCATAATCACAGGGAGAATTTTCCAAATTCTCAAGCCTCTTTTCTCTGTATTTCCTGCCCCCACTGGGAATCCTGGTTTAAAAAGTACTAAGTAACTACTGACTGAGTTGATGTTTTGGCACATTTTTTAAAGTTTAATTGTTTCTTTTGAGACAGAGAGAGAGAGAGAAAGGGAGAGAGAGAGAACATGACCAAGGGAGGGGGTGGAGAGAGGGGAGAGGGAATTCCAAGCAGGTTTGTGCTGTCAACAGAGAGCCTGGTGCAGAGCTCAAACTCATGAACTATGAGATCATGACCTGAGCCGAAATCAAGAGTTGGACACTCAACTGACTGAGCCACCCAGGTGCCTCTGTTTTTGCCATTTAATAGAAAGAGAGATTAGTAAAATAATAGTATTTTCAGTCACTCGATGTAACTCTTCTTTTTTTTCCATCTACTCCTCTTTCTTGATATTTTTGAAGGAAATATATGTCAGGACCTCTGCTGAATGCTGGAAATAGAGAAATAAATGAGACTTTATTCCTATGAAGCTCACGAAGATCTAGCTAGGAAACAAGAACATATATAAATAATTCACTAATGGGCAAAAATAGAGGTAAGGCATTTCACTGGCATGGAGATCCAAATAGGAGGGATAAATGCACGGAGATGGACATTTGTTAATATCCTTCAGTTGGTATATTGAACACGAAACTTGTATAATTTCTCAGAGTCCCTCCACTACTTCCTTCATTCTTAGTCAGTGCTCCACACATGCCAAGATCCCTCCTCCCTTCTTAACTTGGTTGAAATGCCATGTTATGGCATTTCATCGGGACTGACTTCCCAAGAGGCTGCAAAGAGACAGAAGCTATAACTTGGAACTTGAGGAAAATTAACACCTGGAGGTTCAATCTTGACTAATGGGAAACAAGAGACCAGAGGGAACTCAGCACATAATTTGTCTCTCTGTCGTCTTCCACAGGGACTACTCTGAGGCATGATTCTCCTGGCACAACAACCAGAAATTTCTTCCCTGTGAACTGAATGAACACACTGTTGACTAACCTATCATGTGTCTTTTCAACTCATTGTGAAGCAATGGCCAGCGAAGTAACCCATCCCACTGCATTACCTGCATCTTTTCTTGTCTCGAGGGGCCTTTCCCCTCCATCTCACTATCTTAGGCTTGCACCTCTGAAGTCAATTGTCGACATTGCCTCAGGCTCTGCTTCCTAAAAGATCTAGAATATGACAGCCGGATTTGTGAATACCTGATACCATGTAGCCCTGAACTTTTTCTGGGGAAGGTGAATCCCAGGAGTCCCTAATGAGGTCCTCAAGATGAAGAGACTGCTGCTGGCTATCCGGGGTAGCTGGCCTTGTCCTGGCCTAGCTCCCATTGTTTTATGAAGATAAAAGCTGGAATCTTTTTTTTTTCTTAAGTATCTCAAGACATGGAGCGCCTCCACAAATTTAAGTTCATGTCCAACTGGAAATTTGCTTCTATGTGTACAGTTTGTCAGAGAAAAAACACTAAGGTTTATTTTGTGTGAATACAGAATGTGATTTATGCAAGTATTAACAGAAAAAAATGATAAGTGTCTTTTTTTAAAGAATGTCTTTTTAATGTCTTTATATATTTAAAAATTTTTAATAATTATTTATCTTTAAGAGAGAGACAGAGCATGAGCAAGGGAGGGGCAGAGAAAGAGGGAGACACAGAATCCAAAACAGGCTTCAAGCTCCAAGCTGTCAACAGAGAGCCGGACGCAGGGCTCAAACCCATAACCTGAGCCAAAGTAGGAAGCTCAACTGATTAAGCCACCCACGTTCGCCCTAAAAGACTTTTTAAAGAAAAAAAAACCTGGATTAATTCCTCTTGAAATCTTGTTTGCACATCTTGGTTATTATACTACGTGTCTGTTGACAGATGATTGGATAAAGAAAATATGGTACATACATGCAGCAGAATAGTATTCTGTCCTGAGAAAGACGTCCATCCTGGAACTTGGAACAGCATGGTTGGATCTTGAGCACATTATGCTAAGTGAGATAAGTCAGATGGAGACAGACAAGCACTTTATGGTATCACTCGTATGTGGAATTTTAAGAAACCACATATAAAAACAAACAATAAAAAGCTGGTTACCAGGGAATAGGGAATGGGGAAAGAAGACAGATGTTGTTTAAGGGTACAAACTTACAACAAGTAGAAAACAGAGATACGTAATGCAAAATACAGTAGATACGGACAACAAAATGGTATTACAATCATGAGATTTGCGGAGACTAAAACTTAATTTTTCCAAGTGCTAAAGAGAAAGGATAATTATGAAACCTGACAGACATGCTAATTATTACTACAATGACAATCATTTTACAATATATCCAAATAATATGTGGTATACTTTAAATTTACTCAAGGCTATGTCAAATACGTTTCAATTTCAAAAAGAAAAAGAAAGACATCTTATAAATAACAATAAGATGTTATTCTATAGATTGAAAACAGTATTTAAATACTGGCAAACTGTTTTCTGGAACTTATAGAACTTTAAATGAGGATGCATTTATCCATTTTACAGTAAGTGGACTTGGTCTGTTCGTGGTGTATTCATGGACAAATGTAGCCTGCATATTAGAAAGAAGCTGTTGCTAGCTGTCTTTTATTCCACAGTTGATCTTCTTCCTGGGTAGATTCCAGTGTTCTGTAAAACAAAAAATTTGAACATTATTTTCAAAGTAGGAAGAGACAAATTCTTCCACATTCATTATCAAGTGGCCTTGAGGAGCATTTTTCTTCCAAGTCTAACTTTCTGCTTCCTGAACTAATCCCATGCATTTCATATTCCTTCAGTTCTACATCCTTCCCTATAAATGAAGGGCCACTTTTTTCTTATTGTTTTCATTATTATCCTTTACCTCTGGAAGTAGCAAAGTTCTCTGAACCACTTATCTGCCTTTCTTCCCCATTTCTTGCCAAACTGTGCATAATTTGCATGGCTTTTCAAATTATTTCCTTAAGAAATGCAAAATAATTCTGTAATTTGTGTTTGAAGTATACATATGCACGCTTAACCTTTATCTCAGTATCTTTCCTGATATGGGTCTAAAATCTTCTAGTAAGCACAGAGTGATTAGTTGGAAAAGCAAGTGTTCTAAACTTGCAGCAAATTCCCGTAGTTCAAAGGCAACAAATTTTCAAAGAAAATAAAATGTTCACATACCACCACCACCACCAGCACCACCACCCTGGCAGAATAGCAGCTCCATGAGTGATATTTGATTGTTTGGTTCACTGTTCTAGCCTCAGAACCTAGAACTTGTGCAACACAATAAACATGTGTCAAAAGAGTAAATTAACAAATAAATATGCAAAAATCCTGTTTAAGATTCATGCAAATCCACTCAGGATCATGTCTGGATCCAAACAAACCCTAAAAGTTCATTGCAAATGCTACTGCTCTAAGAAGGTTGCCTTGGACCCCACTCTGTCCCTAAATTATCCTCCATCCTTTGAATTTCCATAATGTTTTATCCACCCATCTCTTGTGACATTTATCCCTTTCTCTCCAGAAACAGACTTCTGCTTGCACTTAGATCTTTGAGTTCCAGTCCATCTTTCTATTCTCCACTGCACTTAGCACAATACTTGGCCAATCTCCATGTTGTTGCATAAGTAGTGTGTGTGTGTGTGTGTGTGTGTGTGTGTGTGTGTGTGTGTGATGAGACCATTTCAGACTATTACCTTTAGAAATGCCATAATTATCTCAATCAAAATAATATGCATAGATAACAGGAAATGAATTCTGATAATGCCCTTTCTACACAGCAGAACAAAGTTTTCTTCATAGGCTCAGCAATAACGTACTAAGTCATGTAATTTATCTTAGAGGTTTGGGGTTGGGGAGAAACAAGGTAAAAATTACATCAATATCATGTTTCCCCAGAATAATTACTTTAGGCATTCATCTGCTGATTTATCTTCTACCATGCACATACTTACGACAAATTATATTATTATTTTTACTTATAAAAGGAAAACACAGGATTTCCCCCTCATATATTTCTTCTGGTTTACCCCAAATTTGCTTTGAGTCCATCGTTCTAACACTCACTCTGATTTTTCTCTAAACTCCTGGATCATAATTCACCCAGATCATTAGCAATTTTCTTCCTTTATTGCATTATTTCTTTCTGCCCCTGGGTGGCTTTATTTTAATTAGAAAAAAATAAAATGGAAAACTTTCAATTGTAAACACACAGAGGTTCTGTTGGCAAATATGAATTTGGCAGAAGAAAGGCCCGTGGTCAGCTTAGCTGAAGTTTATTGGCTCAAAAACAAGAACAATTTTGAAGGAAATTAGGATAGTTTTTTTAAAGTGACAATTTTCTCCATCAGGTAGATTACACTATTTCCTGTTATTTTATGATACTGATATTTCACTTATACATTTTCTCCAGCTCCCATAAAATTTTCCATCTGGAGTGTACTTTTCTAATTCCTTTGTAAGCCTTTGGATTCAGTTTCTTCTTTTCTTCCCCTCCCCCCCTTTTTTTATGTGTCAGTCTCCAGCAACCTTTATCAGATACCAGGGAACATAAGTTTACATCTTAGCTAAGGAGCTTACCCACTCACAGAACGTTACCCACATAGCCCTGGAGGGTGGAGGCAGGGGTAGAAATCAGGCTCAACTACTAAAGTTACCTCTGCCTGAAACCTTAGCTCATGCCTTGAATGGCTTACAACTAAAATCCTTGAAAATTAAGACTTCTAGGGCTTCGAGCCCATAGACATTTTTCCACACAGGAGATGAAAGACCAGGTACAGCCGAGGTTTCTTTCAAAAGGGAGGGAGGAACAGCCATTGGCTGAGGTCTGTAGGAAAGGAAAAATAAAGTAAATGCTATTTAAAAGCTTAAAGAGTACCAGGCAGATCTTTTTCTCCCCTTCTCTCCCAATGGAACTGTAAAGTCTTCCCAGGCAACAACCATGCAGAAGAAAGAGACAGAACAAAGGTTGAAGCATTATGTGGGTAAGGTTACAAACTGATTAAAACTCATGTGGTGAGATTTTATTAGTGACGGAACAAAATGGGAAACATTTTCTTTACACATATTATTTCCTGTTACTGGAATACGGTCAGTTATTTCTTTCATTTGTCCAACATGGCCGATCAATTGGCATCCCTTGTTCATCCTTATTTATTGGCCATACGATGACTTAACTTCTGCTATGCCTGCACGTATCCCTGTCTTCTCTCCCACATCTAGTGGCCCTATTCCAGTAGTTTAGCCATGACTTCCAGAATTTTAATAGCATCCCAGGAAAATCGTTGATAGAAAAATATGAGAATGATAATACACATGTTACGAGAACTTTTAAGTAGGAAAGCTGAGAATAAATACTGAACACTAAAAGTGAAGCTTTTCCTGTGCCCAAATGAAAATGGGATGGACAGGGATGTGGTCACACCAGTGGTCTGGAGGCAGCTGCATGCATAGCCAGAGAGGACACAGAGGGGTGTTGGTGAGCTAGACAGATAAGGAACACAAGCAATGCCCAAGACACTTCTTGTGAAGAGGATGCTGTGGCTTTAAGGACCAACAATATCGCAGTCCTCTCTCTCAGTGATCTAGACCATTCCAGAGTACGATTCCAGTGTTAGAATATAGGCTCCCTGTTTCACTCCACTAGCAAAGTTAACACAAAAATTTACACAATTATCTAGATAATTCTTATCAAAGAAAAACTACTAGGGAAACAAACCCTTCATTACATTCAAAGTATATTTTGATTGCTCACCAATCAGAATTAGACGGATAATACTACCTGGCGAATTAAAGGTATGGTTTATACTGGCCCAGTGAATAAATGAATGAGTGAATGAGTAAACTGAACAAATTGCAGGCTTCTATGTCACTCTCTATTTTGCTTAAGTCAACAGCACATCAACACCTGAACCGACACGTTTTATATTAAACATTTTACATGTATTTCCCTGGCATTTCACCAAAGTTCTGAAAATTGCCAACTGTGTAGACACTCATGGCCTACTTTTATACCATTGCATTTTTGCAAGGGCAAAACCTCTTCTTAAAATTATGATACTAGACAAAGAATCACCTAGTCTTTGGCTGCAAAAAGTATCAAAATTGAATTTTTTTCTGAAGACTCACATTATCTGTTGGAGAAGAATAATAGCAGAATATTATCTGGAGAACAATTTACTGGATGGAGACCATCGTCATCATGTGAAAGACAATGTCTGGAGAAGTGGTATATTAATCTATTAAAATTACAATAACAATGTATTCATTAATTTTACATAACATTTTATTGTTGCTCTGAGTGGTGGTCATATTCGAGTCTGGTTTTTTTTTTTACCCTATTCTCTTCCCCATTTAGAAGTTAAACACTCTTGGGGCATCTGGGTGGCTCAGTCAGTTAAGCGTCTGACTTCCCCTCAGGTCATGATCTCACGGTTCGTGGGTTCTGAGACGACTGTCAGCACAGAGCCTGGAGCCTGTTTTGGATTCTGTGTCTCCCTCTCTCTCTAACCCTCCCATGCTCGTGCTGTCTCTCTCTCTCTCTCTCTCTCTCTTTTATTAATTAAAAAAAAAATTTTTTTTATACTCTTGTGACTTTGCATCACAAGAATAATTCATGTGAGCAACATCAGTGAACACACAGGAAGGCGAGCTAGCTTGACTTTGTGTAGCTCCTTCTAAGATGGTCTCCCTAATGCTTTCAAGAATTCTTACCCACACGTCTTCTTACTATCATAATTTGTCAAACTTTTCCCTCAAAATAAGTAAGTGGAAAACAATTTTACTTCTCTCTGCATCAAAATTATCAAAGCAACATGTCTGCAGTTTTTGAGACTGAGACAATAAACCCCACCACCTAGGAAAACGTGAGATGAAAGTCCAGTAAGAAGGAATTGACAAGTTCCCAGCAGACTGATTTTCTTACTTAATTGAATGAGCTGAGGAATTTACCCCACCAAATAATCGTTAAGCAAATGAGTTAGTAATGTAGTAATGCTTTTAGATAGGGTTAGAAAACCAATATCAAAAAATAAGTTATGTTCTTTTTCTTTTAACTTTAATTTTAAATACATAGAATATATCTTAATCCTTTTTAAGTGTATAGGTCAATTACACAATGTAATTAGTTTCACATTGTTGTGCAACAAATCTCCAGAACATTTTCATACCCATTAAACATCTCTCCTCACCCTAGTTTGGCAACCACCATTCTATTCTTTGTTTCTATGAATTTGGCTACTCTACATGCCTCCTACAAGTGGAATCATACAGTATTTTCTATTGTGACTTGTTTTACTTAGCATAACTCAAGATTTATTCATTTTATACCATGTGTCAGAATCTTCTTCCTTTTTAAAGTTGAATAATATTCCATTGTATGGATGTATCACATTTTGCCTATCCATTCATCCATTTGTGAAGCTATTTGTTTATATTGGCAGATTTTTGCAAAGATGTTTACTAATCTGTTGTCACCATGTGGACACACTCTCTCCTTCCCCTGAAATAAATGATACTCTTATATCAGAAAGAAAAAAAAGGGAAATAATTGCTTATTCATGATTTCCCACAAGAAGATCTTACCAGACCCAACCAATATATAAAAATTTTGATGTTTCAAAATTGAGGTGTCTAAATCATTATATTTTATCAGCCATTTGATTTAAATAAAAAGTGATTAGCCCTAAAGATTTATCTGTAAGTCAACTCAAGATACTTCTGGAAATTCATGCTGTAATACTGCAGAACTAGCTTTAGGATATTACATTTGAAGGAAAACATACTTTTTCTAAGTATATTAACTCAGTCCTGAACTATCTCTGCACTCCCCCGAATAGTTCCCTTGATAGTGCACTCCTTTTGGCAGTACTATGCACCAGAAAAGGAACAATTTCTTTCTCTCCCTGTGCTGCCTAATAACCCAGTTAAATTGTAAGTGTATAAGGGACCTGGAGGTGAAAAGATCTCTTATTTGGATTTAATACTTAGAGGATTGCTAGACGGAATACAGGACACCCAGTCAAATCTGAATTTTAGATAGTCCACAAAGAATGTTCCAGTTTATTGGGGCACCTGGGTGGCTCAGTCAGTTAAAGGTCCAACTCTTGATTGCAACCTCAGGTCATCATATCACGGTGGTGAGATCAAGCACTACATCACATTGGGCTCTCTACTGACAGCATGCAGCCTGCTTGGGATTCTCTCTTTCTCTGCTCCTCTGTACCTCCCCTGCTCACGTGAGCACTCATACTCTCTTTATAAATAGATAGATAGATAGATAGATAGATAGATAGATAGATAGATAGATAAAATGGTATACTGTTAAAGTTGTATATAATTACTTAAAAAAACAAAAGAATGTTTTAGCATAAGTATATCCTAAATGTTGCATAGGATATATTTATGCTAAAACATTCTCCATTGGTTATCTGAAATTCATATCTATTTCTTTTTAAAGTTTATTTATTTGTTTTCTCTAGAGACAGAGAGAGAGGTAGCACAAGCAGGGGAGCAGCAGAGAGAGGGAATGAGAGACAGTCCCAAGCAGGCTCGATCTCACAAACTGTGAGATCATGACCTGAGCTAAAATCAAAAGTCTGACTTAATAGACTGAGCCATCCAGATGTCCCTGAAATTCATACTTAACGGGGCATCTTTTATATGTATTTGCTAAATTTAACAATTGTAGGTGATTCTCTCCCTGTTGTGTAAGAATTTGAACCTCGGGCATGTGGGTGGCTCAGTCAGTTAAGAGTCCAACTTCAGCTCAGGTCATGATTTCACAGTCCAGGTTTGAGCCCTGCATCAGGCTCTTTGTTGACAACTCAGAGCCTGGAACCTGTCCAGATTCTGTGTCTCCTTCTCTCTCTGCCCTTGTCTTGTTCATGCTCTGGCTCTCTCTCTCTCTCTCTCTCTCTCTCTAAAAAATAAACACTAAAAAAATTTTTTAAAGACTTTGAATCTCAAAAAAGCAGATATGACACAATCAAATCAAAGTGTAGTAACACTAGCGGACATTCAAAGAAACTGAGCAGGAGACCATTCTGGGATCTAAATAAAGGTCTGTAATTCTGTGCTAAAAAAAAAAAAAAAAACCACAACAAAATAAAACAAAAAACAAACAAACAAATAAAAAACAAAAAACAAAAAGCAGATCTCCTGCCTGCCACACGGCAGAGAGCAGGAAGGCAACGAGGATGGGCGGCTAAGGACCATATAACCATCAGATCCACATAAGCCAGTCTCAGTAAGGACACAGCCCAGCCAAACAGGGCAGGCCACTAGTGACCAGGGAGACCCAAGGCCACCAGCCAGAGTGACAGAAGCAACAGCTATAGCTATAAAGCAGCTGATCAGACACTGGCCTCGGCAGCCACAATGAAAGAATTTTACCAGCTTCCAAGAAGGACATCTGAGCCTCCCAGGTACCCTGCTGAAGAAGGGGGGATAGGTATTTGGGAACTGCAGCACTAACAATCCTGACTGTGGGGGCTCATTTCAAAACCTCTTTTTAATACCATTTCCATGGCCCCTTTTTTGCCACACACACACACACACACACACACCACATACACTCATTCCCAGAGTGACGTTCTCAACAGCCAAAGTCAAAGACTTTTCAAGAGCAGAAAATACATCATTTGTAGCCCCAACCGTCGCTCCCCAAAGTGGCTGACCCATGTTCTGTATTGTTCCTTTCGACTTGCCTTCATACACGAACACCTCCATAAACTATTCAGTGAGCTCCCTAGTGCTTCAGGTATGAAAGGAAACACTCAAAGTGAAAAAGAAATGATCAGTTCCAAAAATTATAAAACTCATCAGTGCCAAAAAATACAGTACAGATAAATCTTAATAAATAACGTCCTATCAGTCCTGAGCATGACATTGTATTTTTGAGGCACTTCTCATTCTGTATCCTTAAGAGAAGTATGGGAAGTGGAAGTAACAGAGTCTAAAAGCCAGTAATTTCACATCCCCCCCTTTGGCTTTGAACTTCACTTACATTGTCTATTCAAGAAGCTTGACAGCTGGGAAACCAGGTACTGAAAGTCTGAGAAGTCATCCACCCACTATACATACCCTTCCTTTTGAAAACACAAAATCCATTTGAAGTTAGATAGATTGCAATGTTTATATAAGCTCTGAGCATTTACCTGTCCTGGTTTTCTCTTATCAGTGGAAGAAAACATAAAAATAAAGAATTATAGGCTTAGTCAGTGACATGAGCCACAAGCCAGTGCAAAAACCGAGGCTTTGAATTTATCCAATGGAATAAATTGGCTATACTGAAGAAAACTGCTTGAAATACATTACTAAACTTTATTCTTCTTAGACACAAAATCAGAAAGAGTGAATTGAATTAGGACTTTAGAAAATGTAAGCTTGACTCAGCTCTCCACCAATGGACCAAAATTTCTGGTGACAGAGCAGATTACCAAGAGGTTTGAAGACCCTGCTGATGTGCAATGATTACCTGTATGATTGACTGGAAGGTTCTGGGAAGTATCTCTTGTATTCCCCACTCTGGACTATTAATTAATGAGCATCTCTAGGAAGACCTTTATGAAAATGCACAAAAGGTAAAAAGAAATTCAAATATATTATATTGTGGGCAATTTATATCTTCTTTCAAAATTCTTTCTTTTTTAATTTTCTAACATTTTGTTTATTTTTTAAAAAGTTTTTAATGTTTATTTTTGAGAGAGAGAGAGAGAGAGAGACAGAGTGTGAGCAGGGGAGGGTCAGAAAGAGAGGAAGACAGAATCTGAAGCAGACTCCAGGCTCTGAGCTGTCAGCACAGAACCTAATGCGGAGCTTGAACCCATGAACTGTGAGATCATGACCTGAGATGAAGTTAGCCACTTAGCCAGCTGAGCCACCCAGGCACCCTGCCGTTTTATTTTTGAGAGACAGAGGGACACAGAACATGGGCAGGGGAAGAGCAGAGAGAGATGGAGATCATTTAAAGCAGGCTTTAGGCTCTGAGCTGTCAGCACAGAGCCCGACAAGGAGCTCAAACCCAGGAACTGTGAGATCATGACCTGAGCCAAAGTTGGATGCTTAACTGACTGAGCCACCCAGGTGCCCCTCCAAATTTATGTCACACGGCAACTTTAGTCAGAAAGATCTCCAGTGCATAGATCTGTGCAGAATACTTCTGCCCCTGGAAAGGTAAACCAAAGTCCCCCACCAATACCCTACTGACAAGTTTCTTTTCTTTGTACAGAGCTTTATAGATGACACATGCTTTTGTATCGATTTTCTCCTTTGATTCCCAGGATATGTATGTAAGACAGACCCTATTGTTTCTGTTCTGTGTTTGAAGAAATCAAAACTCTCACCAGACTCATCTCCCACCATAGTCATCTTCCCTCTCCCCCCCATCTCCCCAGGCTTCCACTTTCTCACTCATGTTCTATGTTCCCAGCCAACTGAAATTCTCTCAAGTGAAGTGCTTTGCCAACAGTTCTCTTGTCTCATTGACTAATAAGACTCAGTTCCTTCTTTGCAACACACTCTTTCCCCAAATATTCACCTAACCTTTGAAGTCTCAGCTGAAAGCATGAGAAAAGTTTATCTGACCCTTTAGGGCAGAGGTGCATCCTTCTCTGCATTGCCATAGGCTCCTGCAAGTCTTCTAAACTAGCACATAGTGCTCTTGATTGTAATGACTTCTTTAATGGTCTGTCTTCTCCACTCAACCTTTAAATTCCATGAAGGCAGAAATCATGCCCAGTGCTGAAAACAGGGCCTGCTGTAGCTGGCTGAAAAATATTTGTTGAAAGAATAAATCAAGTGACTTCTCAGCATCACAGAGAGGTCAGACCTGGAACCAGCCTCTGGGTCTCGAGTTCCAGTAAAACACTGGCTGTTCACATGGTTGGATGGATGGATGTGTTTTCAAGATGAAAGAGAATAGCAACCAGGTCAGAGGATGTTCTGAATCACTAGGAGCACATGAAGAATTCACAGTAAATATTAATCAACAAAATGTTAAAATTCACAAGACAAATCTGGGATAGATCACTAAACCATTCAGAATATGCTAAAGTCACAATTTTGATGTTATCCTGGTGGACACCACAGCTCCATCACAAAAAAAGACATCATGCCATTTAAATATTAGTCATAATGTGCTTTAAAAAGCATCAAACTAGAGTTCTACCATAATCTCTGCTCCCAGTGAAGCAAGCTTTGTGTTAAATGCACAGATGATATGGCTGGCTCGCATACAATGTTCTATGCAATCTGAACATATAAGTTTGTCCCACAATCCCATCCCAAATTAGTCCCTATTCTTCACCAATATCAAAGTCATCTTCAATTTGTGTATCTTTCGGCAGCCATTATATCATCTTTTTTGACTATTTATGTCTTTCTTATTTACTATCCTTTCGTATCCACCTAAATCAGCATTCAAACTCTCATTCTCAACCAAATGTTCCTGACTAATTTCTTTCCACGGCTGGAGGGGCGGGGGAGGGGGAAGGGGTGGGGGGAACAGAAGCAAATGACTTACATTTCAAAGCTATTCCTCTCATTTCTTTTTTTGGCCCACCCAGTTAACTAATTGGCTTCACTGCTTTCCTCCACCAAAATGACTGATCATTTCACGCAATTACCCTAAGTGTAGAGTTAATCTCGCATTGAGCAGATGAGCTGCCTTCAGTTTCACAATTCAGAAGGTAGAACATTGCTTATGATCACAGAATGCATAGGCTTGCAAACCAACTCTGCTCAACCAGACACCATCTTGAGTCTTTCCTTGAAATGCAGAGCAGAAACTTCTAAAAAGATAGTTTCATTACTTTCAGGGGGCCACTTAAGCCCTAGCTCCTCATATTTCCTTAGAAAGGGGGAAAATTCCATTTCACTCCCAGGAAGGGAAAAATGAGAGAAACACTTTTGTCTTTTCTCTCTCTCATTCACTCCCTAAGAGTGCAAGAGTGATTATCAGATGGGCAGGAAAGGAAGCAGGACAGAGACATGCGTACCCGAGCCCCTTCCTGCAGATTTGCTGAAGATGTAAGTGCTTTCTCCATGTCTGCTCTTCCACGTGGCAAAAACACTTGGGCGGGAATCGCCCCGCCAGGCACAGCCTGCAGTACTACAACTGTGACTCTGCAACTTATAAATGGGTTCAATTAATGTGAAAACCACGAATAAACCTGATACAGCCTCTCTTTTAAGTCATGTTTTCCAATCTTCTATTTCCAATCCGCATGCCTATATTCAGTTATCTTACCTCACTGTCTATCTGGCTTAGAATTACAGAGGTCTGAAAACAGAGCTCTGATGAGTTACCAAATCTCAACAAGCGTCTCATTTTCTATTTCCTCTCAGAGCCCTTGGCTGACTACGTGGCTCACATCTCTCTGCCACCAGAAAAACACTGACATTTGGAAACTGACATCCCCTAGTATGGACCCTGCTTGCTTACAGGATGTGTGTCCCTGGACTAAACAAATTAACTTCTTTTGGTCTCAATTCTCTCATTCCAAGACCCCAAATCATTCTGCTTTTATGAGAATGTAATGAGTTAATTGTACACAGCTTCTAGCCCAGAGTCTGGCATAGATAGGCCTCGGTTTGAATCCCAGCTCTGTCACTTTCAAATGTAAAGATGTTTCCCCAGAGTACCCATAAAGATAAAACTAAGCAGAGAATAGAGGATGTTATCTGCATGAAGCATGCAACATTTATCTGAGGAGAGAGTATATTATCTAAAGTAAATACCTTAGGTGGTTCAGATTCACCAAATATGGTTGAGCTGTACTGGTCTTTCCTCCCAGGGCTATCTCCCCATAAGGCTGCTGAGAAAAACATGCTAAGAAACTCCTATTTACCGTAAAGCTAAAAGAAACAGCACCTAGCCACCCACTGCAGTGGTGACTGAATAGGGAGCTATGAACTTGCCCTCAAGCCTGCAAGAGCCTTTTGCAGACCTCACCAGAAATGTTGCTGAGATTTTCAGCTCTCATGAGCAAATCCAAGTGGTTTAGATAGCTGAGATATGGAGCTCACACTGGCTAAGTGGGGCCATTGTGTTTGAACAAACACCTTTGAAAGGTAGGGATATTCTTTGAATTTCTTCCTCTCCTAGAAACTGAAACTAGGGGTATTTAGGATTTCTTTATCCTACTCTCTTGTGCAATTTCCTTTTCACTCTCAACTTCATTTTGCTGTGCTTGTCATCACTTCATATTCTATGGACTGTATAAGCTTTCCTTTGTTCCTACTATTTTAAGCTTCCTCCTTATCATGGGACTGATATTTGTTCCTTCCTTGCTCGATGGTCTTAGCATCAGGTTTGAGATCCCTAGACATTCTGGAGCCACACTGCTGAATCCCGGGAGGGCTAGAGGGGTCCTTTTACTTTACTGAGGTGTTTGCTGTTTCTTCTCTGAGGTTCAAATGGTAAAAACAAAGGAATTATTTCACCTAATTGGGGCTCTAAGAGCATTTTTATCCTGACATATCGTTATGTAATATTAAAGGAGGCTGGCTAGGGATTACCTTGTAGCTTTCTGTAATGAGAAAAATTGGTTTCAAATGGAAGTGGGGTGTGTGTGTGTGTGTGTGTGTGTGTGTGTGTGTGTGTGTGTGTATTTTGTTTCTTCTGGTGCTACATATCAACAGAAAGAAATAACAGTTTTAGTATTAATTTGAGTCCAGGACCAAATTTATCCACATATGGACTGGAGAGCTATCCAAGACACTTCCAAACCAACTTGTTGAGGTATGATGGTACATCTGTAAAGGAGAGAGCCTTTCTATCATCAACTAGGGGCCAGGATTAACATGCAAATGCAATTGAGTACAGCCACACCTTGGCTAACACAGTGGTTTCCTACCTGGCCTATGTCTACCACAGTACACCTGAAGGTTATGCCACATGCCAATACAACGGTGGCTCTCAGTCATTCTCACCAGGTTGAGGTTAGGGGAGCAGAAGGCTTTAAGAATCGATGACACCAATTCTTTTTCAAAGAATAAGATTTGAAATGGGGTGCCTGGTTGGCTCAGTCAGTTGTGCATCCAACTTTGGCTCAGTCATGGTCTCACAGGTCATGATTTTGAGCCCCATGTCAGGCTCTATGCTGACAGCTTGGATGCTGAAGCTTGGAGCCTGCTTCGGATTCTGTATCTCCTTCTCTCTCTCTGTCCTTCCCCTGCTTTCGTGCTCTCTCTCTCTCTCTCAAAAATAAATAAGTAAACATTAAAAAATGTTTACATATAGGGATAGACACTAGGGTAAAGAAGTCATAGTCGGGGCGCCTGGGTGGCTTAGTCGGTTAAGCGTCCGACTTTCACTTAGGTCATGGTCTCGCGGTTCGTGGGTTCGAGCCCCGCGTCGGGCTCTGTGCTGACTGCCAGCTCAGAGCCTGGAGCCTGTTTCAGTCTGTGACTCCCTCTCTCTCTGACCCTCCCCTGCTCATGCTGTCTCTCTCTCTCTCTCTCTCCTAAAAATGAATAAAACATTTAAAAAAAAAAAAAAAGAAGTCATAGAATGAGGAGGTCAAGAGCACCAAAGATAAATTTGGAGGACTTCATAATCCTGCCCAAGTTTGGCCTTGTTGATAGCCAGAGACAAAAACTCTTCTGTGCAGTGCTATTGCACTGTTGGTGCAGTTGATAAACCATGGAGACTCTCAGTTATTATTTTTATCCTAATTGTTCAAATAACTGGTCTTCTGCTCTTAAGTGGGTCCAGCAAAACCTGAAGTATGCAGCGACCCTTCCTTCTCAGATGTGCAAGTCCAGCTGTCCATCCAGAGCACAGAGACCCCATGAAAGCACCAGGAAGAACATGAAAAGTGGATATATATGAGGTTACCAAGACAGGAACCTAGTCACCATCATCCAGGAGTACTGTGTGTCCCACTAAAGGAGGGATTATACACATGTTTAATTCTTGTATCTTCTCTCTAAGGTGTTAGTAGTATACTGGTTTTAGGAGGTAATGGAAATTTAGAGTATTTAACTTCATTTCATAACTACCGACTTCAAAATCCTTCCATCTTCCTACAACATCATATTCTTTCCTCCTTCCTATCCTGCAAAAACATTCAAGACTCACAGGTAAAATTTCCAGCTACATGGACAGTCCAGCCCAGTTGCCTGGGTTGGTGCTTTTTCTCCAGTGACATATTTGGAAATATTCCTGGAGCTCTGAGCTGGGTGTTTCTATCCTAACACTGTAATCAAGCATATTAAGCATGACTCAGAGATGAACTAATAAAAGTGCTCACGAAACAGACCAAGCAGCCCTGCTCATTCCCACAGACTCATGGAACGAAGCGTGGACCACCACTCTTTAGGTATGAATTTATGCTCAGAAGCTTGATGCTAGACAAGATCACACTCTGCCTGCCACCCTCCCAAAGAAAAAACTGGATTCCTGATCGTCTTGGGCAGTGATTTCTAAAGTGTGGCCCTCAGAGCAGAAGTAGCAGCAGCCCCTGAGAACTTGTTAGAAATGCAAATTCTTCAGCCAACCCCAGAAGTGCTGAATCAAAAACTAAGGGTGGAGAAGGGCAGTCTGCAGCAATAGCACTGCTAGGAATTTACCCAAGGGACACAGGGGTGCTGATGCATAGGGGCACATGTACCCCAATGTTCACAGCAGCACTCTCAACAATAGCCAAAACATGGAAAGAGCCTAAGCGTCCATCAACTGACGAATGGATCAAGAAGATGTGGTTTATCTATACAGTGGAATACTACATGGCAATGAGAAAGAATGAAATCTGGCCATGTGTAGCAACATGGATGGTTCTTGAGGGTGTTATGCTGATTGAAATAAGTCAGGCAGAGAAGGACAGTTACCTTATGTTTTCACGTATAGGAAGATTAGGGGGAACTTAACGGAGGACCATGGGGGAGAAGAAGGGGGGAAATGGTGGGGGAGAGGGAGAGAGGCAAACCATGAAAGACTCTTGAATGCTGAGAACAAACTGAGGACTGATGGGGGGGGGGGGGGGGGGAGGGGGGAGATGGGCATGGAGGAGGGCACTTGTGGGGATGAGCACTGGGTGTTATATGGAAATCAACTTGACAATAAATTATTTTTAAAAAAAAGAGATTCTAAGGCACATTTACATTTGAGAACCTGTGAGTCTCCCTCCTATACCTCGATAATTCCATCTCTTGTTGGTCCAATTGATCAGCTAAGCCACAAAGATTGAGTAATCCCCAGCTGTCCCAGACTTGATAGGATGGTAAAAGAATCTTCTCCTTCCTCAAGGAGTTACATACAGACATGAAGCAAATACCAAACAGTTTGAGTTAGCACACAATATCATGGTGCACTGTGTAGTTCAGGCTCCTAGAGAGAACCATGTGGCTTCTACATATGGTTAGCAGAGATCAGCCAATTATAATTCAGGTGAGCGGGGAGAATGCATACTCAAACACCACTTCAAACAATGCAAAAGATCTGTGGATTGCTAAACAACTGTAGCAGCCAACGACTGGCCTGATGCTAATCCCTTAGAAATGGGGTGGCTCTTGGAGAAAAGCATAAAGGACACGAAACAGAATCACAAACAGTTCCAGATTCTACACATAATTGCCTCTGGCTGGAAACCAAAGGCTTGCGTGCTCAGCGTGGGAAGTACTTTTGCTCATGCATCAAGCCATACTTGTGCCCACGGATAGTGATCTCCACATTAAAGGATTCCAATCGCAGGGTCTGGGCAGATGGGTATGCAGACCAATCAGTGTAGTAGATCAGAGAGTTGCTTTTTGGATTTGGCCCAGCCAGAAAAGATTGAGGTGTCACATGAGGTCAGGAGAGAAGTGGTTGTCAATTAGGCATTCATGGATTGCCTTCTGTATATAGAACACATTGGATATAAGAGGTGGTTAAAACTTTTGAGAAGTTAAAAAATGCCATAGAAATGTCAAAAAAAAAAACAGCAAATAAAGAACTGAAAAGCACAAAAGCAGAATCATGTAAATACAGACTAAACTGTCTTTATTGAGCAGAGTTATCCAAAGAGTGACTAGAACCAGATACTATTAGCAAAGGAAAATGCAACTCAAGTATGGAAAATGAACAGAGGGCAAAGATTTAACTTCAAGGAAAGGAAAATAGAATGGATGATGGTTGGAGGCAGGAGGGGGAAAAGAAATAAACAAGATCAAAAGCATTGATTTTCTTGAGAATAAAAACATAGACCACCTTGTTAGAAAGGATGTGAAAGGCTCTGGGATGATCAGTGGGGGTGGGGGGGGCTGGGGCTTGAGATCTGTTGTCTAGAAATCTAACTCTGTTTCTTTAAAGTCTATATTCAGAAATCCATACAGACTTCTGGGAAGAATAATGCCATGTCAGAAATTATGGCTCAAGCCTACTCCCCACTTCCATAACATTGCTGAGAGTGAGAGAGCTCCCTTCTTGCTATGTGGTTGTGGAGTTAGATGCAATGTTGAGAAAATGGAAGAAATGGCACCGAAATGAAGGGAAAAGACTGAGTGGAAAAGTTGCCAACACTCAGGGTATGGTTACATTTCCTCAACCCCGGCTGTGTTAGAAAATCATCAAATATCCAACTCCGACCAATTAAATTCTAATCTCTCCAAGCTGACAAGACATTGGCACCTTGTAAAAGCTCTTCCAACATTTCTACTGTGCAGCCAGTTAAAATCCACTTGCCTAAAATATTAGTTCTAGTGTCAAGGATAAAGGCACCACCGTGGCTAAGATTAGGAGTCTCTGATTCAACATGTTTAGTTAGTTGGCTGCAAGAATTTTCAAAATAGATTAAGTGTGGTGAGAAGGAAATATGGGAGCTTAGGGCAAAAGATAAAAAGTGGGAGTTACAAACTTACAGCGACCCTTCAAGTTGCATTAGCAGGTACACTTCTAAGAGTCTATGGACAGAACAGATAAGCCAATGTGTGGACAACTGCTGTCCACATATGAGATGCGAGATGCTAACTAAACTTACTGCAGTAATCATGTCACAATATACGTAAGTCAAAACATCACATTGTGAGTGGCTCATTGGGTTCAATGTCTAACTTCGGCTCAGGTTATGATCTCTCAGTCTGTGAGTTCGAGCCCCGCGTGGGGTTCTGTGCTGTCAGCTCAGTGCCTAGAGCCTGCTTTGGATTCTGTGTCTCCCTCTCTCTCTGCCCCTCCCCCACTCATGCTCTGTCTCCCTCTCTCAAAAATGAATAAACATTAAAAAAAAAATCACACTGTACTCTTACCCATACACAGTGATGTAGGCCAATTGTATCTCCATAAAACTGGGGGGAAAAAATCCCTGAGAAGGTCACAAGGCCTTGCAGTAGATGGCTGCCTTCTGCCTCATAGCATGCAGAACCTCGTTCTTTGTGTTCCAGAGTTTATAAAATGGCTCAATAAGAACTTTGCTCAGCTTACTGTATGACATTTTCTTTGTTCTCCCAAGTGTTCATATGCATTATTGGCTAGACTAGGGCGGCGGCGCTGTGGGCACCCCGCTTCACCTCGTCTTCCTGCTGGATCTTCTCCACACGCTGCTTTGCAAAAAGCCGACCAGCTCCTGTCTTTTTATCTTCCTCTACAGAACTGTCCTTCCCCCAGAGGGACACACATTCCCGCTCCTTCCGCGTTTCTTCAGGTCTCTGCTCAAATGCTCCCTTATCAAAGAGAGAGGGTCCCTAACGATCCTGAGACAGTAACCCACCCCCACCACTACCTCAGCTCTCTGTTCCGCCACCTGACTGATTTTACTTTGGAGCACTTCGCGCTCTCTAATGTGTGTGAGTGCATGAGTGTGTGAGTGTGTGTGTGTGTGCGCGCGCGTGTGTCTTCTTACTTATTGCTACTGGTCTGGCCCCTCTCACCAGAGTTGAAGTTCTATGAGAGCAAGGACTTGGTTTTTGTTCACTGCTGTATTCACAGCATACAACATAACACCAGGCAAGTGGCAGGTCCTCAGTAAATATTTGTTGGTTGAATAAACGAATGAATGGATCAATTGACATTTGTATTACAATGTCTTCTTTCAGAATGTGTTGACATTTCATTTCTCCTTGACTGACTCCAAGCACGCCTCTCCATTTGGGCTGGATTCACACAGTCTTCAGTGAGGCGCCTCAGCCTGCCAAGGGGTGGGCTCCCGGAGGGGTTATCACAAAGAGAGCTGCCCTTTCGTGCAAATCTACAGGCAAAACATTAACTGGTCTGTGCATCATTTTGTCAGAAGCTAGGCTCTGCCGCTTTATGGCAGAACTCATCAAAGCAGTCAGCAATAAAAGTGGCAGCATTGGAATGTCTGGAAGATTCTCCTCTGGGCCCCTGTGGTGAGAGTCTCACTTCGACTCGCCTTTTCCAGGGCTCCCGACTCTTCCAGTCTCCCTTGTCCCTCCTGCTCTCCCAGCTCGTGACCACTTCACTTTAAACCGGTATTCGGTCTTTCTCCACCAATCAAGACCGTAACGGTGATGATGTTGATGATGAGAATCAGTTAAACGACACCGTTTCTCTGACCGTTTTGATCTGCAGGGAGACACAGTTTTGTCAGTCAGCAACATTTATTGACCATCGTGTACAGTACAGTATGCCAGGTGCCGAGGGAAATAATAAAGATTTGTGTTATAAAGTAATTACCTTGGCCATGGAAAACACTCAATAAATATGTGTTGAGTGATTCATTATTGAATCTGTATTCACACTCTTATTCAGTTCTTCTTCTGTTAATTTTTATTCTAAATCCAAGGCCTATTTTATAAAAACTTTTATTACAACCCAATGAAAATGACTAATGGCACAAATGAGGAATAAAAGAAAACCAGATAATATAACAAGCCGAGCAATATTTCATTTGAACGCATAACAGAGCTGGGAACCTGGCTCTCCCTCACCGAAAGCTTTGGGGGCTACAGCAACACAAGGTAAAAAGGTAACGGTACCCGTTACCGTTGAACATATTCTGTAACTCAGACTCAGATTAGACTATGTGATAATCCAAACAAGCCTAAATTGAATCGTATTCTTGCCCTATATATATTTCATGAGTTTTGTGAATGAATGAATGGCTTAAACAAGTTTAAGCAAATAGTCAACCTACTCAAGAGAATGAGGCTTTCCGTGCTAGCTGCCTCCTCCGTATGTGCTCTTTCAATCCTCGTTACTGACAGAGCCCAGACTTTGTGTAGGGCAGCAGTTTAGCCTAATAGAAGCATGTACCCTTCCAGAAGCTTTGCAGCTCAAGGTGGTTATCTTACCCAGCGCAGGACAGTAAGGGTGAAGTGTAAGGTCATAGGGTTATTGCTCTAATACAAAGCGTCTAACTCAGTTGCCAGGCATCTTTTGCCCTCACTCCTTCTTGCTTTTTCTCTTTTGAAGGTAGATGCAATACCTCGAGGTGGAAAGAGTTATTTTGCACCCTCTAAGGATGACAGGCACATGGGAAAAATGGTGGGATAGGAAGCTGGGAAAGGCCACTCTTCCCAATGATTTCTCTAAGTGGCTACACCAGCCTTGAACTACTACTTCAGACCTTGTGGAAGCCACTGTAGTCTGGTTCTATGCAGCCTAAGGCATCCCTAACTGGCAGAAAAAGCTTCTGAAGGCCCCACAAAAGTACAATTTGATAGAGACACTTCAGACACACTACAAATGGTTCTTGTCCGTGTTATGTTTTCTATCTGTGATTTAGCCTTTATCAGTATATCAGCTTAGTTCATATCACTATTGTTAACCATAAAATTTTGGGTCTTAAAGTAATGTATAACTTAAAATGTTACACTGACATAGCCTTCATTAATATGATTATAGAATTATAGTCATCTCTTAAAATATAATATCATTTTTTAGTTATCTAGTAGATTCTATAGCAAGGGCAACCAAATGAAGAGGCGTAGCTCAGCAAGTAAGTAAACGCAAAGGTGTCATAGTCCTAGAAATCGGGCTTGAATCCTGTCTTCACCCTTTACAAACTTAGTGACCCTGGACATATTATTCGGTCTCCCCTCTTGCTGCCGGCCATCCCACAAACCCTGTGCTACCACATCCATCACAGCACTTAGTCACACTGGGATCAGTGTCTTACTTGTCTTTCCCCTCAGCTGCACTGTGAACATTTTGAATTTAGGGACAGTGTGTTTTGAATAACTTCCTTTTCCCAGTATCTAGCCCAGTGCCTCCCACCTAGAGGATATTCAGTGAGTTATTTGTTGAATGCATAAGTAAACAATTCTAAAACCATAACTAATGAATCAGCTTTCGAAATACGATATTTTCCCACAAAGAGAGTTTAGGAAATATAGAATGTGAAAATAGGAGGGGTAACTTGGAAAGCACCAGGGGAAATAGCCCACCAGAAAGTATTTCACCAAACCAGTATGGTAATGGCATCTCAAATGGAAATGTGCCTTCTCCATCTCTCTCTTAGTTTCAACGCAACATGTGGCACGTTACATGCCTAATCAATGGAATTCAAAATCAGTTTGAAACAAAATGATCCACTGGACTTGGAGTCCATTGCATTCTGTAGGTTTGGCTTCCTTCCTTCCCATCAGCGGAAGACTCTGTGCTCCCTGGACTGGATAGTGTGCAGGGAGGTGGAATCCCCCTCTCCACACATATGACTCCAGTGCTAAAGTCACAGAGCTGTGCACCGTATACACATGAAACCTTCGGGTGGGAAGCAGTGCAGACAGGACAGGGGCAGGTGGCTTTGCCTCTCCCAACAGACTGAGTGGACGGCTTCTCTGAAACAAGAACCCACATGCTGCTATGAGTCAGAAAATCCACAACACAGATGGAACACCCACTTTATATAAAAACAAAAAACAAAATTCCTCCAGGAACTATGAAGGGAAGAGATATCCAGTAAATGGTATCTAAGGGTTCTATGGAGAACTTTTTGTATCAGCAGGCAGTGTGCAAATCACTTTCCACATACTGTCTCCCAGCAACCCTGTAAGATGGGTGCTACTGGGGTCTCCATTCACAGATGAAGAAGCTCAGGCCCAGAAGGTCAAGCAACCTATTGGAGGTTGTATAGCTAGAGAATGGTGGCATCCGGATCAAACCCTTGGTCTGTGATTCCAAAGCCTATGCTTTTAGGCATTCCAATAACCATCTCAAAGAGCCTGGTGTCTAATGGGAAACACTCACACACACACACACACACACATACACACACATAGGCATATCGCACACACTACACACTTGCAGTCACATCCACTCCCGTACGTACATACCCATGTTCTCACATATGCACATACACACACATACACACACGTATACTCACGTTTATTCATACACACTCACACACATAGCATCCAGCCTAGGGCTGCCATTTCACTCCTTATAAAGGCCCTCTGAGTTGGTCAAGAACTTTCCCTTACAGAAAATGCCATGTGTTTAAAAAGTCTACAAAGAGCAGAGTCTTAAAAAGACCTGTCAGGGCATGAGATGATATTCCCATATGAGATTTTTTAAATGATCAATTAGGATATGTCATATTGACCTCTTAACAACACTTTTTAAAAAATGTTTATTTATTTTGAGAGAGAGGGAAAGAGCAGGGGATGGGCAGGGAGAGGGGGAGAGAGAGAATTCCAGGCAGGCTCTATGCTGTCAGCACACAGCCTGATGTGGGGCTCGATCCCATGAACCACGAGATCATGACCTGAGCTGAAATGAAGAGTCAGATGCTCAACCAACTGAGCAACCCAAGCACCCCTTAAAACTGCTTTTTGATCCAAAGAAGTTGCTTATCTTTAGTTGGTTTTGTTAAAAGTCAAAAGGCTAAGTGTGCAGAGACCTGACCCTCTATTTCAAGGCTTAAAAAAAAGGGGGGGGGGAGGAAAGCCCCATCTCATTCTGTGGAATTTTTCCATATTTTTTTTGATACAAAGAGAACTTACTTCTTTTGTTACACATGATGTCACAGACAGTGAGGAGACAATCCTTAGAGAGCTTCTATTTGAAGTGGTTCAATTAAAAGATGAGTCACATTCTCAGTACTGTTTTCCAGGTTCTGAGATATTTTCCACTTTTTTTTCTTTCCCACAGCCAACACAAGGAAAATGGACTGTGGGTCAGGTAATGTAGGCAACAGACCACGAGATCATTGCCAAAAATGTAACCACCCAATCGACTCCAAAGGAAAATATTCATTAAAGTGACACATGTTAATAGTGTTGAATTCAAAACACTTGTTTGGACATCCAGATGTCGGAAAGTGCCGTATCCTGATGAGCTGAAATATTCTCAGTTCTTTCAGATCTTCCTTCCTTATTTTGATTGCAAGTCAAGTTTCAGGGAAATTCTTTCCCACTACTGTCTACTGATCACATCACCAAAGCATTTAAAAATCTTACTTGTTTCCTATAAGAAGAAATGGAAAGCATAACCACAAATATTTGTGTAAATGTCACCATGTATTATTGGAAGCTTTGTTCAGTCGGTTAGAGAGTTATTGCAGCAAGTTCTCCTGGGCGGACCCCTCTCAGACACTCCTACTCGGAACATGCACACCCACACACACCCACACACTCGTTCACTCTCAGCTTTTTCAAAGTGGGAATGATTTTCCATTTCTTTTACCCTCTGTCTGTGGTCCACAGATGGAAGGTGTGTGTTCAGTAGGAGTGCTTTCACTCCCAAGTGGAAAGGAAGGGCAGGAGAGCTGTTCTCTGCCCCAGAAGGCAAAAATCAAAACCCACAGAAAGGGAGAGAAAGTGTCTCTGGGAGGTAGCCAGTCCAGTGCCCCAGCGTGTCATTCACCAAAAAGGAAGAAAAGAGTGAGGCAGCGATATTCAGCCTTAACTCTTTCCTGGAATGCTCTGGACCAAATGCCCAGGGTTTCATTTCTATGGAATTAGATCATAAATGGGACCAAGCTCACTGTTCAGTCATTTGCCACCAAATAGCAAGAATGCAATGTCCTAACATGGAAAGAATGTCATGCCCTAAACATTTATTTCTGGCCATGGCTTTCCCAGCCTTGAGATCAAAACTTCAGCTAATAGATAAACACAGGCCATCGACCCCTCGCCTACCCACTCCTCACTTCCCTTTATAGATAGCCCCTGCTTGTCCAGCCTGGCACGTTCATCTTGTCATTTTAGGTTGGCTCAGCTGCAGTGATCTTTAACCTAAGTTATGTTTATACAAGAAATCTCCCTTGCACTTTCTCACACCCATTCATCCCTCTGGTAGGACCAGGATTTCTCTCTTCACCCTCCTTTGTCTCCCTGGTGTTTCTAGGAAAGCAATTCTGTATTTTATTGACTGAATAACTATCATTAACTTCTCCAACTCCATCACTCATTCCTGACTGTTTCTATATGAGACGTGTGTATAGAAGAGTATGTGGGAGGGGACAGGGATCCAGTGGATTTCCCAAGCACTTGGGGGCCATCGGATTATCCCTGGGCAACATCAGGAAATGCCAGAATTGGCTTTATTTGCAAAAGATCTGTGCATGAAGAGGGATTCATCACCTCAAAGTCAACACAGTTTCTTGCCCAATAATCAAATGCTTTGGCCCCTGTAGAGTCCATTCTCTATCAAAAGAACCGTACTTTCTTATACAGGGAACAATCTAGATTGGCAGTTTCTCTACATTCTATCATTTAATACTTTGTCTGCTTTTCCATGCCCAGAAGTAGCATTTGCCACATGGTTGCACAGCAAGAATTCAATGAATTTATTTGATATCAGATTTTCCAGATTAAAAACAAAAAAGAGAGAAAGAAAAACCCTTAATGATGGAAAGGAAAACATCGGCCAAAATGAATGACATTTGGACCCAAACCAAGAGTCAATATTTTTATTTCTGTTCATACCTTAGTTGTGTGCATTGCTTATTTCCAAACTATTTGTGTATATGTGTTGCTTTACATAAGAGCTGTGGTACTCCAAAATATGCCACTGGGAGGAGGTGACCATGGATTCTAGAGTTAGACTATCTAGGATCAACTCCTAGCTGCCCCTCTGATCACTGGGCAAGCTGCTCAACTTAGAAACCTCAGTATCTAAAATGCAGGAGATAGTGATAGTACCTTACCTTTTAGGGTCAGTGCAGGACTTAAATGAGATATTTCATATAGCGCTCTTAGCTCAGCACCTGGTCCAAGAAACAAGGCTTATAAATTATTACTAATACTACAGCAAGTCTTATTTTAAGGAAACTATGGCAACTCACTAGTTTCTTCATTTACAGCCTTATAAAGAATCATTTTGTGAAGGAAAAGATTTGTTTTACAAACAAGAAAATTGTGCCCTTATTAATTGTACATATGGATTGGGGATGGGGTGGGACAAAGGATGACTTCATTGTTTTATTAGTAAGTTTTACCTAAGATATTTGTGTGTGCGCGCGCACACACACACACACGTACTATACACACATCAGTATTGTATGTGTGTACATATATATCTATATATATATATACACAATTTTTTCTTTATATTGAATCAAATATCAGTGCTTCACAAGTTGGAAGATCTACTGAGGACACATACCAATGTTTTTCTCTTCTCCAAAGATCCCAAGAGGGGAAATCCACTTACTTACTAATTCATAACGTCCTGTACTGCAACACTCCAGGCTCACTTCCAGAAGATGAAGTTTAGTGACTCGTATGTGTCACCATTACTCTTTCCACAGCCTCAGCTTGTAACTACCTCAACAGACAGTCACTGTGGGCACAAGCCTTCCAAGTCTACCAGCAGGGCTGCGTGGAGTTCCAGCCTCCCCTACATGCTCAGAGCATAAATCATCATTATGTTGACTTGAACTGATTCACACTGAGCAGGACTTCTCCCTTATTGAGTAGTAGTCCTTCAAAAGATCAATAAGGTTCTTTATTTCTCTCTTCTTCTCTCCTCTCCCTTGGGTCCTGCAATACCTCCAAACATCATACATCTTCCATTTCTCCATTTCATTCTATTCTAACCAGACCCCATCAAACTGTGTTCTAACGGAGAGCTTTTTTTTTTTTTTCTTTTCAACAACAACACAACAACAAATGTGGAGAAACAGAAACTACAGACAGGACAACATAACATTCTATCTAATATGCTTTTCCCTCTCTGGTTAGGATTCGTAAAGGCTTGGTCATTGGGATTTTGGGGTAAGAACCAATTTCAGCTGACGTATATTATATATCCACATTGATGTGGACCCTGTCTCATCTGTGAGTAGAGATTTGATTCAGGAACTGCCATCATTGGGTTCAACATGAAAACTGAAATGGTTGCTCTTCTTCCTCCAGTTCAGGATCCACTTAAGCTTCAGAAGAAAGAAGAGAATGGAAGAGAAACGGAAGGGAAAGAAAACAGAGAGGTAGATAGGAGGAGAAGCAGTTTTCCTGTCGAATTAAGGCAAAATTAAAGATAGTAAAGGAATCGAAGCCCTGCCTAGTCCCAACTTCAAACCTTATCTAAAACGGTCCCCACCTGCCTTCTAAACCATTCACTTTGACTGAGCACACTCACCCATTGCCTGATAGGCTATTATTAATTAAATAGAGAATGTTTCGTCTTGAATATAAATTTGTCCATACATTTCATTCATCCTTGGTTCATTCGTCCTTTGAATAAAATCCTTCTTGTCCATTAAGTTCAGTAGGCTACAATAGCCTTCTCAGTGTCTTGAATTTCCCTTCCTGTGGATGCTGGCTCCCAGTCTTTGAAATAACAATTAAAAGCCGTTAATTTAATTGTAAAAATAACAATGAAAAGCACTCATGTCTTGTTATTTGGGCCCTTAGCAACAGCGATCCCCTGGCTTGTGTAAGGGTGGGAAAGGCTAGGGAAAGGAGAAGAGAAAGCAGAAACCCACTGGGCGTTATTCTAATCAGGGTTCTCTGGTTGGCAGCAAGCACAGACCAGCTCCTGTTTTGCAGGGCCGTTATCCCCAGGGTGCTGGAGAGGAGAATAGCAAGGCAGAGCAGGTGCCGAGCCCTCCCTCCTCACCATTCAGGAAGGTTTCCTTTGCTCTGTGCCAGGAAGTTGGTAGGCCACTAATGAAACTCTGAACTTGCTATGGGTCATGTTCAAGTAGTAAAGCCAATGGGCTGTCAGTGCCTCCAGATCGGGCTGAGGGTAGTAACCTGAGAAAAAGCTCAAAGAAACAAGAATCTTGGTCTGGAGAATAGAATGGCTATTTAGTCAGTAGCTGGCTGAGGAATGACTTTCCCTCCCTCAGCCAACCTCATGAGTTTGGAGGCATATCTCCAAATGGATGATACCAGAGAGCAGAGATATGTGTATGGAAATGGACATTCATCAATCACAATATGGCAGGCTATCAACGGCTCCGCTGAGGGCCTGGTTCTCACAGAAGGATTCCCAAATCCTTGCCACAAAGGAGCAATCTGAACGTGACCTTCTTTCTCTACATGACGTGAAAAGAGCCTCCTTGCATGAAAGCACAGAGGGAAGTTTCACAGGACCTTTTTTTTTTCTTTTTGGTCAAAGGTCTACTCTTGCTAGAAGAGGGGAAATCTGTTGCTTCATGAGGATCATGAAATTAGTGTGATAGCATGGAAAAAGTGGAAAGGGTACATGGAATGGGAATCAGGAGACCTGGAATCTTGTCATAGCCTCAGAGGACACATCATGTAATCTCAAGAGATCTGTTTTCTCAACTTCAAAATATGACAGTTAGATCTGATTGGCCCAAGACTCCTGCCATTGTGAGATTTTGTGCCTTATGACACTTTGTTGTCAGATACTGACACTTTCTGCAATAGAGCTGTACTGGACATCACACTTGGATGGACAGATTGTGGGCCCAGATTCTCTGAGGTTTCTCTCCTTCATCTGGAACAATAGTCAATGCAATAAAACAAGCAAACAAACAAAAACAAAGAAAAGGAAGTCGAATTAACTGCCATTAGTTAGTAGCTCTTAGTTGAATTGTTCATGTTTTCATAAAATGATAGTCTGAGAGGGAAAATTAAGACATCCATATAAACAGAATTAACAGAGAGCATTAAACAAATTTGTTATTAAACAATAACAAATAAAACTTATAATTAATAGTGTATGAAGGCAAAGGATTAGCAAGAAGTGGTTAATGGGAAAAGGGTGGCAAGATGGCAGGCATCTGATATAGGACTTACTGGCAAAGTAGAGAGAATGATATAAACCAACTGGAAAGCTTAACAGAAAATCTTGCTTTAAAAGTTACTAACTGGTTGCAGTAACTTTGAAGGGTACTGAGTCTGCACCTCAGTTCTGTGGAGTCAGTATCTTCTCAATAGTAACCATATTGGGATGCCATATTGGGAACTTAGAGACACTTAGTCACTTTCCCTCCATCTGGAAAGCCGGGTCAGGTTCACTGAGCAAGAACCCCTAGAGGTCCACTGGACTAAGTGTAGATACTGGGTGGAAAGCTGCCCGTTTGAATTTCACCTCTTTCCACACCTGCCTTGTCCTCTGTTATATCCTAGTACTTAGCACAGTGCTGACACACACAGGACACTCAGCAAAATTTATTGAATACATTTGGAAACTAAACAGGTGTGTAATCATCCCTTTATCTTTTTAATTTTTGTCAGTTATTTGCTACTCATTTATTCAAAAGTGATGAATCAACTCCACTAGTAGCTGAGGATAAGATGTTATCTAAGCAGACATCCTTTCTCTTTACGGTGGGCTGTAGAAGAGGTTGACATTAGCCAGACAACCACCCCAAAATGCCATGTGTAAATACAAATGACAATACTTACCATAAAGGAAAAGGTAGAGCAATGAAAAAAAGAGCCCCGACTTGGTCCTGGTCAAGGATGAGAAGGCCTGTTCCAGAAGCTTCCATGCAGCAGTGACTGTTGAACTAATGTCTGAAAGGTGGGTAGTAGCCAACCAGGCAAATATGGAAAAGAGCAATTTGGACACAGGGAACAGTGTGAGGTAGAAACGAGCATGGCAGTTTGGAAGGATTTTGACAGAAGATTGTGGTAGCAGAGCACAGAAAGTGAGAAGGCGCCAGTGCTGGTGTGGCATCCTGCAGGCCCTTAGTAACCACATTAAGAGTTATCATTGCTGAGCAGATACTTTGTGTAGGATACTCTTCTATGAGGTGAGTCCACCAAGAAGGTAAGGCTCTATCCCTTGCCCCACTCAAATAGAACTCTAGTTTATGAAAATACAATGTTTTTTACATGATAAAAAAGTTAACAAGTATCTCCTGCCGCGATCCAAGAGAATGGGTGACAGACGTTCAAAGGAGAGAGAGCTCTCTGCACTTGGGAAGTTGAGAGATGCAGGGAGTCAACTCAGACGAAGAAGAACTTGAAAGAACTGAAGAGCAGGACAAATTACATAGAATTTTCAAGGATGAAGACCAGGGGAGGAAATTTACAAGAATGCTTGGGGAGACATCCTAAGATGCCTCCAACATGACTTGATAGTGTAAACTCAAATGAAAAGAGGAGCGTCGGACAAATCTTCACATAAACACCCACATGAATGCCTGTGTGAATGATTTCAACTGAGTTTTTCCCCTGAATTCCATCAAAACAGAGAGTAGATGACATACACCAATTTGTCTGCTTTGTGTATGTATTCCACAAAGATTAGTTTAGCAAAGACAAAGTCTGCATGTAAATTTTTCCATTTGCAGCAGAAGGAAAATGTATCTGTTCCTACCAACTTAACCCAAGACTAAAGAGAATGAACCAGCAGAGAAGGGAAATGTGCTTAGACATTGGTACTGTGTCTCCAGGAATCAATGAAGCACACGTCCCTATACTTAGATGTTTGTCTTTCAAACCAGTTTCAATTGCTTCCTTACTACACAATAATGTTAGTGTGTTTCTGGAAGATTTTAAGAACTTTACATGTATGAACTCATTTTATCTTCACAACTACCTGAATGCAGTTAGTACTGTTATTAATCTGCATTTCACATTTGAGGAAACCGAGGCACAGGGGGGTAGCTGACTTAACCAAGGCCATAGATGGTCAAGAGGGGATTAAGATTTGAACCCAAGACATCTGGATTCAGATCTACACTCTTACCCTTTACATTAAACTGCTTCCCTAATATACATAAACCTGGGGCCAGCAAACATTTTCTAGAAAGGCCCAGATAGCAAATGTTTTCAGCTTTGCAGGCTGTACACCATCTACGACTCTAGTATTTCACTGTTGCAGTGCAAAGGCAGTCACAGACAATATGTAAACAAATGAGCATGGCTGGATTTGACCCATGGCAGGCCTGACCAACCCTTGACATAAGCTGTCATTGCAAATAAAAAAAGGATCGCATTTCATAAATTACACAGTATGAAACAGATTTCACTTATTGGTCTTTTTAGTTTCAATTTGTACATATTCATTTATTCAACCAAAATATATTGAGTGCATACTCTGTGCTAAGCACTTCTTAGTCTTAAAGAGACATTAGCTAGACAGATAGTGTCTGCCCTCCTGGAACTATGCTCTGGTGGAAGAGACAAGACAATATATAATCAATAAAGATATGCTGGACATCTATAGAATGTCATGCGATGATAAATGTAATGAAGAGGAACAACGTAGGACAAGGACCTAGGGACTGACCTTGGCAGCTACTGCTGAGATTGTGTTCAGGGAAAGTCGCCCTGATGGAAAGATTTGTGTACAAGCAGTCCTTGAAGTCTGGAGGCTGAGATCACATAGAAAGTACGTACAGCTTGAAAAGAAAAGATGTCCAAGGACCAAGCTCTGCAGTCCCCCAACTTTTGAAAGCTAAGAAGTGAGGGATTCAGCAAATACTGAGAAGGGGTGGCCAGTGGGGTAGGAAGAACTTGGGACACTGATATCAAGAATGCAAGTAAGGAGGGGCGCCTGGGTGGCTCAGTCAGCTAAGCTTCTGAATCTTGATTTCAACTCAGGTCATGATCTCGCTGTTGGTGACCTCAAGCCCTACATCAGACTCTGACAGCACAGAGTCTGCTTGATTTTCTCTCTCTCTCTCTGTCTCTGTCTCTCTCTCTCTCAAAATAAATAAGTTTAAAAGAAAAAAGAAGCCAAGTAAGGAAAGCACTTCAATAAGGAGAGTGAAGCCAAGTATAGCAAGTGCTATTTCCATTCACCTGGAAGAGGTCTGAGAGGTGTCCATCAGTTTCGGCAATGAGCATGTTCTTGGTGACTTTGACAATAGCATTTCCAGAAGAGAGAAGAATGCTTTATTGAAGGGAATGTAAAAGCAAGTAAAGAAAGGGAAGGAAGATGTTTCCTGATTGTGGAAAAACTCTTTCCAGGAATTTTGTTATAAGGAAAAGAGATACAACAAGGTAGACATAGGATGTACAACATAAAGAAAGGGTGAATCTCTAAGTAAGAAGATAAAATACATTTTCATCCTAATAGAAATAATCTATTGGAGAAAGAAAAATTGACCAAGTGAAACAAACAATAAATACACTTGCATTTGAAACTGATATCCATCTATTTAACAAACTTTAGTATACTTTAATTGATTTGTGTAATGATCTCAATCTCATGTAATGTTGATGTCCATCTCCAAGGTACACAGGCACAGTTCAGACGTCATTTCCATGTAACAGCTCAGTGAATGCAACACACAAGTGGGGCTGATATCTAACCAACCTGCACCAGTGCAAACATACCTGTTGTGTGTGGTCACAATTCTGACTGATGTAATTCTAGTAGTTAAACATTTTGATGACCATCCCTGCTCAGGACCTTTCATTATAATCATAATTTTTACATGTAGTCTTTTTATACATAATCAAAATTTCCTAAGAATTTTTGCTTTTCTATAGAGGTCACCAGCAATGAAATTTAAAAAGAGTCAAATGTATAAATATATAATATACATATTATATATATTAGATTTAGAACACTAAGCATAGGTTAGCAATTTTCTGATAATTAGTTGATTTTAGATAAAACACTCACCTCTCTTACTCTATCTGCATTCTGGGTAGTCATTCAGAGTTACTTGATATGGACATTTTTACAAATATTAGGGTACTCCAAGTAGAATGATAATTTCACTCCCAAAACATTTTGCTGGTGGATTTTCTTAACTAACCTGTGGGCGATGCAGGTACAGAGCAGATGTGTGTGGACTTACTGAAAGCCCTGAATGTGCCCAACCACAGCAAGGATTTCTGCAGGGTTTATGACATTAGACCTGCTGGAAGGGCAGCCACAACTAGCTACATTCCTGAGATGCACAAATGCCTTTGAAGGAAAGGTATCTTGTTTGGAGGAAATGCCAGAATCATTTTCAAATTCCCAGGTATGGAGACAAAATTAAAAATTAAGTAACACCATAACACCATCAAATTCCTATTGAGAATACATGATGCATGATGCCAAACTTCCTGTAAGATATTTTTCATTCAGCATTTTCTTATTTTATTTTGTGCTATAGAACACATAAACTTGGTGTTAAGGAGGGGGAAAGTTGGAGTAGATTCCTGAGCTCTTTCAAGGCAATCCCTTTGACCTTTTTGTGTCCCACCAAATGGTACTTAGGCACATATTTGATGGATGAATGGATAAATGAATGAGCAAACACTAACTGAAAGCCCAACTTTGCATCGTACCTTATCTCTCGTACACTGTTTTTGTGCTTTCTATTGCATGATTTATTTATGTCTGCCATGTTTTTCATACCTAAGTAACTAAAGCCCAATTTCTCAATCCAGATTTAGTTAACAAAGCCTTTAATGATACCTTAATTATTTATAATCCAGTACTAGAGATGTATTTGGGGTATTTTTTAAAAATTGTTTTAATGTTTTTATTTATTTCTAAGAGAGAGAGAGAGAGAGACAGCGTGAGCAGGGGAGGGTCAGAGAGAGAGGGAGTCACAGACTCTGAAACAGGCTCCAGGCTCTGAGCTGGCAGTCAGCACANGAGGGTCAGAGAGAGAGGGAGACACAGACTCTGAAATAGGCTCCAGGCTCTGAGCTGGCAGTCAGCACAGAGCCCGACGCGGGGCTCGAACCCATGAACCGTGAGATCATGACCCAAGCGAAAGTCGGACGCTCAACCGACTAAGCCACCCAGGCGCCCCTTATTTGGGGTATTTTTTATTGTGCTATTCATTTTTTTATTGTGTTCCTTTTCTTTCTTTTTTTCCTTTCATTTTTTATTTCTTAGAGAGAGAGATTGCATGCAAGTTGGGGAAAGGGGTAGAGGGAGAGAAAGAAAGAATCTTAGGTTCCACATTCAGCATGGAACCCAACGCAAGCCTATATCCCAGGACACTGGGATCATGAACTGGAGCTGAAATCAAGAGTCAAACACTCAAAGACTGAGGCACCCAGACACCCCATCTTTCTTTCTTTTTTACTAAAGATCGAGACTAGCCTCGCCACCACTCTCTTATCAGGGCATTGATTCATTCAACACACATTCACTAATATGAGGTTGACCAGTGTCCTAAATGCTGGAGACACTCAGTGAAAGATGGTGCCAGACTTCTGTGAACTCACTGGCTAGAGGCCATTGACAAAGCCTGGGGTTATTTTAACTACAGCTACTTCCTCCATCACCACCCTCCTTGATGTCTCCAACACTCATCCTTGAATCATCCAGGTCAAGTCAGTGTCTGAATCCTCCTTGTTTACCTTTGGAAATATCTCTTCAATGATCATTAGCAAATGAATTTCCCACTAGCTGTTGCATTATCGTATAACCCTCCTGAGGGCAAGTCCCAGGTTCCTTAATAGTCTTCAGCCTTTATTCATAGATGATAGTAGCTATATGTTGTCTTTGGAAGATTTCTATTCCTGGTCCTGACTGCTGGAGGGGCAGGAGGGTTTATAAAGTTAGGACTCCTCTAAACTTCAGTCTCCTTGAATATAAAATAAGATTGGTGGAGTTGATAGTCTTAAGATCTTTCTAACCTCCAAGGACTGTGATTATTTAATACTAAAGAAATGTTCATTACTCAGTTAGAAGGAATCTCTGGCACCTAAAAGTATATTTTGAAGGAAGTGTAGTTTAGTAGTGAAATTTGACCTCTGAAGTACCTTGAAGAATCAGAGACATGCTTTCAGATGCAGATATCCACTTTAATGCAAGTGACATAAAATTAAGAGCTCTTAAAGAGTTGCAGCTAAATAAAAAGGAAACTACTTTTACTGAACATTGCACCCAATTTTCTCAAGCCAGGGGCAAACAAGTACTTAAATCTGCTCAGAGACTTATTATTTTTAATCTGATCTTCCTTTTCTGGGAAAACCAAGGCAGCAAGTAGTAGGAAATGAGCCCCGGACTCAGAGCACAAAGACTTGACACCCAGCATCTGTTCTAACAGCAATAACTGATGGTAGAAGACACCTCCCTGTTTTCTTGTCCATGAAATTGAATGGTCATATCCAGAGATGACGAACATCTTATGCAGTTCTGTCATAACATGGTTTTAGGTAGTCTGTAACATTAGCATGGTTATATAGTAATATTTCAGAAGTCTTATACAGCATCAGTGTAGCAACATGAGGTACACAATGATCCAAAAACCTGTAATTGTAATTTTAGTTTAAATTGCAACAAACTCATAGTTTCTTGCACTCAAGGAAATCCAGGAAACACAGTTTGATTCCATTGATAATTAAGCACCTACATACAATTGGACCTTGCTGGACACTATAGGAGACATAGATGAATATATCATAGGCTTTGTCCCCAGGAAACACAAGAAGGACATGTAAGGTACATACCAGTCATTCATTACTTTACAATTGTTCAAGCTCAAAAGTAACAAAGCCAGATACTTTCTGCTCCAGGTTCCTTGGGAATATAGTAGTGAAAGAGATAAAGTAAAGCATGAAGCAGTTAGCATTCAGAGGAGGGAGGAAGCATGGCACTTTATTAGGCTTAAGAAAGTTAGCAGGTGAGTATGATTCAAGAAGATGAAATGTGAAGGGAAGATTAGACAATGGGCAGCGGTCTGACAATAAGAGGTAGAGAGAAGAGTATCAACAATTAGGCAGACTGCAGGGTGCATGGCTTTTCCAGTGCCACGGGCTGACTGGAGATTAGAATATGGAAGAAGCTAAGAAGAAGACTTGAAAATAGACTGGACCAGAGAAGGAAGGACTTGCATGTCCCTGTTCTTATTCAGTCTTATCCCACAAGGTATTACATGAATGCATGGACATTCACCGTGAAATGGTAGAGCACGTCACTGCTTTAGAAACCTTCCAAAACATGCCAAAAGGAAGCACAATTCCTTCCTCTTGGGACCATCTTGCGTGACAATGTGTGCTTCAGGAATTAAAATAGAAGCCTTTGTTTATTATAAATGAAAAACTGGCCAAAAGGAAATGATGCCTTTATACAGTGACTTTCTGACTTTTCTGGATCATAAAATGTTCTTCATTATTCATTACTACAAGACAGAGGCATTTCTGTTGTTTGCATTGAAGATTTATGTAGCTATCATCCAAAATACATTATTGACCTTCATTTACCCAAAGGAGGAAGTCTATTACGTTCCAGCTATTGTTTCAAATTCTCCTTTTTCAAGATCCTATCCCTCTATCCTTGCTCCTCTCCATGTCAATATATATTGCAAAGGCAGAAAGGACTATCACCTAGGATATCAAGTAATAAAATAAATCCATTAACAAGTGTTTAAACAAGAGCCCATATGTACATATAAGCCCCTGTAGGCAAATATTCAGAGGAATTATTTACTGCATGGTTAAATTCTGCTTCCTTGAGTCAACAGATAAAGAAACTTATAGAAAAAGAAACCAGAAAAATTATCAGTGGTACAATAGCAGTTAGGCCATTGAAGAACCAAGAACAGAATACAGGAGCCCTCCCTGCTCATTCTATTTCATTATTTCTCCACGCTGTCCCCTTTAGAGCAAAGATAACACCCAACCTTTCTTGGAAAGCACCACATTTTTCAGGCTATGTTTCTTTTGGAGTTGTTCTGGAGACAACAACATCATTAAAATTTGAGGCGAAGGACAGACATAATGTCTATCTGGATGCTATTAGTGTTTTGGAAACTCCAAATGAAATGCTTCTTTCTAGTTAGCAACTAGAGGTGTTGATCAAACAATAGTTTCCCAGCCAACCTAAAAACTGGATGTACTCAGATGACTTTGCACTCAAACATTGGGATTTTGAGGGCATATGGGTAAAGCTTGATTAATGACCGTACTGACCGTAGTAAAGCCATAGAAGACTTTGGTTTAAGGTGCTAAGTAACATGACGTATGTACGACAAAAAACTCAGATACTGACTTAATGGCATGCCAGAAACAGTCACATCACATGACAATACCAACTTCACAATCTAAAGCAACTTTGTTCCAATGCCCTAACCCATCAGAGTCAGTGGTACTCAATTGACTAATTAAATCATAGCCACTCTAGAGCTCCATTTTATAAACTGAGAATATACTTAGGCATGAAGATACGGGAAAGCATTCAGATATGGATTGCTGAAATAACTACAAGGAAATCTCACTGCACACATACAAGTTATGTTGACATGGAAGAATATCTCCCCATCAGTCTGAGTAAACTATTACATAACAGCTAAGCTATAATAAAATCCTGATTCCAAATCAAATAAGTCTCCCAGACTTCTAAAATGAGTCACCAACAGCTTTATAAACATACAAAATACTTGACAAGGAAATCTCTGATAATTTTTTAGTAATTATGTCTGCAAATTGTTCCTTGCTGACATCACCATTAGAAATGGTTTCCCATAAGTTCGCATTGCCTCTTCACATCTGTTCATTAATCACTAATGCTTTGAATATTTCTATCATTATTAGGTAATTCACAGGATTTACATGATTCCACAGCACTCTCCTCAGTGGAATTTTTAATTAGTGGAATCAGTGTGATCAAAGCCTTTATGATCATGGTCTCATGTTTCCTGCAGTATTTAGTGCAGGTTCACAATATTGACATACCTTTATCCTAATGTCATATTTCACAAAGATGACACAACTTCTAAACATCTCAAAAAAAAAAAAAAAGGCAGAAGAAAGAAGGGAGCAGAGCTCATGGGGGATGTAGGGGGTGGTCACTGACTTGACATATTTCGTGTTTAAAAACATTTCAAAGTACTGGCGTCATCTTTCTTTGTGTTGGACATGAAATTTAAAGTTCTGTTCTGACATGTGATTTACAAACCAGCCCTGAGCCAAATATGAGTGTCCGACACCGGGTTCTTCATACTGTATTGTCTGGCAACGGGTCTAGGAGAGAGGAAGAGCTATGAGAGTAAGTAAGCACTGCTGATCTGGAGTAAAGAAAGAGCAGTCACAGCCTGGGCTCCAGGGTGGGTTCATCCTGGGAAGGAGGGCGACATTACTGAAAGTTTCAGTCTAAGACGAAGGGAAAGTGGTTGGGAACAGGAGGACTCTTTGGCCTAAACTAGGCCATTATAATGGATGTGACCCAGAATAAACTAAGTCCTTGATCTCTCTGTAACTGTACTCATCCAGTGATAAACACTGGCTCCCTGGAAGCCTGAGAAAGTACAATATTTAGAGGAGTTCAAAATGTGTCTAAATGGAATTTGGATTTCTCCCTAAATGACCTGTGCAGTTGGCATGCCAGAAGCTTGCCGCTGGAATGCCACTGGAATGAAGATGGTTGAACAAGCAAAGGAATAAGCACAGTACTTCCTGTTGAAAACAAAATTGCTATCTTCACCAGGCCTGAAGCCTTCAGTTTAATATGCAGAATAAACACATGGGAAAGATGTTTTCTATTGGAAAATGGTAGTTGTGAGGGTAAGTTTTAGCTTAAGGCAAAAGAAAAGCTTTTTATCATTAAAGCTATCCAACATAATAATGGATTAACTAGTAAAGTAGTATATCAGAACATGAAGCACTCAGGTAGAAGTTGTATTTAAGTGGCATAGAAGTGATTCATTCATTAATTTAGTCACTTATGCCATGGTATTTATGGAGTTACTATTGAACATAGGAGCTGACAATGTTATTAGAGACTAATAAGATAGAGCCCCTAACATTCAGGAATTCACAGAATACTGCATAAGCCACACTTAGAAACAGAGCAGCAAAATACAATTTAGTCAATGATGAGCTGACAACATGGCCCAACTTTGGTCCATACATAGAACATCACTTTATAAGGACCTAAAGGAAATAAATATTCTTCCACCAGACTTGTGATTGGTGGATTTTCTGTGCTTACAAAACAAAACCTTCAGATCTATCCTTTATATTACTGGAAAAGAAAATAAGCCTACTCCTTTAATTTAAAGAGAAACAGTAAGTTGGAATAATACAGAGAGACTAGTAGAACAAGCAGTACTGCCAAAAGAAGTGAATCAGTAGGGGGAAAAGATAAAGGAAAAAGAAAATGATATCAGTAGACCCTTGGAAATCATGCTTTCTATGGCAAAAACTTGTTCTCTCTCTTCTCTGATCCAAGAAGCAAATGTCTTCTCATCACCCTAGTTATGAGACCCTTCTGATTTCAGAAACTGCCCTGATGGGAAAATTCTCTCTCTCTTCTCAAGCTTATTTAATTCAATAAGTTAATGTTAAAAATTAATAGTCATGGAACCTATGCCAGAACGTTTGAAAATGTAGGAAAGAATGAATGCTGAAAAAAAAAAAAAAAAAAAGGAATGAAGAAAGCCCATTCCCTATTTTATAGAAGATTCCTGCGATCAGGAAACCAAAAGATGAGAGCCATGAGCCATGGCCAATTATTTTGAAGAACTCTGAGGAACATGAAAAGTGACAGAAGCCTGGGGAGAGAAAAATGTGGTTCTGGACCAAGCTCGCTCTGGGTTCACTGAATTAAGCAAGAAGTATTAACTTATTTCCTGTTCTGACAGCTGAGAACTTTGACCATCTGGGGAGGACATTTGACAAGGTGAGTCATGATGTCCCAATGGGGAAAATGAAGAAATGTGAACCGAAATGATTAGCTGGTTGGTGACTTTATAACTGTCTAAATGACCGTAACCCAAATGAGGTGACCATGGAGGGCACCTAACCTGGAAAGAATATCCTCATAGCAAGCAATGAATGCCCTAAACTTATTTCTCACTTAATTCAGTGAGGACACTGCTGATGTGTTGATTGCCTATACAGACAACATGAACCAGAAAGGGATACTTGATTAATTAGTTGAGAGAATTCTGTTCCAAAAAGATTTTACTTGTCGGGAACAATGAGCGAACTAGCAAGGAGAAATGTAAGAAGTTTAAATGGAAAATTCTGTAGGTAATCTAAAAAATCCAGTTTCGAAAGTAAAAAATAGAGAAATATAGTTTAAGAGAAGAAAACTTAAAAACAACCAGAATACATCATGATATGCTGCTACTGCTGAAAGCCAATGTGACATTTCAGTAGTACTAAAAGTATGATTGTGAAGGTAGGACACAGACTACAGGTAAAACTTGAAAGCGTGCATATTTCAGTGTAAAACAGAAGAAATTTCTAATGCTTACACTGTTGAGAAATATATTGGCTTTCTGGAGGAAGGTTGGAGGTTATTGGAGTGATTTTTTTCCTTTGTGACTGTACAGATCTGTGCCGTCCAATGTAGTGGCCACTAACTGCATGTGAGTATTGAGCATGTAAAGTGTACCTCGTCCAAGTTAAGGTGTGCTTGAAAATGTCAAATACACTGAATTTCGAAGACTTGGTATAAAAATCTTGAATGTGAAATATCTCAGCAATGTTTGTATGATTACATGCTCAACTGAAAATATCTGGGGCATATTAAGCTAAATAAGATGTAGTGTTAAAATTGATTTCACCTGTTTCTTTTTACTTTTTAATGTGACCACTAGAATATTTAAAATTACTTATGTGGCTTTATTTTTGGTTCACATTCTATCTTTAGTGGATGGTGCTGGTGTGTGAAGAGGCTGGACATTCACAGAAAATATGGGTGGAGTTTACACATTGCATGAGGATTGGGCCTAGATCTCTCAGACTCCAAATTTCATGCTATGGGCTGAAAAACCACCAGTAAAAACTGAAAAACAATTAATTTGAAAAAGTTCCAGTAAAAACCAAAGAAAAATTAATTTGAAAAATGCTTTTCTAGAAACTACCATTTGTTGATTTACGAGTCCTCGTTAGGTTAAGACCATTTGTGGAAGAAGCTAAATGGCAGTGATTCATCACACAAGGGATTGGGATTCTCGGCATGTTGTAACGGAATCATCATGTTGATCAGCCATCCTGGTGGTATCTGTGGTCATAGAATCTTAAACTAACGTTCATTGTCCTTTATGAAAGGCAATTTTATTGATCATATTCAAGAATTTTCTAATTCTCATTTCCTACAGCATCTTATAGATAGGATGTTTAGCAGTTTAACAAATGAGTAGGGGAAAAAAGATTCAGAAAAGAGCACAACGATTCTTGTAAAAGAAATCTGTGAAAGGCAGACAGAGGCTTGCTGCATGGACAGATTGCAGTATGGCTCGTTATTTGGGGAGCCTAGTTGATTTTCAGAGAGGCGTGGAATTTTCCGACAAGCCCAGAAGGCAATATAGGAATTGATTCTGTTTCAGATCACTGTAAACTAACCCCCATCAACCCCTTCCAGAAATCAATATGGCTTTCAAAAAGTTTATAATCTAGTCAAGGAGATCACCATCAGGGATCATAGGATTTTAGAGCCGGAAGGGCCAATCCTGAAATCTACATCTCCTAATTCTAGTCTTGACCTCTTATATTCTGCCTGTATGTTACTGTCTAGGTATCTTGTATGATTGTAGGGCCTTAAAGGTTTATGTCAGGGGAGAAGTAGTGGTTACTTTAATGATAATCCTGGACTCAAAATGCTCCGCTTTTCAGTGGCCTTGATAAAATAATGATCTAAAATTTCCAACCAAATTTCAGGATCCCAAGGGCTCTGCATAGACTGTTTATGTAATTGTTATTCATATTGTTTTACAAGCATTTGGCTCAGTTGAAAGCTTATGATGGGCACTTAGAAGTCAAATGACAAAAGTCATTAAAATAGCCATGAAGGATGATGTAAAGGCATCTCTGTTTCAGGCTGGGAAGAGCACAGAAATGCTCTACCTACTGGATCATAGATAAAAATAGCTTCCATCTACTGGTGCCAGGTACTTTACACGATTCTCTCAGTTTATCCTCACAGCCACTTTATGAGGTGGGTGCTATAATATTCCCAGTTAATACATGAGGAATTTAAAACAATGATAGCTTTTGCTCCTTGCTACTTTTGTTACCAGTGACGTTACAGGCACTGGGATTAGAGCTCCATCTTACACTGATCTGATTCCATTGATCTGGTGTCTGAAGCCTGCTACCTGTAGAGAGGCCAGACTGCCCTTCCCATCTGGGAGCCGAGATTGTCTCAGATGAGTCCCCCTGAAACCTTCATAGACTGTGACTAGTTGTTTCCTCTGAGGTGAGAGAGGTGCTCCTGAGAGCAGGAGAGGGGGTAGGTGAATTGGCAAGACACAACATGTACCCTTGGGGGAGGTTGTGCCTAGACAGTCTTTGATAATAAAGGACCTCACTCCAAAGATTCTAGAGATCTCGTAGCTCCATGCCTCACTCAGGAAGGTACCTAGAACAAACAAAAACAAAATCAAAAACAAAAACAAAAATTATTAGGTCCAAGTAATATTGGCAGCTGAATTTCACTAACAGTTAACTCTTTAACTGCCACCAGAAAGAGGTAAACCAATGCCCCCTATTTCCCATTGAGACTTGCCTCTTATTAAGGAGGGCACTCTTCAGGATGAGCACTGGGTGCTATATGTAAGAGATGTGAATCACTGTGTTCTACTCCTGAAGCCAAGGCTATACTCTATGTTAACTAACTTGAGAATAAGAAAGAAAGAGAGAGAGAGAGAGAGAGAAAGAAAGAAAGAAAGAAAGAAAGAAAGAAAGAAAGAACAGAAGGAAGGAAGAAAGAAAGAAAAAGAATGGAAGGAAGGAAGGAAGGAAGGAAGGAAGGAAGGAAGGAAGGAAGGAAGGAAGGAAGGAAGGAAGGGCGGACAAACAGAAGGAAGGAAGAAACTTGCCTCTTTTGTACCCTTCAACGTTATGGTGCTCCAGAGGAGTTTTGTGCAAATTAAAATCCCTTATGAACTTGCTATCTCTGTTTTCTGATCCAAATTTAGCCCCCCAAAAGTGAAGGACTCCAGTCATAATCAGAGGCCAAGGAAAAAAAAAAACATATAAACCCATTACCATTAAACCTCAGAGTTCTTACCCTAACAACTTTGAGTCAGAAATGTTATCTGGGAGTAAAAGAAACCAAGCAAAAGAGAAATGATGGCATCTCTCTCAAGGAGCACGCAGGAAATGATCAGAAATGTGAGATGACCTACATCACTGCCTGTGTAAACAGTGCCAGCACCAGGTCAAGTCCTGAAGGCATCCTGAGAAAAGGAGGTGGGAAAAAGGAAGGAGGGCAATGGCCACCTCCTGCCAGAAGAAAGTTGGAAGAAGACCGTGGCAGAACTGAAGGAGCTCAAGAAAAACAAGAGCTGGGTGAAGGAAATGTCAGCGAGGGTGAATCTCAGTTTTGCACTTTCCTAGGTCCAATATCTGACCAAATTTAGAAGCAAACAACAGCTGGGAAGGAAGAGGAAGAAAAGAAAGAAGAGGCACATTTGTCCAGGTGCAGTGAAATGTGAGGGGGCGTCGGCTATGCAGGAACGTGGCATCCAATGTCGATGAGAGAACAGAGCGTCAGTGAGGAGCCCCAAAAGCCAGGGACAGCCAAGTGCCACGTGGGAAAATGCCGGCAGATGGCTCCCCAGCCAAAGAGATGTTGGCCTTTATGGGCAAAACACAGTTCTAGGCCCTTGTAAGGGAAAAGTGTCAGGAAAGGAGTCAGGAGAGAAGGAAGGTGGGGGAAAGGAGGCAGAAAGCCTGCATGGACAGACAGTTGGAAGCGAAGAAAACATACTTCCTGACCTTGAAGAGTTTATCTTCACATAACCTTTACAGCCTAGCTTATTTGTAACCACCGGATCCTCAAAGTTATAATAAATATGAAAATATTTTCCATGGCTCATGTGGCCAGTTAAGGTTAAAGGGGAGGGAAGGTGAAAGAATGTGGATCCCTCCACCCAAGTTCAGCCTTAAAAGGATAACTCAAATCACAGAGCCTAGAAGAGAGCACTCCGAATAAGAGAAACTTGCTGGAGAAGAACAGCAATGTGGTCAGGGCAGTCAATGATCAGTACAATGCAAGTGACAGATATTTTAATCATCTAGTTAATGGAGTCAAAGTTCGTGTTTGCCCTTGCTGGTAAGAAACAACAATCTAGCACTAGAACCAGTTGGTGACAAAGTACTATTTAGAAAAAGAAAACAGTCCCATATTTAATGTCATGTAAAGGTAATGGCCCCATAAATGTGCATCCAAATGATACATCATCGTGCCATTATTATTATTATTATTTATTAACAAGAGTGGTTTGGAGCCCAATTTCCCAGTGGCTGAGGTCAGCCCCAAATGGATGACTCACACACATGGCTGATCTACATAAATAGCATGTGCTAAGATTACCATCTGGTATAACAATCTACATCACAAGACTCCACATTTCCTGTTACCCAGGGTAAGTAAATTTCAAGCATGAGGGAAAATTTTAGCAAGTTTCTCCAAGTACCTTCACTGAGAGACTAATGTGGCTTGCACAGAGAGGAGGGGAAGGGAAATTATGAGGTAAAGGTTATTCTCTCTTTCATCTCCCCCTGACTTCCCCTCACAGGAGAGACACACCACCTTTGCCATTCTGGTTCACACCATTTAGAAAATCAAATTTGCCGAATTAATGTCTAACAAAGACACTTCAGGCGTTATGTGAGACGAGCAGTTGAAAAACAACGATGGGTAGTATACATTTGAAAATAGTTCACTTCTCCTTTCTCTCCATATCCCTTTTTTTTTTTTCCTGAAATGAAGATAACAACATGTGTCATGAAAAAGACAGACAAGGAAAGCCGTGACCCATGAAGATTACTTTCATATTTTGTATTTCTAATAAATACATCCATATCTGAAATCATTCTCAGACAAAACTTTGATTCATTTTTAAGACTTTTCTATCTATAAAGATGTGATTAATGTCATCACAAGCACTGCCAGGCTTTCCATGTGAAGCACGTGAGGAACCTCCCACTTGCGCACTTGCAGTTGGCTCCCGGGTGCATCTTCTCAAAACCCGTCTCTTCTCCTGAGCCCACCAATCACAGAAGCTCCCCACGGACTTTGGGGAACATAAGACACAAGCCAGTTTAGTTCTTAGGTTCTTTTTTGTCAACTTTCTCTTATTTTCCTTACACGTTCACAAATTTGGAGGTTGGCAATTTTGCAATTTGGTTGTTAAAATTAAGGTTATAATTCAGCGAGGGGCACCTGGGTGGCTCAGTTGGTTAAGTGTCCGACTCTTGGTTTCGGCTCATGTCACCCAGTCTTGTGAGTTCAAGCCCTGTATTGGGCTCTGTGACCACAGTGTGGAGCCTGCTTGAGATTCTGTCACTCCTTCTCTCTGCCCCTCCTCTACACACGCTGTCTCTGTCTCTTGTAAAAATAAATAAATAAATAAGCTTTAAGAAAAATATAATTACAATTCAGCTAGGTAACAGATTTCTTTATCTCTTTGCTATTTGTTACAGCGTTGTGTTATACAAATTAAAGTACAAACAAAGAAATGTAATATAACTAAGAAAAAGCAAATAGTTTATAGCAAACTTTGCATGTTTATTATTAATAATACAAAACCCTTTGCACTCTGCTTATTATTAATAATACAAAACCCTTAGCAGGGATTGACAAGTTTTTTCTGGAATCAGGTAGTAAGTATTTTAGGTTTGTGGAAGCAGAATAGAGGATATTTTGTAGGTATTTAGGTAACAAAAGAGAAGACAAATTGTCACAAATTTTTATTAATAAAATTCAAAATATAATAATAATAATAAGATTAAGTATAATTTTTCATAACATGGGCCTACTAATAAGAAGATAGAAATTATTGGGAGGGGTAACATTTTTCATAGTTGGAGTTTAGACTTGATGTTCCCTATCAGTAAAGTGGGGCGAATACTCATCTGTATCGCTCTTGGCTTACTGGCTGTGTGAAAGCAGGCAATGGGCTAAATTTGACCTAAGGGGCCATCGTCTGCCAAACTCTGCTTTATACTCTAGGTGCTTTCACGTGAGTAGAGGTTCTCACACCTATTATTTTATTTGTGCTTCACAACACTTCTATGAGAAGTCTAGATAGATACATCATTCCCATATTATAGATAAGGTTCCTAAAACTTCCACAAATGCTGAGGAAAAAGCTAGTAAATGCCAGGCCCCAGGCTTAACCTTGAACCTCCTCACTTCTCATACATTCCAATTTAGGGCATATAGAGGAAGTCTTTGCTTCCTCTCACTTGCCAACATAAACAGTCAAGTTAAATGCTAATAATATTCCTAGATGGTATTAATGTTACCCCCAAAGATTCTTGTAATCCCATATTTGTAATTTCTACCAGAATATCTTCAATGGCAGCACTTCTTCTTCCTTAGACAATGATTTGACTTTTGGAAAGAGCCCCAAATCCTTTGATGCCAAGTTTCATAACACAAGCTCGGTTTGAGTCACAAACAAGGGTTAGCTGTAATGTAATGAGAGTTTCTCTCTGGACTGACCTCAAAAAGTCAATTGTGAAGACAATGTCCAGGCAGAAATCCCTACCATCCCCCGAAAGCAAAGAAATCTTCACTGGGTAAATGAATAGCCTCCCAGTTGACTAATCTTTATAACATTCTAGAATTAGAAGGAACTTTGAAGATAAAATGTTTCCAATTTTCATCATTTACAGAAGAAAAAGGAAAAAAAAAGACTCAGAAAAATTACTTTGCAGAATAGCATTTATTTGGATTGTAAAATCTAATATTTAGTTTTGAGACCCCTTGTTCAGCAATAGCAAACATTGAAGGAATTCTCTCTGCAATATAGCTTATAAATAACACTGGGTATAGTGACATTCAACTACTAAGGGTATGATTTCTCCCCTAAAAAGATTGGGAAGTTTGATCTTTTTAAGGCCAGGTACTGGTTCAGATGACATCTCGAAATTTTTTCCAGCCTCCAAACTCCCTGATACTGTGTAAAATCATCTGGAGTTAAAGTCCCATTTTGTAGGTCGTAGTGACCATTTATTGAGTGCTTCCTATGTCTTGCAGAGTGCATAGCTCTTAGCTCATATAATCCTCACAACAATCCTATAGGATAGCTAGTATTATCCCCATTTTATAGATGAGGAAAGCTGCATGGAGAGGTTTCCTATGATCACATTTATAGCTAGAGGCAGATATTGGAATCCAACTTAATCAGTTAATTAGAATTCAATCCAAGAAGCAAAGTCACGAAGAACAATATATACTTGACCTCACACAATCATAGGAACTGGCTAAACAGTTTCAGTACTGCTGGACCTGAAGTCAAAAGGGCAGGGTTTCAGGAACTGAAAGATGGACACAAAGTAGGGGAAGGCGTGGAGAGTCCATGGGAACAACCCAACAAACCCAGGAGGATAGGCTGGAATCTTTGAGGCTAAACTGAAACCAAAGTGAGGCTCTCACTGCCTCCAAGTCTCCAATCCCAACGATGCATACATCATTGTACAGAAGAGCTGTACCCTCTGCCACAGTACTACATGGAAACCTCTCCAGGTTCTTCACTTCCGGTTTAATAAAACCACTGCTGTTTCCATTTTCTTGAGAACTAAGACCTCTAGACCAACAGAGAATGGTCAAGAAGAAAAAATTCCACTAGTTTATCACTAGGGGTGAGAATAAGAGTAACCACATTTCTATCCCTATCTGTGAGATAGATACATCCTATCTAAGAGAGAAAGAGGACCATATATTGCTCACTAGTTGAGAGTAGATAAAGCATTGTGGAGGCTATTACCTCAGTCACCCATGCTATCCACATCCAGATGACCACGTAACAATTCACCGGAAAGCCATGCTACCATTCTATCAGGCCAGATGTTTCAGGGTGATGGGGAAACCAGTCAGACACTGAATTACATGAGTATGAGCCCACTGCAGCATTTAATTCCCTGTATAATAAAGTTCTTTATCAAAAGCAATCTTCTATGGTGGTCATGTCATTCTGTAAATCCATAGACAGTACTGTTAGCAGAAGAACTGCAGAAAGGTAGGGCGAAATCTACTTCTAGGGTAAATTCTATTCCAATGAGAAGAAAATGCTGGTGTCCCTTACATGAAGGAATTGACCCAATGCAATCAACCTGCCACCAGATGTTTCAGTTAAACTCACCAGGGCATGGGACCATGTTAGGGGCTCAGTGCTGCTCTCTGCTGTTGGCAAGAGAGATCTTCAACAGTGGCTGACCAGCCTTAGTGAGCATAAGACTATGCGTAACCTCCACTCCCACTTCCATGACCATTTTTTTCATAGAACCCTTTGGGCAAGGACTGGGACAAGTGGGGAGAGAAACTGACTTCTGTCACTAAGACAAGTCATACCTGATTACCAAGACCCTCCACTGCAGAGTTTGCTCTGATGTACATTCTGAGAGATCCATCCACATACTTCTTCCCCAGATCTTTTTGTCACTAATTTTCCAGTTGAGCTCCTTCCAATTCTCTGGCCATCTAGAAAAACCAATAGCCACAGCCCATGAATCGTTGTACATCTACATCTCTTACGCTCTCCTTCTAGGCAAAATGAACAACTAATTACACTGCTTAAAGTTTTGCACACTAATAGGCTTTTCCTTACTACTGTCTTTAGGGCCACCGCAGAGTGGAGCCATAAGTCTGTAACTATTTTCTCTGGGGTAGTGCCAGGATGTCATCCAGAAGCATCCACAAACAAGGCATAAATGATTCTTTTCTCAGTCAGTTGATAACAGGAAACCCCCATGAGGCCATGGAAGAATAAAGTAGCCAGAGGATGTCCCATGAGCACCTCTGTCTTTGCACATGCAGCTTACTTTTGCCTTCAGGAACTGCTTCAACCTAATCTCATCGATACCACTTGCACGTAATACTGGCACACTTCCATACATACACATTTTGTTGATCCAAATACATGTGTCTCCAAAAGCCATGATCTTGGCTATTGTGTTCTATTGCTGTTGATTCATAACAAACAGGAGTTATTATATTTGATATAGAAGGAGACATCAGGTAACCATCAATCTTTCCAACATCACTGCAGACATTACTTGTGTTAACACTGCTGATTTCAAATATAAAGCCGACTTAATGGAAGAGCTGTCACCCAAGCAGCCCTTGAGAAAATAATAATGGAGGATGCTTGCTTTACATTCTTGGAGATAATTACCTGTAACCAGTAACTCTACAGGAGAAAAGATCTCCCAAATTATATATAATTTAAGTTCCAAATACCTTTGTAAGTAAATAGATGCTTCCAATTTTTTATTGTTGCTGGTAATGATGCATTCCCATTGCAAAGAAGAAAGTATTCAGCCTCCTATAAATTTTTTAAAATTTTCATATATTTATTCTTAAAATGTTTTTAATCTTTATTTATTCTTGAAGGACAGAGAGAGAGAGAGAGAGAGAGAGAGAGAGAGAGACAGAGCACGAAGGGGAGAGGGGCAGAGAAAGAGGGAGACACAGAATCTGAAGCAGGCTCCAGGCTCTGAGCTGTCAGCACAGAGCCCAAAGTGGGGCTCAGATGCACAAACCATGAGATCATGACTTGAGCTGAAGTCAGACGCTTAACTGACTGAGCCACCCAAGTGCCCCATCATATACTTATTTTTAAATTTTATTTTAGAGAGTGAGAGGGTGAAAGAGAGGGAGAAGGGCAGAGAGAAAGGGAGAGAGAGTTTCAAGCAGTCTCCATGCTCAGTGTGGAATCCAACATGTGGCTCAATCCCACAACACTGGGATCATGACCTGAGCTGAATTCAAGAGCCAAACGCCCAACCCACTGAGCCACCCAGGCACCCCATTCAGCTTCCTTTAAATTCTAATTTTCTTCTCAGGTTTTCTAAAATAAAAGAGTATACAATTATGATAATTGCTCAAAAATATAACATTATTCCATCATCAACCTTAAAGTATTTTGCATCCACATTTTTACAAATGTTATACACCATAACTGATTAATAAGCCTGGCTGTCCCTTTGGGAGGTTCTAATTTGATTCAGGCAGGTTTGATTCACTTACTCCACAAAAGGGGAGAAGGTAAAAGGAAAAAGAAGCACTTCCTTTGTGAAGCATGATGGGGGAATTATCTTAGGAAACAGAATTCAAATATGATATTATACAAGCACAGTTTTGATGTCAATATTACTACTTCACTCATCATAAACTAAAGGAAGACTTCATGTAAGCTGAAAGATGGTGCACCTATGAATAAAGAAATGCTAGTTTATCAACATTTTACAAATAGTAATAAGATTGGATGATTTTCTTCCAAAGAGTTCACCAAATATTTCATTTCCAATGATTACAGTTAAAAGCAGAGTGAGAAATCCCCAGAAATTTGAGCAAGAATTTTCCTTCTAGTCTTTGGGTGACTTTTACTTTGGGCTCCACAATGGTGGCTGAGGCCTCCAAATGCCAACATTCTTGCCTAAGCTTTTGGCACCCCGGGAATTTGTCTAGTTTTGCTTGCGGTGATTGTCCCACCCTGGCTACTCTTTGACATAAATGAGAAATGAGGTTGAAAATGCAGTCACTGTCAAGGCTTAAACAAAAAGGGGGAGGGGAGGAGGAGTAAGTGGTGAGAAGGATAATCCAAGAACTGCAGTTACTGTCAAGTGCAAGCAGAATCTAAGAATTGCACTTACGCCAAAGAGCATTAATGCTTGGCTTTGGGATGGATCATCAAATTTAGGAAGCCTTCTTGTTGAACTTTAACAAATACTAAAATGAGTCTATGCCCTGGGGATATCCATCAACTCAGAGTTCTGGGAGGCCAGCCTGCATTTAACATTTTTCTTCAGCTGAGGTATAAAGTGGACACTCCACATAGATTAATGGAGAATTGGTTTTGTATGTGGAGTGGTAAGAAATGCCAGCGAGGTAAAGAAATGGAAGAGGAAGAGAAGGAGCCAGGAGGAAGCACATTTCACATGTATCCAGGCCCACACTGCCATCAACCTGATCCGAAATTCTATACACCCCATACGGAAGAAGATACTTACAACTGTCATGGGTCACAACACGAAAGCCTTTATTCCCACGGCAAATAGCATTGGAAAATGGAAAATGATGCTCTGTGCAATTAAGGTTGGTTGGGCTTTTTTTTTTCTTCTCTTCACATATGGCAATATTTATCTTCAAAGTTTTCCTCTTTGGCTCAGGGGCTCCTTTGTAGAGCAGCTGGTCTTGTGTGGCCTAATTGTAAGATGATTTGTTGTGTGATTCAGTAGCATTGTTTATTTGTACAGTGGTTCAGTGGAATTTATAAACTGCATAATATTGTTCTAGACTGTTTTCTTTTTATTAAGACGCCACATTTTCTCCAGCATTCATGACTGGGATTATAATTAGGTGGAGCATTCAAGATATTTTCATCCCAACTTCCTCTGTTAATTAATGACATTAAACAAGAAATGCTTGCATTTCAATGAAAAGATGGAGGCTGGCATGGAGAGAGGACCGGAGGGATGAATCAAGTTGAAATCAATCTTTGTTTTGCATACAAGAGCTTGTTAACAAATACTCAGATGTAACGAATACAAGCTGCAAGTTATTTCTAATTAGTCCTAGCTGTTCTCAGGAAAACCAAGTCAAATCATGGAGTCTTTTAGAAAAGATCCCTTTTGCTATTCTTGGTCTGTCCCTGAGAAACCCTCAGTAAATGGTCCCAGTGACTTGTCACACGTTCTTTAATGATGAAATGTTTCCAGTGCTGCCAGGCCTATAAAAAGTTCTAAGAGCAATTTGACCTTCCCACTTCGTTTCCTTTATTAAAAAGAAGCCGCATGTGGGGGGCGGCGGGGGGGGGGTTGTTTTCTCTTTTTCCAATCAGAATATTTCTAAATAAAGTATAAATGGAATTTTCAAGGGGCTTTGGGGATTAAAAAAAAAAGTGGTAATTCCAGATTCGAGAATGGGACTTAATATTTTATAATGCTAAGATATGTTGGAGCTGGAAAGAAAGACTTGAGGCAAAATAGGGATGTCAAAGGGAAAAGCCAGCTAGCTATTGGTCAAACAGTTTCCAACATAGCATTGCTTTGGTGAATGAGTCATAGACCAGAGTCTGGCCCCTGCCTTTTCAGTCAGCAACTGGACCTTATCAATAATCCCAGACATCGTCAGAATCCTGGGGAGAGACTCACACAGACTCACATGCTCAGTTCACAGGAGACGAATGTGTAAACCAATGGTCGACTTACTAATTTATTATGAGGGATATCTATGTCCAGTGTCCTAAATGTTTGCCCTTCCCATCTAAGACACCCCTTACCATGGACTGAGTAGCTAGAAGCCTGGGCTATTAATCTGAATGTTGCTTGGTTGGCCTGGAACTGAAACCAATGGGTGGGGAATGTCTTGAGGATCATGTCTTCTAAGCAAAGATAAGGTTTAATGAAACTACCATCATCTCGGAAACACTATACAGATATCTATGTCTCCCAACGTCAGTCATTTCTATCCTCCAGCTAAGACTGAACATAAATCAGTAATTCTGTTCTTCCTTCTGTTTCTGTGCTGCATGTCTTCATTTAAAAGTGTTAAGACTGGAGTGGTGGCTCAGTCAGTTAAGCATCCAACTTCGGCTCAGGCCATGATCTCACAGTTCATGAGTTTGAGCCCCGTATCAGATTCTGTGCTGACAGCATGGAGCCTGCTTGGGATTCTGTCTATCCCTTTCTCTGCTCCTCTCTCTCTTCTCTTTCTCTTTTTAACAAACAAATAAACTTAAAAAATAAAAATAAAGAGTGTTAAGATTATTATTAACCAATAATCAAATGGCAATTCCTGTGGATACCAGAAAGTATGCTGTCTACTTCCATTATAGGCGTGTTTAATGTCTCTCAATCTCTAAGAACATTTTTTTTAACCCATCTCTATGTTTCTTGGAGAATCCTTGCCATCATCCCAATGTATCAACTTCAAGATTCAAGTATCTACTGAAGATAGGTTCATTTATCTGGAATGTATTGAGTAAATGCTAAGTGCAGAGGACTGGGTTGGGTACACAGTCAAAGGCATAACAGGCAAAAGGTATGAGCCCTTCTGTCAGGAAACCTGAAATCCAGTTAGGAAGATGAGTTCTCCGCACATGAATTCTGAAGAACAATGCAGTGCAGTACATGGCGTAAGTGCCAAACGGCCTAGTGGAGTTCAGAAGAAGGAGCAAATAGGGTGGTGCAGAGAAAGTTCCACGGGAAAAGTGGAAATTAGGAGGAAACCTGGAAATTGACTTCAAGTTAAGCCCGGGTTTCTCAGTCTAGGTGCTGTTGACGCTGTGTGGGGACCTGGGCTATGCATTGTAGGATGTATAGCAACATCCCTGGCCTCAGTCCAACTGGCTGGTAGCATCTGCCCACCAGGTATGACGGCCAAAAAATCATCACACACTGTCAAGTATACCCCGGGGGGGCAAAATCACCTCTGTTGAAAACCATGGAGTTAAGGTGGCCACTCACCTAAGTGAATTATTCACCTGACCCTTAGAGATGGGTGACCAGTGCCTAGGAGAGAGTTTAACGCTACAGATCCAGAGTGAGAGCTCACAACACAAGGGAGTGGACAGGTACCATCAGGGAGGCAGGGTTAGTGGGGAGAATCTAAGAGATGGGGCCTGGGACTGCAGATAGCATAATGCATAACTGTAGTTACGGAATTTATGTTTTGTACTTAAACTGATGTTTCGAAAATGTTTACAATGTCCCCGCCTTTATTCTGAATTGGTGCTTTTTTTTTTTTGATATATGATTCATCTTTAAAAAAAAATCCTCAAATAAAAAGAAGCATGGGCTATATGCAACTAATTATTTTAGGAGACATTTAAATAACCTATAGGAACAGATATGATTATAGGCATGACATCAGAACAAGAAATTTTTTAGGAGCAGAGAGCTCCCTCCTTACTATACACGATTTTGCTTGAGAACATGAAATCTAAACTGAGTGCTGAAATACATTATTATTCCAGGACACATTTCAAAATAACAATCACCACAAGCAATGTCATTATAATCTATTATATAATCCCTTTCTGGGGGCTTCCATTCCATTAAGGCTACACGTGAGCAAAATTCTCAATTATCAGCAGCCACTAGTTTTCCCGAAATGCCTAATGTAACAAGCCAGCTTGGATGGAAAAACATTGTTACCTATGCACAGTGTGACTTTGCTGGTGACCCTGAAAGGGAACCCAGGAAAGGCCCCCTGGCAGAGGGGCACCCGATACTATGCCACGAAGTCTTCCTCAGGTTCACGGTGTTCTGAACTCATTTTGTAATCATTCTAGCAGGAAGTGAGAAGGTGCAGCAAGTCGTGCAGAATACACCTTTTAAAAAAACAAAAGCCTAGGGGCGCCTGGGTGGCTTAGTCGGTTAAACGTCCGACTTTCCCTTGGGTCATCATCTCCCGGTTCGTGGGTTCGAGCCCCGCATCGGGCTCTGTGCTGACTGCCAGCTCGGAGCCTGGAGCCTATTTCAGAGTCTGTATCTCCCTCTCTCTCTGACCCTCCCCTGCTCACACTGTCTCTCTCTCCTAGAAATTAAAAAAAAAAAAAAAAAAAAAAAAAAAAAAGCCTAGTTGACCTTTCCAACTTGTGCAGATATACACCTTTTAAAAATTTTTGCATGTCTTTAACTCCCCCCAAACCAGGGACTGTGTTGGTCAGAGGTGATCCGTTGGGGCGGAAGGTGGTGACCGGGAGCCTACAGAGGCACAGAGAGGGGCAATCAAATGAGAGAGGAGACTGGGATCTCTTGGAAGCCTCCACCAGCCTAGTTAAGTCCGCTTCCATTCTTTTTCTTCCACTCTGCCTGGATGCTTGCACCTCAGGAGCAGCAGGACAGAAATGACGCTGATTCAGAAAGTCTGGTGGCCAGACTTTCCGTCAGAAACCGAAAGACGAAAAGGATTCTGTGCTGGGAGGGCAAGCTGGCCATGGGAAGGCCTTCATCCTCGCCTGCAGAGGAAACAACCAGACTCTCTGGAGTCCAAAAACTCCGACTGGAAAGCAGCCTTAATTTTTTTTAAAGTGCTCACTTTCTTCTGATTTCCAGTTTCTGGATTGGGTTCCATTGGAAATGCCACAGTGGGCGAAGTTCTCACCCAATTTCTCGTTCCTCTCCACTCCCAGATAAAATCATTTCTATGCAATGATTCTTTTAAGCTCTAGAGAAAGGTTCAGGATAATTTTTACTTTGTCCCAAGAAATTCATCTCTCCTTTCAGTCCTCTCCTTCCCCATCCATTCCTGTTTCCTTCCTTGTAAAAAAAAAAAAGAAAAAGAAAAAGAAAGAAAGAAAGAAAGAAAGAAAGAAAGAAAGAAAGAAAGAAAGAAAGAAGAAAGCACTCACATTATGACATAGACTAGAATAGCTCCAAGACCTATTCTTAGATTGATATATAAGGAATTTACTCACCACTCCCTTCAGGATTAAGGAGCATTAACCTTTGGAACACAGTCGTTATATGCATGTCAGGGTATTTTTAAGAATGGGAAAACCCAGGATACAGATAAACAACACGGGCTCCAAATGGGGGTTATTTTTAGACCTGAGATTCCAAAGTGTATAAAGCTACAGATACCAAAATGGTTCTCATCCTCACGGACATGCCCTCCTGTCACCTTCACAGACCACCCTCCCCTTGGTCTGGCGCACTGTCTGTACATTTGCAAACACACACACACACACACACACACACACACACACACACACCCCCCTCAGACCTCTTCTTAAAACCCCACTGCCACAATCTCTAGTTTTGACCATAACCCAAACCATGATGAGGAGTAGATCTACAGAACTGTCATTTCCTGCAGATAAAAGGCCATTCCTACTAAGCCTCCCTCCTGAAACCTTTCTTAGAAATCCTGGGGTGGCTCTGAGTTTTTCTATCAGCATTTAAATGGTAGGTATTCCTACAAATTAGGCTTGAACATGTGAGGGTGTAATGGGAAAATACTAGGGATGCTCTCCTTCCTGCAGTTTCTACCCACAACCAGCCTCTGAGAAATGAACAGAGGGACCATTGAAACGAATGGAAAAAGCTCCCCTACGTGATATGGCTTATAAAATCTGCAATGGAAAACAAAGTAATAACACTTGAAAGTTTCACTCATTTGTGCTGATCTGCAGCACTCCTTGGAGGTTTCATAGTGAACACACAAAATCCCACACTTATTCCCAAATTGTGAATCTGTCTAAAATACAGAGCACCCTTTAAAGGATCTTTTGTCTTCCACTAATCTAGGACACATGTCATCCCCTGCAGGGCCAATGGGATCTGAGGATAATGTGAACTGTTTGCCTGATTCTTTTGGAAAGAACAGCAGCTGTATGGTCCTGGCACCTGGAGGGAATAGACTTTTCTAGTTGGCTTTACCCAAATTGTCCGAGTCTGTTTGTGTTCTAGGGAAGGAAAAATCTTTATGCTAATGATCTTTATAATCATAGTCAACTGATACAGTATCTGGGATTTATTTCAAAATAGTCCAGAAGAGAGTGAGTGAAAATGTAAAGACCCTTGTACGTGAGGGTTTATTGTACTGTTCATGCTACTTTTGTGTATGTTTGAAATTCTCTATAATAAAAAGCTTTTTAAAATTTTATGTAGCCACTCATTTATTTTCATCCTCAACTCTTTGAGCGACTCTTTCAAAAAAGCACATTTTCCCAGTTTAATTTACACGGCCCAAGCATCCCTATAGCTAGCAACCTAGTTTGGGGCCTTATGAAGCCATGCCAACAATATGACAGCCAGAAGCTCAAATCCTGGTTTCACTACTTACTAAGAGAAATTTCAGGCAAAAGTACCCAAATTCAATAATTTCACATCTGAATTGTAGACAGTAATGCCTACATTATCATAGAATCACTGGGAAGTTTGAAGAAGGTAATATATTGAAAAGGGTCTTGACACAATAGGTAATTAATAAATGTCAGTTTTATTTTTCACCAAAACCGGTAATGGAATATAAAATGCTGCATTTATTACAAGCTCCAAAGAAATAGAATGAGTGTTCCTTTAAGCATGTATTTGACCTACATATATCAAGCATGTTTTGAACTGCACTGGACCCCACACTGAATAACATAGGGTCATAGATTTCGAGGACTCCATAGCCCAGTAGTAGACAGATATGTACATTTATACAACCAGTTGGGGGAAAGTCAGAATGAGGCCATGCATAAGCAACTCCTGGAGCTCTGGAGAAGACATTGTGATCTCGGCCCACAAGGGGTCACTGAGTGGTTAATCAGGCACTCAATTAGGGCATCCTACTGACCACTAAGCCCTGCTCCGCAGCCTCTCAGGGAATCCATCCAAACTCCCAGCCAATCCATTGCCTCCCCTGTCCATATCCTAGGTAACCAACAGACAGCCACGGAAACGGAGCATACACAGTGGAAGGAAACCAGAACAAATAACCTCTGGCATTTCCACTCATTTCAGGACAGTACATCTGAATTGTTAATAAACAGAGAACAGAATCGTTGGAAGGAACGCTAGTCCATTGGAGGGTCCAGCGTGAGGGGCTGGGGCAAGGGCTTGGGAGGCCAGATACAATGGGGACACTTGAGTACTTGAGAGGTTGTGAGCGGTCAGTTGCAAAGCCCCCCGGGCATCAGAAGTCAGTCTCTTGGAGGCTCTGCCTTTGGTCAGGGGACAAAGAAGATTTGAAAACTGACAAAGAGAGAAATTGCTGGGTGGTAGTGCACAGAAAGAGGCAATGTCCAAATAACTTGCCCCTCCTATTTTCTATTGGCACTATAAATATCATTCTAAAATGTTACCGTAACTTAATGAGTCTCTTTTAGGAAGCATTTGGTAGTGAGTCATCTCAAAAGTATGTATGAAGCTAAACACCCTGCTCTGATTCTGTGAAGCTCCTCAACTGGCTTTTACTGGGTCTGGTTTGAAATCCCATTTCAGTGGCAAGGAAAGACCTGGGCAGTGTGCAGATAAGGTCACCTTTGCGGCCACGGTATCACAAACTGCATTCACTTCTGTCTCGTCCCGGGGAGGGGCTGGGGGGTTCCAGGAGAGGAGAGGGAGAGAGTTCAGAAACCTTTCTTTTAGTAAGGGAAGGCAGGGCTTGATTTTAATGAATAAAAGGTTTTTGGAACAAGATCCTTTTCAGATGACATGCTACAGACAAAAGAGAACTAGACCGATGGTTCAACACAAGGAGTTTAGAGAGACTGGACCCTGTCCCCCAGCATCCTAGATCCCCTTCCCTCTGGTATCATTGCTGCAGTGCTGGCCAAGCCGCCATTTTGGCCTGCTGCCTAAGTAAGCTCCACACGCTTTCTTTTCAGACCTTGTCCTCCCCACCTCATGGCTTCTCAGAAAGTGAGTGAAAAAAATCATGGGCCTGCCTTGGACAGCAATCTTAGCAAAACTGTTACATTACCTTCCAAAGTGAGGGCCTTGCACGTTACATCTAATCCTTACTGCACTCTGCAAAATAGGCAGTGCTTATGAGCTCGAGGTTTTCGGTGCTGTTTAACAGTTCTGCCTTTTGATTTAGAATGATTTGTCAGTGTGATAGTAATATATGTTTTACTATATGAAGATTATAAGGTGAAAAAACAACACAGAGAGATAAGAACTATTCTCTCTCTCCTGGGACATAAGAATGATGAGCATTTGGGTACATTTCTCTGCTGCACTGCACAGGGCTTAAGGGCACAGACGTGGAGACAGTCACCTGCTTTTATATTAGAGCCTCCACTTGAGGCCTAGGTGACTTTGGCCATCCTATTTGACCTCTCATTGTCCCATGTGCCTCATCTGAAAAATGGGGACTATGACAGAATCAACCATAAGATCGTCGTAAAGACTAATCTTCAGAAATCATGTGCTACAGTGAAGAAAGACACAACAAATAGGGGTTCAGTAATCAAGAGCAGAGAGGAAGGAGGGGAAAATTTTTCCTGGCAACCTGTGCAAACTAACTCCTGGGATTGATTATAAAATTTAGCTCTGAGTTCGCTGGCAGACAAAATAAAAATAGATCATTGATGCATCGTGTTCTCTTATAATCTCATTAAAGCAAGCTTCCTGTTATATCTGGAAAGACATGTATTCTATTAGCAGTTGACTATAAGAGGAATTATTGTATGGTCTTTTATATGTGGGACCAGAAAGACATAGTCGGGATTATACTTTAAATATTTATCAAAATATAGATGTTTCTGGCAATCATCTTTCATCTTCTCTTCATGCTCTCCAAGTACATAATTACTTGCTTTAAAAATTAAATAATACCTGGAAAAACAAACTTAAATCACCTCACGTACAACCTTGATTTAGCCGTTTTTACTTGGTTTATCATAAGTCTGTGTGGTTTAACATTGTATTTTATTTTACTGCTATATTAAAAAATTTTTTTCTAACATTTATTCATTTTTGAGAGACAGAGTATGAGTGGGGGAGGGGCAGCGAGGGAGGGAGACACAGAATCCGAAGCAGGCTCCAGGCTGAGCTGTCAGCACAGAGCCCCATGTGGGGCTCAAACTCGCGAACCACGAGATCATGACCTGAGCCGAAGTTGGATGCTTAACCAACTGAGCCACCCAGGTGCCCCTATTTTACTGCTATATTTAATTCCTACTTACAGTTTCTGGATAGAAATATTGAACAAAATTCAGCTGAGTAAAATTGAAAGATCTTATTGGCTTTATCTAATGATTCATGAATTGGGGAGCACCTCACAGAACAGAGCCCCAAAGAGTTGTACAATTCAAGAGGTTTTTATAGAGCAGAAACAAGGAAGTTATTTGGCACAGAAGCAAACTGGTTACTATTGTAAGATGACCTTACAATAGTAAGGAGCCTGTCTGGTAGCTTGTGCAGGCAAGCATGGATTGATTGACCTAAGCCTTCCTTTTCTGGGAAAGCCAAGGACAGGAATGCAGGTAAGCTTTGGTTTGCTGATATGGGGCTTAGCATGAGGGATTTCCATCTTGGGCTCAGTCTGAGATAATGTGTGAACTTTGTTCCCCTTGAGAAGAGAACATGAGTTAAAAAACAGAGCCCATTTTGTATGTTGATTATGGCACCAAAACCAATATTTTTTTTACAAAGCTAGAAAAAATGAATGAAAAACAAGATTGCACTGAGTTTATTAAACATGCTCGAGAATAATTTAAAGCTCTTCATAAGTTGTTTACATACCAAAAACCGACAACAACTAAAAATAGCACTTCTGAGTTTATCTGTATTGTCCTTGTATGAAGTCCCCTCCAACCTCTATTGTATAACATTTTCCTTCTCCCAGAACTTTGAACTGGGACCGAAAGTTTGCATACTTGACAACACCAATGTTGCATTTTTAAGTGACATCTCACAATTAGACTTTCGATCAATTCAAATGGCACAATTAATGCATCTCTATAATTAAAGCTATGTAGATCCCGACAGGTTAAAAATAGCTCAGTGATCAGAACCAGGCCCCTAGAACTTTAGAAATTTCCAAAACCATCCATGGAACAGGCTTCCTTTTTGAACAGCTGGTTTGTGTTGCAAAAGATCACAGAAAGCTCAAGATAGCATTTTCTTTGTATATAAGACTTGTGAGTAAGAGTTAACAAGATCCGTAGTTAGGAAATTACATCACAACTTTTCAAGGGGGGGTGGGGTGTGTGGATTTATTTTGTAATTTGTGCACTGACTGGGTTTCTGATAATGATTGTCTGGTCCTGGAGGTGGGAAGAGGGGGGTACTTTTCATACCACCCGCAGTGCACTCCTAGGATGTGAGGCCTGCTTTTGGGGTCACTGTGATGGCATTGGAGGTGACAGAAAGTTCTAAACTACTCAACTCTTCAGAAGTGGTCTCTGAGCCTTGCAGGTTGAGCACCAGCCGGCCATGTCCAAGTATCAGCCACATCACATAGCACCCAACACACCCAGCCCGAGGTGGGGCCTGAAATTTAGGCAAGAGAAATGGTGACATAGTAAAAGAGCCCAGCATACAAGTTGAGGAAGAAATTTCTGCTCTAAGGCTCCATGCAGGACTCCAATTGGTTCCCTTTATTGGTAAAGTTTTTCTTTGTGGGTTTTCTTTCTGGTCTGTTGAGGACTTGACCAATAGCCCATGGAATGTGTCAGCTCTAATTGCCTGTGTGGATTGGCACAAGTCATGCCTCAAAATTGGAATGCTGTCACATATAACATAGCCTGCAGAGGAATAAATGCGGCCTGGAAAATGTTTTATCCAAACATTCCTTAAAAGCAATTGTGTTCTGCCATGGTAAGGGGGCAGACGACCTTTACAGAACCAGCTGAGTGAATTGCCAGGAAGCCAGAGTCTCAACACATGTCAGGACACTGCTACCTCCCCTGGCCCCTAAAAAAGCCGATTTCCTCTTCCCCCCAAGGACATCAAACAATGGCCAATTGCACTCTGGGGTACCCCAGCACAGTCGTAGTCAGGGCAGCTTTCCAAAAGAAGTGGGTAATTGGAGAGCTGTGAAGACAGACAAGGCATCCGTGGACCCGGGCTGGCAAGGAGGGTGAGCTTCCTAATTGATCTGCGACTTACACAAGTGTTTCCTGATGGGCAGGTAATAGCTGTCAAGCAAACCTCATTGGAACAAGTTTGAAGAAAGCACAGAAGCTGTCTTCAGGGGGAGATTTGTCACCAAGAAAGATGCCATGAGCTAAGGATATAACGTGATTAGAGAGATGAAGGAAGAACACCAGAAGCTATGCCACATCTCATCGGTGCCACTGTGAGCTGGCATTTTTACCAATAATATATGAGGACTCTGAAGGTCAAGCACTCACATTTTCTTGCAAAGGCTGTTTCCTTTGGAAATAACTGCAGTGATCTGGTTCCTGTGAACCAATTAAGCAGTAAATATTGGGGTACGTAGACAGATTGGTTCTTTGCTTATTCACTGTACTTCCCCCCTACCCCCCGCACCTGGCAGACAGGTGCTGGATGGAAAAAACAAGTACTTGAACCACATACTACCACATAGTTGGGAAAACATTCATTCCCTATGCCACAGGCCCAGGGATTATTCCTCTGGCCTCAGAAATATACCTCATTAAAGGCACATAGGCAGACACCAAAGCATTGTTGAAAATAAAAACCCCAGTTATTTGGGCTCTGTAAACCTAATCAACTAGTTGACTGACTTAAGTTTTTGAAAAATTAGAAAAACTGACTTGCTCTTTTTGTCATAAGAGACTGAGTTGATTGGAGACTAGCCGCAAAGCCAGGACTCCACATCCGTTGGAGAGAGACCGTCAAGAGCTGCCACCAGGGAAGGACTCTGTACAAGAGAAACTCTCCAGAAAGTTCCCATAGAAAAACTCAGACCCACAGGAAATGTCTAGTTGAGATGATGGATCACAGACCACCCCACTTGCCAAACTTCCATTTCAACCTCTTGCAGCCACCATCACGTGAAGAAGCAATTCTCCTTTCTGTCCTGGGATACATCTTTTCTTGGGAAATGACAAACTGTGGTCTTCTAAACATTTCATGTTTGATATGTGACATTTTCCCAAGAGACTGAACCCTATCCTCACCGTGCAATGGAATGCTTCTTTTTTTAGGGGCGCCTGGGTGGCTCCGGCGGTTAAGCGGCCAACTCTTGATTTTATCTTATGTCAAGATCTCATGGTTCGTGAGACTGAGCCCCATGTAGGGCTCCACACTGACAGCACAGAGCCCACTCAGGATTCCCTCTCTCTCTCCCTCTCTCTGACCATCCCCCCACTCAAGCGTGTGAGTGCTTGAATTATGCTTCTTTTATTAGAGAAGGACGACGCTGCTTCCAGAAGGTTAAACAGAGAAGCAAGCATCGTCTAGCAGAGAATAAGACCAAGACCATCAAGATTTCTGGAGACATGAAATTATCAATACTATCTTCAAATTTTTTTTTTAATGTTTTATTTATTTCTAGGAGAGAGAGAGAGAGACAGCATGAGCAGGGGAGGGTCCGAGAGAGAGGGAGATACAGACTCTGAAACAGGCTCCAGGCTCTGAGCTGGCAGTCAGCACAGAGCCCGACGCGGGCCCGAACCCACAAACCGCGAGATCATGACCTAAGCGAAAGTCGGACGCTTAACCGACTAAGCCACCCAGGCGCCCCTATCAATACTATCTTCAGACTGATAGTCTTTCAAATGGTTGTCTTGTCTGGAAACTATCTCTTCCTGAAATGGTTCTGTTTTTATGAACACTTTCTCATAAACCATCTCCTTGGCTAGACAGTAATTGACAAATGCTGGTATTAGATGCTGCATCAGATTTATCTGGAATATTTTTTTAAAAAAACCTATAAAATCCCCTTCCCATTCCCCAAAATAATTTGATTCAGTAGGTCAGGGATGCACCTATGAATCTTTAATTTTAAAAGCTCTCCAGATGCCCCTGCTGTGTGCCCTAGCTTGGGACCTTTGAAGGCAGGTGGAATGCCCATCCACATGGATGTTTGAGAGTCTTACTCTACCCCACAATTGTAGATTTTTCTCTTTTTTCCCCAGTTTATTTATTTATCTTAGACAGAGCAAGCAGGGGAGGGGTAGAGGGAGGGAGAGAGAGAATCCCAAGCAGGCTCTGCACTGTCAGCAGGGAGCTCAGTGCGGGACTTGAACTCATGAACCATGAGATCCTGACCTGAGCCAAAATCAAGAGCTGGACACTCAACCGACTGAGCCACCCAGGCACCCCCGATTTTTGAAATGGGCTTCAAAGTGGACCTGGCAATTGGTCTGATTGGTCCAAATCTTTATTATTGGTAGAAATATCCAGCCATTAGTAGAATGGTAAGGCCTGTTTTGTATACAGTTTATTATTCTTTGAATGTTCTCAGGCATAAAGTAGTCATTCTCCTCTGTGCTTCTGAGTTAAACTGCTATTGGTTGAATTGTGTTCCCCCCCAAAATATACATGGGAATCCTAATTCCCAGTACCTCAGAATGTGACTTTATTTGGAGACAGGGTCTTTACAGAATTAATTAAGTTAAAATGAAGCCATTAGGGTGAGTCTTAATCCATTATGACTGGCGTCTTTGTTAAGAGGGGAAATTCAGACACAGACACAGACGCGGGTAGAGGAAAGATGATGTGAAGAGATGGGGAAAAGAGGGCTGTCCGTAAACCAGTGAGAGAGGCCTAGAATAGATCCTTCCCTAACAGCCCTCAGAAGGAACCAGCCCTGCTGACACTTTCTGATTTTGAACTTCTAGCCTCCAGAGCTGTGAGCAAATAAATGTATGTTGTCAAGCCACCTCATTTGTGCTGCTTTGTTACAGCAGCCCTAGGAAGCAAGCACACACACAGCAATCAATACTTGGTGGCCCAGCCTCCAGCCCCCTTCTTAATCAATGTAACATTTCCCCTGTGTAATTATGTTTTCCTAGTACAAGTAGTCTTGTTGGAAGGGTAACTCCCTTTTGCTACCCCACTGTGGAAGCCAAGGGAACCAGGTCCTAGTAAATTCCCACGTTCTAGCAAAGGAACTGGCCGATGACTTAAGCTCAGCGAATTGGATGCTCTCTTTTGGAACTTTCCATCTTGAGGGAGGGAAGCACAGATGGAGGGAATGGGGGGCTCAGTAGCATCTCTGCTGGAAGTTCCTGCAACAGGAAGTCGGTTTCTCCTTCCTGCCTCCTGTGCTTCCAGACCTTCCTTGGTCCCTGCTAATCCCCAAGTCTGATCTACCCGAATCTTGTTTCTCTGACCATCATATGAAATTATCAACAGTCAATCTTTTTATGACCTACAAAAAAAAAGTTTCATATGGTTCAACCTAATATCTTTGCCAGGGTAATTTTCTGCTGTTTGTTGCTAAGAACCTCAATACACTTCGAATGCATTTCCAACATACATTATTATAACCCACGGATACAATTTCCAGGTGTCTGTCTTTCCAACATCACTACATTCCCAATACCTGTAGAGTGCGTATTGCATTCTAGGGACTCAATAAATGTTTCATGATTTGTTTGTTTTGACTTTCAGATTGTGTTTTAGTTATTTACAAATCTGTCTCTTACAGGAGACTGTGAGAGCCTTGTGGCCAGAGGTTGTCTGAATCTCTGAATCTCTGAATCTCCAGAAACTTATTCAGTTCCTGGTAACATAAGAAGTTGTTGAATGACTGAACTTGGTAAGAAAATATATTTTTTAAGAGAAAAGGATCCATGCAAATCATCTAATTATTTTTTTTACTTACAAAGACTTTTTGTTGTATCAATAACTTAAAAGTCATGCAGCTAACTTCTTAATTTCAAAGACAAAAAGAGAAATTGTCCCTGTTATCATTGCCGTATAATCAATCACCTTAAATTGATGGCTTAAAGTGGCAGTAATTATTTTTATTACCTTTCCTGGTCCTGAGTACTGACTCAGCTCAGCTGAGCGATACTTGCCTGAGATTCTTTGTGCAGAAAAAGTCAATGGCTGTGCCTGGAACCATCCGAAGCTTTCTTTACTCACATGTATGACCGTTGATGTTGACTGTCAGCTAGGATCTCAGCTGAGGCTGTTGGCTAGAACACTTAAACATGGTCTGTCCATGTGGTTTCAATTTCCCCATGGCATGGTAAGCAGTTTCCAAGAACAAGTGCCTGAAGAGAACCAGATAAAAGTTACACCACCTTTTATGATCAAGCCTTGGATATCATGTAGTATCACCTCCATTACAGTCCCAAGCCCAGTCAGATCCAAGGCGACAAGACATGAACCCCACAAGGAATGGGAAGATTGTCCACATCATAATGTAAGATGGGCCTATCGGATGGGATCTATTGTGCACCCAACCCCTCCTTCAAAACTTCCATGTCTCATGCCATAAACTTGAAGTCTAGGATTTTGTCACTTAAATAAGATCCAAATATGGAAAAGGCCAAGGTGAAAGTCCTTAAGTACATCGCCCTGAGTAGTGTTTCTCTTGTTCTAAAGATCTATAAACTAACTGTCCAATATAAAATGGGAAGCATGTTTTCTTTCCTCAGAGGAGATGAGAGGTTCACAACTAAGTAGGAATGAAATTGGAGGCAACTTGATTTGGATGCAAAAGAAGAGAAGAGGACCGTGATCCTGTAAACTTCATCAGGTTTGAGGAGCATCCATGTCCCCATTTTCCCAGCCAGCCAGCCTCATGGAGTAGCCAAACATGGAACCTAAACTGTGGAAAACAATCACTGAAGGAGGTGTTTGAAAGGATGAACCTAAGGCAGCATCAGCCTTAGCTGATGGATCCTTAGCCTTAGGATCAGCCTATGAACTTAGCAAGGATCCAAAGAAAAAACAGGCAAGAGTTTCCAACCCCTCTGAAAAAGGCACAGAAGTGTGGAAGGGGCAGCCAGTGACTAGAAACAAGGGAGTAGGATATGGACAATGTGAAGCATATCTTCCCGACAACAAAGAGGCCACAGCAAGTCCTCTGACATCAGGGTCATGTAAAGCAAACACAGAAAGTACGGTGGTTGGCTGGGGCCTGTTTGCCATGACACCCATTCCTCATTATTCTACTCTGTCCGCCATCATGGGGAAGCTGCCCCTTACAGACTGCATTTCTGTGATTCCCATCTCACCTGGTGAGTTTAACCAGGGGAGATGAAGGCAGGACATGGGGCAAGAGGAAGAAGGAATCGAGGAAACTTCTCTCCCATATTGCTTCAGACAACATTTCCAGCAAACACTGGGTGTACTTCAAGACTTCGGCTCCCAACAGGGAGGCCACTCTGATGCAGCCCCTGAACTCTGATGATACTGCTTCCTCTCTTATCCCTCTGCCTTAGGGGTACTAGCAGCTTCCTGCCCTTGCTAACCTTTGGGTCACCCTAAAAGTCCCCTATGTGGTTTCTCAGCTCTTCCATCACCTGGTAACCAGTTCTGCACATAAGATTTCTTTTTTTTTAATGTTTTTTTAAAATTTATTTCTGAGAGAGAGAGAGAGAGCGCGAGCATGATCAGGGGAGGGTCAGAGAGAGAGGGAGATACAGAATCTGAAGCAAGTTCCAGGCTCTGAGCTAGCTGTCAGCACAGAGCCTGTTGCGGAACTTGAACCCATGAGCCATGAGATCATGACCTGAGCCAAAGTCGGATGCTTAACTGACTGAGCCACTCAGGTGCCCCAAAATTTCTATTTCAAAACCAATGGTCTTCATTTTTCTGTTTTGACCCTATCTGATCTATAAGGTTGTGTCCAAGATCTGATGGGTTCTGATACACCCCAGGGATCAGTGAAGAGAAAACAGTACCACAGACCAAATATGTACCTTCTATAGGCCCCATAAGCCTCCACCGGGACCCACATGTTACTTAGGGCACAGGGCAAAAGGAGGCGTGAGCAGAGCAAATCCAATACTGAAAAATTAGCCAAAAGAAACAGCTTTTAAGCTGCAGTGATCATTATTTTCACTTGGCAGTCTTTATTGTTCCGCTACCTAAACGAAATGAGAGGCTTATAAGTTAAGGGGATTCAGGATAAAAATATACAATTCCTTTCTTCACATCTGAATACACAGTCTTAAAACAAATATCTGCCATGTTAAGGATTTTAAACTTGCCCTCTAAGCAATGGCAATGCTCTGAGGGCTTTTAAACAGAGGCTGACATATTTGATCATTGCTTGAGAAAGATCCTCTTGCTGAACTGTGAAGAATGTTTTAGAGGGGACAAGATAAGAGACAGACAGACCTATTTGGTTTTTTATAACAGCATAAATTGAGGGATCTAGAAGTGACCTTATTTAAGGATTTGAGCGATGTGGTCATATTTTATGTACCCTCCAGTAAGTGTTCCTATTGATAAAGATGGCAATACAGCTCCCTTTCCTTCACTGTCAAGTACAGATCCCAAAACAAATTTCTTTAAAGACTTTGAGGAAAATACCATAAACACAAACCCAAAAACTAAAACATTAAAGCCTACTTTTCCAGACTTCTGAGCACATGGGCAATGATATCACATTGCAAATGAAGTTGTGATTGGAACCTTTAAAATAGTCACAAATTAATGCAAAATTTGCTTCAAGAGACCCTCTGGTTGAAATAAATTTTGGAAATATTTTCCCATTTGCTACTATGCAACCAGAGGGTCATTTCAGAGACGCGTTGCAATTATTCACACTATTTAATAATTCTTCACCATCTTGGGGCACCTGGGTGGCTCTGTTGGTTAAGTATCTGACGTCAGCTCAGGTCATAATCTCATGGTTTTTGATTTCGAGCCCTGCTTCGGTCTCTGTGCTGACAGATCAGAGCCTGGAGCCTGTTTTAGATTCTGTGTCTCCCTCTCTCTCTGTTCCTCCCCAACTCGTGCTCTGTCTCTCTGTCTCTCTCTCAAGATTAAATAAACATTTAAAAAAAGTAAGTAAATAAAATTATAATTCTTCACTGTCTCATGAAACACTTTGTAATTAACCAATGGCGAGGAAGTTTTTTCTGGATCAGAGTTTCTCAATGACAGCAATATTGACATTTTTTTGGCCATATAATTCTTTACTGAAGGAAGCTATCCTGTACATCGTAGGATGTTTAGTTGCATCCTTGACCTTTAACCACCAGATGCCAGTAGCACTTCCTGAATTGTAGCAACGCAAAGTGTCTAGATCTTGTCATATCCCAGAGGCAAGGGAGCAAAAGTGCTCCTGGCTCAGAGTCCGCGGTTTAGATGGAACAAGTCACCCATGGGATATAAATCAGTATACACACACTTGTAAGCTTCACTGATGATTTTGTAGATGTGGCATGCCTGGCAACGAAACTAATAATAATGATAATTTGGCTCATTGTTTCTTTCACTGTAAGCTGTGGGCTCTTGGGGGGCAGAACCAGTTACTGTTGATTCTCAAGGATTATGTGTAGTGGAATGAACATCAGAAGCTCTATTTGCCGGTCTTCCATCTGCAGAGAAAACAGAGTTCCAGTCTTCCTTCATTATGAAAAGCAGTTTACCAATTGTCTTGCGTGAATTTGCAGAGTAGGGTTATCTCATACAGGGGTGTATATTCCAGCCTTATCTCTGACTGGCAAATGAAAGGCTTTGCCCATTGACAGGCATTTTGGGAAGTAGAGGCTCTTCTTTCTCCCGTACCTATCAAGTAAAGCCAAAGTGGCTGCCAATTCTGCCTCTATCAGGGATGGAAACCACGTCTCAGTGCTGGCCAGATGGAAGGTGCAGTGTGAAGGCAGATTCTAGCACCTTTCAGGTTTTCACCAAGTGAAATCCCTGCTCAAGCAGAATGTACTGAGGGCAGAGTTTACTGATTTAGCCTGTTTTGTTCACTTTTGTGAGCCTAAAACCTAAACAAAATCTGGCACACAGGATAAGCTCAGTAACTATTTGTTGAGTGAATGATCATTCCTACTCACTGGTACAATCATAGAAAAACACAGGAAGGGCACCCTATGAACCAGAAAAAAAAATTAATGCTTTTGTTTCATTGAGGACATACTGAGAACCTTCCCAGACAGTGCTTCAGTAGTAGAGTTGGGACTATAACTCTGTTCTAGAACTTTCCTCAATTTAACAAACACTTATTAGATTTCCATGAGCTAAATTGTGCACCGGGTGCTTTTAGTCACATCATTTATGGAAGCATCAGGTTGGCTTTTAAAGACTCCTAGTCAGAGACAAGAGCACCGTGGGATTCCTGCTTTGAATCTGCCACTTGAAGTGAAGTCCTGTTGACCAATTTGTTCTGTATGTCTCACTATGCTTGTTTGGTTGCTTTCTTATCACATACAGACATCAAACCCTTTGGCTAAATGTGAACTGGCTGCAAAGGTGCTCACGGTCTCTCACCTCCCGTGCCCTCCACACACACTTCCCTCCCGGTCCCTTTCCCTGTGTCCCCTCCTTTCTTTCACTTCCACTGTGCCCTGAAGTGTCCATGGATCTCACTATTCCAGATCCCTGATGAAGACGAAATAAACCAGAGGCGATCCCAGCACCTCTAAGTTAGAATTGGTTCTTGTGCTACACCACTGGCAAAACTGAAACACACACACACACACACACACACACACACACACACACACACACACACTTCAGGAAAGTCCCACAGGAATAATTCCTCACTGTTGACTATCAGAGGCTGTAACAAGTAGGCATATTGAGGGGATGGCCAGACCCCCGCTGGGGCTCCATGATGCCTACCACAGCAGCTTCCGTGGACTCCACCTCTGTAGGGCTCTGAACGCAGCCAGTGGTTTCTCGGAACACCAGGATGTGAGCAGGGGAAGATGCCCACATGCACGTGGCAACGTGAAAGTTGATATTTCGCAAAATGAACCACCACCACGTGATTTAAAGGTCTCAGTTTTCCGTACTGTTTAATTTTGTTTCAAATGAAGAAATTAGTGTTACGCCCATATTTGAGGACAAGCCAAAGTGCATGACTTCATATCGCCTTCAGAGAGGTGTTGGATTACATAACTTCTTAGCTTGTTTGCTCCCAACATCCTGAGATTCGGAACTTTCTATATGATTCAGAATGGAGATGTGGGCCCGAGGAGACGGTTTCCATCTCTGGGGCTGGCCAGACCTTCATGATGTCACCTGAACAACACATCTGCGTTCTCTCAGTCGGGTTGGCATCTGGAGGAGAGAAAAATCCTACTTTGGGGGAAAAGCCCGAGAGATTATATTGGGTCTTTTTCTTTACCACTAATTTCTTGCCTTGCTCTTTAATTATGTCTGCTCTCTCGGGCTGACTGGTTCCCTAGTTTTGATCACACAGTACAGAGCCTCCCTCAGTACATTCTGTTCCTTTCACTAGGTCTCTGCCCAATTACAGGAACACACTCAGCTCTTCTCCAAACAGCCATTACTTGCTGAAATCAAGAAACCAACTCAAAGTATTTCAGGGAAATAAAGACACAATCAGGAAAAAAACCTGAAGCAATTCTTTCATTTAAAAGAAAGTCATTAAAAGGTATTCTTTTTATACTTTCAGGAAATAGCTTTAATAAGTTATTCATACCTATGGATATAAGTGTCAAATATGTATATTAACAATTTCTCCAATCTCATAAGATCTTGTTTGATGTTTCAAAAGAGATAGAAAAATAGCATTTCCTTTATTATCTCTGAGCTGGAATATTATAAAACCAGGATCTTATTTTCCTTTGTTATCAGCTCATAAAATGTGGTTGAGAGACAAGGAGAGGGCAGACAATAAGGCAACTGATTGAAAGCAGATATTTAGCAGATTAACAATAAAGAGATGAAACTCTGTTTTAGCTAGAATTACAAGATAAATAGTTTTTGATAGAAACAAAAGTATGTGTCAGCTTAAAGCCCAGAGGCAGGTTTGCAGTGAAGCTCTTATTTTTTTTTTTTAAATATTTTTATTTATTTCTAGGAGAGAGAGAGAAAGACAGCATGAGCAGGGGAGGGTCAGAGAGAGGGAGATACAGACTCTGAAATAGGCTCCAGGCTCTGAGCTGGCAGTCAGCACAGAGCCCGACGCGGGGCACGAACCCATGAACCGCGAGATCATGACCTAAGCGAAAGTCGGACGCTTAACCGACTAAGCCACCCAGGCGCCCGCAGTGAAGCTCTTAAAATTTACAGTATCCTGACTTTTCATTTCTGTGGGCCCTTTCTGAATCAAATTTTGTATTTGTAATTTAGATTCCTTTAAAAAAAAAAAAGGGCAAAAACACAACTCCTCCCTTATGTAAGTTTCCAGAATCAAAAGCCTGGATGCACCCATCTAAGGCCTATAAGCCAAGGAGGCTCCACACACCTTATTTACAGATAGAAAGGCAATGTCTTCTCAAGACCAGTAACTCAAATGAGCACAATGGGTGTTTTGACTTTTCACCTCTTAGACAGAGTAGAAAAAATTGTCACAGGTATATCGATGAAGATTTCTATGGACAGAAAACATTTCATACAATAGTCCAGCCACTCTAGAATTAGGTTATACTGTCCCACTTAGTAGCTTTGCTGGTATTTAACCATCAGTTTTATCAAGAATTTTGTCAGTGGGGCTTGTATAGCATTCGTATTTTCATTACCACATTAGTCAACCAGTGCCAGCTGCTGGGTTGAACCCTAAAGAATTGCCAATATGCAACAAATCATGACCTACAAAGCTAGTTTCATAGGGTTTAGCTTAATAGTGTTCTACCATATGTTCATTACAAAAGCAAAAGCTGGTAATATAGCTTATGAGAGTGGTTTAGCCTTTGTTTCTAAAGAGAGCAGCTTCCAAATTCTATGCTAGAGCTGTCTAATAGAAATAGAACTTCCAGTTCCTGGTTCTGCATGTAAAGAGCTTGGAAGTGGTCACTTCACCTTAACAACTGGTACACAGCTGAACAGTCTGAAAAATCAGTAAGTCCCTTTGGATCTGTAAGAGAGGAGAAAGCTGCTATCTCCAGAACTGGAGAAACAGACAGGCAAATTCAGCCCATCACTGCTTACAAGACTGCAGACTCACAGGGCATCTGGTGGTTCATTTGGTTAAGTGTCTGACTTCAACTCAGGTCATGATCTTGAGGTTCATTGGTTCAAGGCCCGTGGTGGGCTCTGTGCTGACATTTCAGAGCCTGGAGCCTGCTTTGGATTCTGTGTCTCCCTCTTTACCTCTGTCCCTCCCCTGTTCATGTGCTCTCTTTCTCTCAAAAATAAAACATTAAAAAAAAAAAAAAAAAAAAAAAAGACCAGCGACTCACAAGCAGGAACCAGTGTAGGAAACAATTCCAGGGTAGGAAAAACTGAACCATAATGGATGAATTGCAGAAGACTCAGTGCAAACAACTCTGAGAGAGAAAAACTCTGGAGGGACTCAGTCACGGGGGGACCCCAAAATTTTGTTAAGATTTACCTCCAGGAGCTCTATTCCCACAGTAAACACTGGAGAATAATTCCATAGTACATCCAGCAGGGAGAGCAGAAAAGTAGCCATTCTGAAATATACCCAAGCCCTCTGTTCTGAAATGGCTCACCCTTGGGCACAACTAATTAACCAAAGGCTAACTAGCCAGAGTATCAGAGCCTAACTGACCTAGAAAAGGGAAATACCAACGTCAGCCCACTCTAGCCATCCTGTGCCACCTAATGGTGGTGGAGAAAAAACTGAACAACTCTTGTGAAGTTCAGAGTCCAGAGGCAGAGGCTCCATAAAAGACTGACATCTCAGCAATAGACTCAGAATGTTTCCCCTCCAGCCTCAACACTAAGCTAGTAAGACCCATTTATAGCAGTTTATTTTCCCCAATGTCATGTGTAGCTAGCAAGAAAAAATTACAAGGCATACTAAAAGGTAAAAACGCAATTTGAAGAGCCAGAGCAAGCATCAGAATGAGACATGGCAAGGAGGTTGCAATTATCAGATTGGGAATTTAAAACAATTTTGACTAACGTGTTAAGGGCTGTAACGGATAAAGTAGACAGACAGCATGAAAGAACAGACAGATGGATAGATGGACAATGTAAGTGAAAAAAGATGGTAATCCTAAAAAAGAACAAAAAGGAATGCTAGAGACACAGAACACAGGGTACAATCATGAGCCACGTATGCAATTTTAAAGTTTACAGTAATTGTGTTAAAAAAGAAACAGGTGAAATTAATTTCAATAATATACTTTATTTAATCCCACATATCCAAAATAGTATTATTTAGACATGTAATCAATATCAAAAATTAGTGAAACATTTCACATTCTTTCTTTTTGTACTATCTTCGAAATGTGATGTGTCTATTACACTTTGTTATATCTCTGTTCAGATTAGACATAGTTCAACTGCTCAAAAACTACATATGCCTAGTCAGTGTACTGAAATTCTAGACCCTTCTCTTACAAACTGGGGGATCTCGGACACATGATTTAACCATTCTGCATTTGCTCACTTCCCTGTAAAATGGAGTTATATATATATATAACCTACATCATAAGGTAATATGTGAGGTTAAATAGGTTAACAGAGAACAGTACCCGGTAGATCCTCAGCAAACTGCTGTTATAGTATCATCTTAGGAAATGGATCATTCAACCAGCCATTTTGTCTCTTTCACTTTGAAATTGAGTTGGTAGACATAAGCAAAGACTCCCATGAACTTTCCCCCTAGTATTTTTTAACAATTTCTGGTCAGACACGTAACCAAAAATTTAACAAATAGAATTACAGGATAGTCTCAGAAACAAGTAAGATGGCTTGATTTACTTATGAGATGAGAGTCTAGAGGGCTTCCACATTCACTCTCAAGATGGGGGAGTATGGGCCCAGGTTACATTCTGAATATATAAAGCTCATTACAGTGGAATTGCTAAGAAGCCAAAAATGGAACAACTTGAGAAATATTGTTAAGGCTACCATTTCCTGATAAGCAACTACAGGCCGAACACCAAGGGGGATTCCTTACATGTGTAGATTCACTTGACAACAAGGAAACAAAAACAAACTTGCATAACCCTGTAAAGCAGGGATTCTCATCCTCTTTTTAAAAATAAAGAAAACAAGGCTTAGAGTGGCTGACAAGCTTGCCAAAGTTGATATGGCCACTAGGTGATTCTCTTCTTTACCCCCATACCCTCTTTTCTTACTGACCACGTAAAGGTGATGTGGGCTGGGGTGATAAGATAGGCCTGGTACTGGCCACTCTGCGGGGAAGCATGAAATAATTGTGCTAAAGTGAAACACTTCCTTTATCTAGGAGTTGAGTATAAAGATGAAACACAGGTGATCACAGAAAAGGGACTCTCTCTTATTCTGCCTAAACACTTGCACTGATGGTTTGTTTCCATGTGAGGTTTAGACAATGGGCACAAACTGGTGTTTTTCATTAGATCAAGCAAGACAACCAGATTGAGCCACAACTACTTTTCTGTTAGTTCCATGTATTAAGAGACTGGCAACGCACTTGCGAAGTCTGGTCTTGTAGGAAACAGCCAAAGCACTTTGCGGGAATAGGGGTTCTTTGGTGCGGTGGTCCCAACGAAACAAGAGTGGCTGCTCCCAACACCCATCGGAAAGAGCACGTGGCTCTTGTTCTATCTGGCTGGCTCAGCGACCATCCAAGTTAAGGGGCTACAGGGGATTCTGTCTAGACTGGGTCTTTTGGCCCTGGGGTTGGCAGAACACGGAACCAGAAAGCCACGGCATCGTTCAAACATCTCTCTGTATTTTTTTCTGGTAGACAGTCAAGCTGGGTGGAAACTAAATCTCCAACAATTACCAAATAGCAATAACCAAGAGAATGAAAAGGCTGCACCGGGCTTTCTTTAGTCCTTGGTAGATACGCCCTGGCTCACGGGCTAGAAAACATGACATTTCTGAAGTGAATATCCTTGAGAATAAGAGCACAGTCTTAAAGATGCATGACTTTTCCAGCTTGAGATGATTCTCATCGCAGGAGAGGTGTCCTCTAGTCCCAATGATAACACCATGATAGGAAAAACACATCAACATATAATTGAAATAATTTATTTACCACTAGAGCACCACAAAACAGACATACATCATGTTAAAATACAGCGTTATCAGTCATCAAAATACAAAACAGCTAATCTTATAGTCCATTTCTTTTTAAACCATAAAATTGTACTGCTGCTTAACATATAAAAACTGCAGCCCCACCCCCACCCGTACACTACCTTCTTCCCTTTCCCACCCACCCGCCTCCCTGCCCGTGGCAATATTTACTTATGGGAAACGAAGACCTTACAGAACCCCCAAACTTTAAAAAAAAAAAAAAAGATTCAAGAGATCTTAAAATAGAGCATTTAAAATATTATCAGTGCATTCATGAGGAAAGACAAAATAATACAAAACAAAACGTCATTCTATCTGAGAGGAATATACCTGCAGAAATAAAAGTGATTTACATAGAATTCATCGAAAACGGAAGGAAAAAAAAAATCAAACGCACTCATTTCTGGGATTGGGTTACACCCGGCACAGGCCCGTTTACTCGGAGGGCGTCCCTCCCCCCTCGCTCTTCCAGTTTTCAAACTTGCGAATCCAATTTGTCATTTCATTAACGGCCAGGAAATGTCAAACATCTGGAAGTACAGGCTATTAGACAACTCCACTTGGATTCGCACCTCGCCATCCTGCCCTTTAGGCGACGCTGCAAATATTCCATTGTTTTACCTATTAATTTTTATCTTGCAGCTAAATAAGGGACAATCGGCAAAATGACATCTCCTACAAACCCTGGCGGAAGGATCCCTTCCCTGCAACGATGTGGCAAATCATTCATTTATTAAAGCAAGGTAAATTCTAGCCTCAGATCTAGAGAACTCTCATTCAGAGGAAAAAAAGAACTTTTTGATCATGGGAGGATTTGACTTATCTCTTTACAACCTTCAAAGAACACACATGGAAACCTTATCTTCCGTGAAAGAAACTGAGTGACTTAGGCTGACCAGGGCAGTTTTTTCTCCCTTAAAAAAGAAATCAAGGAAAATGTAAATCTTTCCATTTCCCCCCCTGAACACAGAAACCTGATTAAAGGAAAGATGTTTCCTATGAACTGTCTGATCTCTACTTGTTAACAATAGAATTCTGTGAGCATATCCATTAAACCAAGTTGGAGAAGCCTTTCTTAACTCAGCCACAAAGATTCTGAGTTTCAGTAAGATCCTGAGGCCCGTGCTAAAACTAAATATTTCAGCTCAATCATCTATACATCTATAATATTCCCCAGTTTTCCTAAAATAGAAGATTGTTAACATCTGAATTGATTAGTAAGGATGCTTAGAAAACGGAGGCAGACTCCTGAACTTGAATCTGTCCTTTTTATAAAAGAAAATCTACAGGACAGGTGGACTCAGGTAGCTTATGTCATAATAATGGACAATGCACAAAGCACAGTGGAGGAAACACTACCAAACACGTATTTGTAGTGCAAGTCAAACTATAGGGGCTTTGCTCGAAAGTACTGGCCAGCTAAAGGAAACACACAGTTCTGAGCGATCATTAAAAATAGAGCCCCAATTTAAGTCCAATCTAAATCATAGTTGACATTATTACAGAACGTTAAAAATATGGTAAAAATTTACACATTGCATGTGAAATAGTTAATGTTTTGATTTAATAGTTTGCAAAAAGAGATCTGCAGATGTGTTTCCAATTATACTGGCTTCTATACCCATCTATTATAATAATATAGGTACGGTTACATATATCTGAAATGAAGGAAAAACCAACAGCATAGCTATACGGCAATACTTTCAGGTCTGAAGTTTGACCAGTATGTATCAAAAACATTTCAACATTTCGCTAGTTTAACTAAACTGACAAAGAACCATTTACAATTAAAAAGAAAAAAAATCTTCCAGACTTATGCTGACTGAAAGTTTCCTTTATTAACAGGCTTTTCAGTTTTGAACCTTACAAGAAGCTTCCTTAGCAGTTGGTACATAGCACGTGTTTTCAGGGTCTTTATCTTAATGCAGGCTTGCTTGGTCATATAATATCTCGCTTGGGTTTTCATCCCGTTAATATGACCCCTTTTTTTTTCTGGCTCATTTGAGTTCAAGTTTCTTAAGCCATCCATGAGTTTCTGGCAAAGTATTTGGTCTCCACTTTATACACCTGTTTTATTTTCCAAGGGCAATGAAATGTTCATTATATAGTAACACACAATAAATAACTCACTGTTAACTCTAAAGGTAAGAATGGGAAGGGTCCCTATTGCATAGCAATACAGAAAATCAAGTGAGGCATGGGATAGGAACGGTATGCACAGCAACTCCACTTAATGGGATTTTCCTGTTTGTTTGTTTTTTTTCCTTTCACATAATGAACACTAACAAATTCTTCCAGTGTTTATTTTTTTCTTAAAAAAAAAAGGTTTTGCTTCTTGTCTCTCTCACTTACAGAGTAGATGAAATGTAGAATAAAGCCTTCAATTTTTTGTTTTGTTTTGTTTCAGACGCCAGTTTTAACAAACAGAACACAAACTTTCAAAGTGTTTGAACTAGTACCGCTTTTTTCAAAATTTTTTTTAACACTGTTGAAGCAAGGCTCTCTCACGTTTTCTCGTTAACAAACATAGTCATTGTTCTCGTCGTCCGCACCATCTCCACCTGTGAGTAGCATCTTGCCACATTCCCAAGAACCTTAGCTGCATTTGCAAGACTTTACAATCATGTTTGAAAGCTGTTCGATCTTGGGTGTTTTGCCGATGTAGTAGAGAATGGTTAGGGGTTCTAAATCCTGGGACACACAGCAAGGAGATGCGGATGCTTCTGGATTTATGGTGTTATATAAGCTCAGAACCTGAAAAGACACAGAAGAAAGAAGCCATAGGAAAAGACCGAAAAAAAGAGGAGGGGAAGGAGCAATTACTTTAAAAAGAACCATTCCGTAGTGTAGTGTTATCAGCCAGAGTACTCGGTAGACAATTTAAATTGTTTTGGGTTTACAATTTCTTTCTCTTAACCCCCAACTATGGTCAACTTGACATGTGTTCCTAGTAATCACTGAATTCATCCTTCTACAGAACCCTTTCCTCATACATCATAAACGGATGATTTTTGTAAAAGCTCAAATTGCACAAAATTGTTCATTCAACAGATTTTACAGTTTCCCCAATAATCCTCTACTTCGATCGCTACCTTGCAGCACACGCTCGCCTGGCCTTTGAAAAAGGTGGTCCTCTGAGTATTTGCTCTTCTGTCTACGCTTCTTTGTAACCTAGTGTTTATTTCCAGTTCCCACCTAGATTAGAGTTCCCGTGCAGTCAGAGACTCTATGGACTTTCTTTTGACCTGATGGCCCTGGTAAGTCTTCTCCGGATGAAACGAGACTCCTGCGGTCGGTGAAGAAGTGAATATATGGAGATGTGGAAGAATCACATGTTTCAGTAAAACTGCCACCAGAGCTTTGATCTACCCTTAGGCATAAAAAAAGACACCTGTCTGCAATGTGAACCCTCTCTGTGCTATGTCTTCTCAGGCCAATTGACTATCACCTACATTTTCATTTAAAAGAAAAAAAGATGAAAGTCTTTTCATTTACTATTGCTTCATAAATACGATCGAGAGTTAAGCAACTAAGCGTTAATTAAGAATGGTATTAAAAGCAATCTATAGTTTTACTTATTCACTTTCTTGCATTTTGCTTCAAACAACAATAGTAGTAGTAATCCACCCTCCGTTTAGATTTCATGTGGTAAACTGTAGTGCCTAAGTTGGACGGCAGATAGCCAGTCCTAAGACGGAATGAAGAGAAGGTTCTATAGGTAGTTCTGTGCCCTTCACTCCATTTTATATCAAAGGGGTATGCGATTTTTACGAATGGAAGTCTTTAGGTTCTACAGTGATGATAAAGAGACATTTCCAAGGATGCCATTAATGTGTTAAGCAAACAGCAAGTGACCTTTTCCTCGAGATTCACTGCCATTTTTTCAGCCTAAGACAGAAGATCTGTTCAGTGCAGCAACACTGACTACTTTATTAAGCTACCTCTGGCTCCTTGGGTAACTGTCCAAACCACATATTTGTGACCATGACAGTTATTCTTCCTCTCTCCTTGAAAAACAAGCACGGTCTCAGCCTTCACACACTCCCTCTGTGTATCAGGGAGGGGAATTATGTTTCTACTTGGCAATTGGGCCTTGCCCACATTACAGCTACTGTTGCCACAGCCCAGTTGAAGCAGCCTGGCCAGAGAGCTCAGACAAAGGGACAGACATGAGCAAGCTTTCCTCACATGGCCAAGCACATGGTCAGCCTGGAGTGCCAAAATCTACAGGGGAGTTGGGAAAGCAGCTGAAGGAAGGAGAGTCCTATTTGTCAATTTAAAGTCGAGCATATGTAGGCATTTATAAATAAACAGACTTCATGTTCTGCTAACACATGATTTTTCACATGCATTAAAGAGAAATTTTATAATGCAGATTGTCTACAATAATTGATAACCCCAAAACTCTTGAATTCAGCTGAATGCATTATGTGATCCTTCTGGCAGCAGATTCATTTTCCTACCCTGCAGTGAAGGCAATTTTTCCTATGCCTCTTTAATAAGGAGATTTACAGAAGCATAACCCCAATGTGTAGCCACATTTCAGGAATTAAACTCAGTAAGACAGAGCGAACGGAGGCCTGCTTATAAAGCCAGGAAGCCTGCCTTCCAAATGCCTTCCAAGTTTTTGGTTTGTCACCAACTGTTTGATCCCGGGCAAGTAATCTACACGATTTAGACCCTGATTTCTTTGGAAAAATGAGATGCAAGATAACTTTCCATCTCTAAGACCCTACATTATGAGGTACCAGGAAAAAGCACTTGGACAAGCATCGTTATTACATAGTAAATAACTCTTTGCTGATCTGGACTACTAACCCATGACGTATAATCCAGGACTTGCCCTCCAAATTAGCTTTCTATCCTCACTAACGTAAACTGATAGAATATTGAGATTCTTGTTCACTTTGGGTTATAAAGACTTGGAGATCCTAATTTTCAAATTGTTTTCACTTATTTCATTGTTTTGCTCTTTGCATCTATTCTTGAGTTTGGCGTTGTTATTTTAAAGATCATTTTTAACATAACGTTTCTTGTTACTGATAAGAAATTGGGGCTTAGAGAAGTTAAATGAGTTTTTTTTAATCTTTATTTTTTAAAATATAATTTACTGTCAATTAGCTAACATACAGTGTATACAGTGAGCTCTTGGCTTCAGGAGTAGGTTCCCATGAGTCATCACTTACATACAACACCCAGTGCTCATCCCAACAAGTGCCCTCCTCAATGCCCACCACCCATTTTCCCATCCCCTTGTCCCCATCAACCCTCAGTTTGTTCTCTGTGTTTAAGAGTCTCTTATGGTTTGCCTCCCTCTCTGTTTGTAACTATTTTTTCCCTTCCCTTCTTCATGGTCTTCTGTCAAGTTTCTCAATTTCCACATATGAGTGAAAATATATGATATCTGTCTTCCTCTGATTGACTTGTTTCACTTAGCATAATACTCTCCAGTTCCATCCATGTTGCTGCAAATGGCCAGATCTTATTCTTTCTCATTGTCAAGTTTTATTCCATTGCATACATATATACCACATCTTCTTTATCCATTCATCAGCTGATGGACATTTGGGCTCTTTCCATAATTTGGCTATAAAAAAGACTTTTTAATTGCCAAACGCTGGTGAGTTACCATGCCAAACCATCAGCTGAGGTCCTCAAATTTTTCCTTACTATGACAGTCCCTGATGCAGGTGGTAACAGGTCCTTTTTTAGGTGTGGATCTGAATCCCTTCACATCCTAGCTGTGTATGTGACACTAAGTGATATACTGAATTCTTTACAGCTACCAATCACTTACAGGTGTTGAGAATATAAGATAAAAAGAAAGCAATTAAACAACACTGTCTTCTGGTTGCCTATAATTTTATCGGGAAGGTAAAACCTACTCTTCTAATTGATCGTTGTTACTTCTGATTTCACCTACAGCCAACATTCTTCCCCATCACTCAAAAGGATTTCTCCAGCACCCATTCATGTGTGTTGATGAATGGGCACCACACTCGTTAGAATTCACTGGACATACTCTCAGCGGGTACACATTAGCAACCCAAGAATAGAAGAGACACAAGCCAAATACTTACCCTACTGTGCTGAGTGTCTGAACTCCACAAATACGGGCATGCTCCCGCACAGAAGTTGGCATTGTACCCTTTAGGTTCGTGAATCCATTTCCACCCAAGATCCCTCTTGAAATCAATATAAAGTGGACGCAGGCAGCAATTATCCTGCACATTTCTGTTAGAAGAAAGAGCAGTGGAGATTTTAAAGCTGATTTCTCCTACCCCTCATTCCAAGCCAGAAAAAATGACTCATTCACTCATTCAAACAGCATCCAATGAGCAAATTTCACGGGCCAGGTTTGAATGATTTTATAGTAATTCAAATGATTTTCATGATGGAGTGTTATGGTGACTTGCTGGACTACTTTCTCTTATGAATTCTATACCTTGAGCCTTTTGGCCATGACCTTGAACATCAAACCTTTCCTTTGAATGACTATGTATAAGCAGAGAGGTGGCAGAAGAGATCAGTTTTGCCAACCAGCCTCGACTGCTCTTTCAAATATAAAATGAATGAAGTACAACAGCTGTTTTCAAAGAACCATCTAAGGCATTTTCCTCTGAGAATCAGGAAATCCTTTATTTCATCTCATGTTCCTTGATCCAGGAATGAAACAGAGATCAAGAAACGTGGAGCCTTGCTCACTGCAACCACCATCTCTGGCGAGCAAAAGCCATTTTACTCATGAACTCTTAAAGCACCTTTTCAGTGAGAACCCCTCACTGCCCCCCAGCTCTCAGGAAAAAACAAACAAACAAAAACAAAAACCAAAAAAACTTCCTCCTATGAGGCTTGATAAGAAACCACAGGAGAACGCTCACACTCTGCCCACCATGAACTCTTCAAGGAATGAGAAGTAAATTTGAGTTGCTCTCACTCCCTCATATTCTGTAGCTAACAACACAATGAATAGCATTCTGCCTCTATTTCTCTCATCTCTGTTACAGTGAAAAAAGGTATGATCATGGGCACTCTAGAATGGGGGTTGGTAAGGGCTTTCCAGTATAGACAGTGAGTCTTTTCAAGTAAGGACCCATCACCATACCCCTCAAATAAACTTATATTTGCTCTGGGGAGCAAGAAGCTCAATTCCTCTTTCAGCCCCACAGTGCTTCAGAGGGATTTGGGATACAACTTCAGGGGTTAATTTTCTGACCTCACCTTTCATTCCAAGGGACTGATGAATACAACACAGAAAAACTGCTGTAGCCTCTGGGAAGCATGACCTTAGGAGATATGATGGCTGTACCACACCGTACCCAGGCTTAAGCAATGAGTACAGTTTAGGTCAATGCATAAGAAAAAACAAAGGCGGTACAAGGTTAACAGACATAATCGCTTCATCTTATTTTTATCTCCTTTACCTAAAACAATAGGCTGCATCCAAAGCACGCTTCTTCCGCCGGTTGGACTGTTGTGACTCAAGTCTGTAGGAGGGTAACAACATTAGCAGAAGATGTGGGGTCTTGCCACTGTTTTTTTTCCTAGTGGACTTTATTGTTTTCTGATCACCACTGGTATATGTGGAGGTGCCATCAATACCTTGAAAAAATGCATTTGGGTAACAAACATTTAGCTTTACCTTCATCAAATATAACCAGTCATTTTTCTTCCCTTTGTATATTGTCACAAACAGCAGTGACGACCACAACGGCATCATCACCTGGCTACCGTCATTCCCCACGGAAATAGATATGGCACAATAAGACAATTTCAGGTGACAAGAAACGCTTCTAGCTACACCTCTTGTCAAGGGGTAATTGTCTTATTGTGCCATTACTATTCAGTGTCCAAGGCGGGGCTTGTTGGTTATGAAGGTCACTGCAGAAGAAGCCTTTGACCATAGTCCAAGGGCAACCAAGGTCATTTATTTTAGTCAACCCTCAGTTGAGGCTATGTTCAGCCCCTCAATGACTGAACACACAGCAAAAGAACATGCCGTGTCACCCACAGTCCCGTCTCTTCCTAAGGCTACTAAACTCAGAAGACTTTCCTAATGAATTTAACCCGAGACTCACACTAAATTGCAATGAGTTAGGTTCAAGTGAAACAGAAGTCACCCTTACCTAATGCTATTCTGGGAAGCTGTGAAGAAAGGGCTTTTTCACTCATTTTATGGCATCCTCTACACTTTCCTGATGCCATCTGAGATTTAGAAATGCGAGCTCCCCGAAGCATGCTCAAGAGACTGCCAGTTTACTCATTTAATCTTCACACTCTAGAGAATCATGGCTAGGTTGGAGACTGAAATAAATCTCTAGACTTCTGGGTGTATTTTTCCATGAGTAAGGGCCACTGTAGCCTTCCACAAGTGGATGAGGGTCCCGGGTGGTGGTGGTTAGGAAGGGAACTCAGCTCCCAGATGTGGTGGTGTGGAATCAGTGCGGCACTAGCCCTCAGCGGACTTCCCTCTTAGCTCTCATCTCCAAACTGGTTATTTAATAAGGGAAGTGTCTCGAATCCTTAGTTTCTCCTCACTCTCCTTGACCTTTGGCTAATCACTAAGAGGTAAGTGAGAATAGAGAAAAATTAAAGACTTGTGATGTGTTTATAAACAATTATAAAAGTCTGAAAAGGAAGCCATTTGAAATATTGGGCACCAGCTAGGAAAGGTGTAGTGTTCTGATACACGTAAGGTTAGTTAGAAAGGCTGCGGTGTGAAGAAATTATCGTCTGTGAAATACGGGTGTAAGCTCCTGACATTGGATTTGGGGCATTATCAATGGATTTCCTTGCATGTATGCTATCTTCTTCTATAATATTACCATACATGGAAAGTTGGTTTGCTTAAGTGAGGACAAAAGGGGTTAACTGACTAATAATTTGGGGAGTTGATGAATCAGTTAGTACTATTGCCAAGTCATCACTGGGCACTGAGTAATTTAAGCAGGGAACCAATTCCTTTGTCCCAATCCTTTCTGTCTTTATACATCTCTTTTCAACCATTTCTTTATCTAAACAATTAAAACTCCCAGGGCTCACCAAACAATCCCAATTTCACATGCAAACTAATTTCATCACCCATGAGATGATCAATACAGGCCCTTCCATCCCCCACCTCAAATGACCAAGTTTCAGTTACCTGCAAATCTTGCTTCTAGCTCTTCACTTTTATTTGGAATGATGTAATTATTAGATGGTACAAAGGTGCAGCAGGGACAGTGTAAACTTATTTTAAATCCCAGGTTTCTGTCTGGAAAACATTAAGTCAAGGAGGTCATTTGGATGTGTGACAATACCCTTAAATCAGCAATCAACTTACAAGAACTTAAGGTCACTGAACATCTAGGGATGAACACAGAGGGTGGTTGTAAACCTTTATGGTGGAGCCACTCTTGAACGGCGTCAGTCACATCGAAGGAAAGCCATTCGCCTTCTGCCCTTGTCTTCACGACTTTGCTGTCAATGTAGCGCTGGGTTGGAGATGTTAAATCTTTGGATTTGAGAATCTGGAGAAGGAAAGGAGAGAGAAAAGAAATGGCTCAGTTGGCATATGGACAGCATGACTAACCCAAAACCATTAACACTATTCCAATTCATTATCTACACTTAGCTCTGCTCTGATATCCCCACGTACTGTCATCTAATAGCATGGCCATGTGCATAAAAACATAATACCAGGCCATTTGCCATGAAAAATAGAGCTACTAAGTCAGCGGTGTGGTATGATCAAGGTGAGAGGAGCCATAAAGCCAAGTGTCTAAAAGAAAGTGACAGTAATTATTTGGCTTTGCTGACATAAGCTTTGCAAGATTTCAGCCATAAATTAAGTTATGCTCTTAAGTTAATGGTTTTGTTGTTCTACTTCTCCTTTTTTTTTTTTTTTTTTTTTTAATTTGGGGAGCTGGGAGGCAGGGAGGGACAGAAGGAGTGGGCCAGTTCAGAGGATCCATTCTCACCCCCTGGAAGGCCCTGAATTATAAATCTCCTTCTAATAAAGAGAAAAAGGTCCTCACCCTGGTTTCTAAATCCACCAGCATTAATATATGTGGCATGCCTCAGCTTTTGAGGTAAATCTCTAGCTGGGATTTTTACGCTCAATGTGAGTTGCTATGATTTATAAAGATATTCCATATTCCACAGACCAAGAATGATTTTGGGCAGGAGCAGTCTGGCAGTGTGTACTGAGAGCCTGAAAGCAAATCAGCCTGAACACTGAGACTTTAGAAGGATTCATTTATTTCAAACATGTAAAGAGCAACTATAGTATGTTCTTGGGTTTCTATAGGAAGTGAACATTTTAGGTGGTTTTTAAAAATTTTGTCTGTCTTTAAATGATAGTGTTTTATGGACCAGTCAAACCAAGATCCCAGGTCTTCTACAGCTTTATTAAATCCCTGCCCAAACCCGTATCTTGCCTTTCCTTAGTACCTGGGGGCTTGAGCCTTATTATTTGATACCTGCCTCTCCTGATATTGAGTCTAACTACTCCATGCTCATTTCATACATGTGGGTTTAGTCTCTCCAACAAGTTCATAAGCTTTCCCAGGGCAGTGATCACGTCTTCGATTTGATGCCATTTCAAAGGACAGCACTCAATTTAATTAGTGTCTATTACATGACTGTCTCACTACGCAGAAGACTTATTTACTCCCCTTTAAACCTAGCAAAATAAAAATGCATAATCTTCTTGCTGATTTCAAACTGCACTTTTCTTCCCTGTGTGTACATGATTTGTTTCAGGTACTTTTGCAACAAATGCTTCCTAAAATATTTGGCATTATGGTAGACTTTTTTCTGGATTAAGTACGTTTAGAAAAGGAAGGAGAGTCATACGGTTGGACTCTGGGGGGCCTTCAAGGAATTTTAGACAAAACTTACTCTACAGTCTTGCCCCTGAGGTTCAACAAACCCCCACTAACTGAAGATGATCTAGAGGCAATCACAATTCTACCACGGGCAAGAGATGTTCTTTGTAAATTAAAGGAAGCAAGTAAACATGGCTTGAGGGCTGCGCTTACTGGGCTCTGGGCTTGGCACCCATGATTTCATTTCACTTAATCCTCAAAACATTCCTGTAAAATAGATTAAGAAAACAGAGACCCGAGGAGGTTAAGGAGCTCATGCAGGGCCTCGTGGTGAACATGTATTGAGAGAAGATTGAAAACAATCCCCCTAATTTTCCTGCTTCAGTGCTGGCTTTTGAAGGCCAAAGAGTTATGGGGGGCAGTTTTGAATCATGATTCATGCTTTACCCCTTTCCAGATAACAAAAAACATTCAGTGATAGAAGCATAGATTTTTTTTTAAATAAGATTATAATGAATGTGGGTATAAGATGGAAACCTAACGTGCGGAGTGTACACACAGTTAATGCTGTCATAATCCTAACTTTATTTTTTTTTCTTTTATAGTTTATCGTCAAGTTGGTTTCCATACAACACCCAGTGCTCATCCCAGCAAGTGCCCTCAAACCTATAACTTTAAAGGTACTGTTTAACAGCAGCCCAATCCGCTGTAAATCAAACCATGTTTTGAAAACACTTCCAAGTGGGCAAATAAGGCACCACGCATCCAGTTCATAATGAATGGTGTGATTAATCTAACCTAGGATGACAAGGATATAACAATGATTGATAAGTTTTCAGCATTTGCCTCTGCCTCACTGCTTAAATATTATTAGTAGGAAATCCTGGGGCACCTGGGAGGCTCAGTCAGTTAGGCGTCCAGCTTCGGCTCAGGTCATGATCTCATGGTTTGTGGGATCTAGATCTGCACTGGGTTCTCTGCTGTCAATGCGGGGCCTGCTGTCCCCCTCTCTCTCTGCCCCTCCCCCACTTGTGCACATGCTCTCTCTCAAAAATAAGCATTAAAAAAAGATTTTAAAAAATTAGTAGCAAATCCAGAACTCATTTTTCTGATTATAAATTTCTTCCCCTAGTTGACCTCCTATAATGATGCATTGTTTCATAATGCTTTTATATTTGCTTTGCTCCTAATCAGCACAGTGTATGTCTCATCCATCTTCGTGTCCCAAACACTTAGATGCAATGTCTAGAACAAAACATTGCTTTCATTGTTGTTTCAATTACATATTTTATATACACAAAATATATCCAATGTCTTTTTTCTAAGAATAGGCACAGCCTCTCTCTTCCTTGTTTATCTTCCATTCATCATCACAGTGTATATATATACACATATGTAACATATATTATTATATGTTGGTTATTAAACCACCCAAGAATGACAGCTAGTTAGCTGTACAATTCGGAAACAGAGAGGTGGCTTTGGTCTTGTGGGTTTGCCGCCTCAAACTTTATGGCCAAGGAGGTCTTAAACTGACTTGTTGCAGTGTAACTGTATTCGTTCTTACCGAGTCCCAGTGGAAACAAGAAACAGCTGCTCTCCGTCACTCAGACTATCCCTCATATTCTTGGAGACTATTATTAAGTCCCCCTCAGCATGCCTGCTCTCTCTCTCTCTCTCTAAGCTAAATAAACCCTGTTCCGTTAGCCCATATTTAGAGGGGCGATTTCCCAAACCTTTAATCACCTGGGTCACTAACTAGGATGAATGATACTATATAAAAATACTCCCCCTACAGCTTCATGGTGCTGTTTCAAAAGTGGCTAGAAACCCTTCTAATCATGTCTCAAAGTCTCAAATCTTAACTTGAAAGGTATCTTTTTTCTAAGAATAGGCACAGCCTCCTCTATTCCCTGTTTATCTTCCATTCATCACCCACACAAAATTAAACCGGAAGGGAAGAAAATCAACCCACTGCTATTATCGATTAGTACTTTCTTAAATTCAAGAGTTGATACAAAAACGACTAGATCAGTCAAATTCCCACTCTATTTCAGCTTTTGCTGTCTGTCTCTCTCCACTCTCCCAACAAGTGTATTGACTGTGAACACTCTTGGGTTTGCAGCTGTTGTTTTTTTTCTAGAGCCAAAGTCGCTTCTAAATTCCTTTATAGATATTGGATCATGACAAAGATAGTTTAGTTGAGTAGTAGAAGCTTTCTTGGCTGTCCTCCTCTTAGCTGGCCAGATTCACCAGTATCTTCCATTTGTTCTATAATATATATTGGCTTGTGTTGGGGTTCATTTGCTGGAAAGCTACTCTCTAGTATGTTCCCAGCACTTGTGATCTTACCCATGGAGTCATATGCTTAGCAAGTATCAATTGTACATGTTTCTAATAAACCTGTTTATGATAGCTGGACTTGATATTATAATTATACAGGTGAAGTAAATGGTCACGAAATGGTGAAATACAGAACCAAAAGTGAAGCGAGTTGTTGCTTCCGTGAGAACCAAGTTGAATGCTGTGGAAAATCTACACACATACACATTGCTTTAAAAGAGTTTTTTTTTTTTTTTAAACAGTTTGGTGGTTCCTCAACAAGGTCAACATAGAATTACCATTTGACTCCGTGATTCCACTCCTAATAAATATATACCTCAAAGAACTGAAAGCAGGGAATCAAACAGATACTTGTACCCCAATGTTCATAGTAATGTTACTCACAATAGCTGAAAGGTGAAAACAACCCGTGTTTGTCAATAAATATACAATCTAAATAAAATGTAGTACATAGACTGAACAGAACATTATTCAGCCATAAAAATGAATGAAATTCTGACACATATTACAACATGGATGAATCTTGAAAACATTATGCTAAGGAACGCCTGGGAGGCTCGGTTGGTTAAGCGTCCCACTTTTGATTTTGGCTCAGGTCATGATCTTATGGTTCAAGAGATTGAGCCCCATGACAGGCTCTGTGCTGACAGTGTGGAGCCTGCTTGGGATTCTCTGTCTCCCTCATACACACACACTCTCTCTTTCAAAATAAACATAAAAAAAAAAAAAAACTTAAAAAAAGAAAGCATTATGTGAAGTAAAATAAGCCAGACACAAAAAGACAAATACTACATGATTTCATTTACATCAGGCACCTAGAAGAGACAAATTCATAGAGATAGAAAGTAGAAGAGAAGTTACCAGGAACTGATGGTAGGTAAACAGGGAGTTAATATTTAAGTTTCTGTTTGGGATGATGGAAAATGTCTGGAAATAGCTGTATGACATTGAGAATGTACTTAATGCCACTGAATCAAATACTTAAAAAAATGATTGCGAGGTAAATTTTATGTATATTTTACCACCACAAAATTGTTTTCTAATTTTAGATGTCAGAGAGACAGCTATAGAAGAAATGACAAAAGGAATAATCTGATAAAAACCTAGAAGGATCCTGCACTTGCGTCACTCAGCAAATTGTCCTGAAACTTCTTTCTTATTCAAAGAAATCGAAAACTCCAAATAGTAGATGATGCCCAAAGGATGTTTTCGTTGCAAAAAATGCAACATGGGTTGGCAATAGGAAGAGCCAGAGTCAAAGAAAGTCTGTGACCTTTTATTAAGAAAGGGAAAACAACACATATATGGTTGAAGTTAAGATTTTATCCCCCACAGTCACTCACTTCTGTTTCTATTATCTCCCACTTTGACTTGTTTTCAAGTAACAGACTAACAACTGTTTCTGACTGAATTAGAAAAGAGAGCTTCTAGTACACTGAAAAAAAGATCTAGCTGTCTCTCACTTAGCTACCACCCACAGTGGTATGAATGTTACCTTCACTACATTATTGATATACACACATTATCTATAATACAGGCAAAATACCCACATACTGCCTTTGGCAAGGCTCTAACTCTTCACTGAATTACAAAACTCCCTACACAAAAGGATCCATTCATTTCTCTCTGCCGCTGGAAAGCAGCCAATCAGGAGTGGATGGAGGGAAAAGTCACTGATGTTACCCAATCATTCGGGGGCCAAAAAAAAAAAAAAAAGAAAGAAATAGAAGACTAGATGCAAAATTACAGCCAGAGGAAATCTTACTCTTAAAGGTATAAGGTTGTAAATCAACTCAGGATTTGGCTTAGACACCAAGGGCGATTCCCGTTGTTTTCACAGGAGAGGCTGCAAGGAGGTATAGAAAGCATTAGGACCTTTATTCTACTTTGCATATGCAAACACCAAGGGACCCACCAGAGAAAGAGGGGGCCCATTCAACCACACTTCTAATGGAAAGGGAAATTTAATGAAGGGCTGTAGAGAAAAACTCGACCCTAGTTAACCAGTTGTTGTTTTTAAATGCCTTTAATGGTTTTACTGTACTTAACATTTAAGTGTATTTAAATATTTGCGGTTGCTTGCACAAAGTGATTAGCAAATGCTGAATTAAGCGTTTCCTCCAGTTTACTCCGCTGGCCACATTCTCTCAGATCTGCCCGACCTCACATTCTTTAACTTTACTATCTTGAAGTATCAGTGTTATAAAGCCACTTGGGGCCCATCTGTTCCAACCCATATGATTCATTCTCGAACAGTTTGGTGTCTGTCTGAAGACTGCTCATGAAAGTGGGCTCGCTACTTCTTGAGAAAGGTCATCTTGCTTCTGGGTAATTTGTATGCTGTCATTTTTCCTTATCTTGGATTTTAAATCTCGGGGCACCCAGGTGGCTCATTTGGTTGAGCGTCTGACTTCAGCTCAGATGATAATCTCGTGTTAGTGAGTTCGAGACCCACGTCGGCACAGAGCCCTCTTTGGATTCTCTGTCGCCCTCTCTTTGCCCCTCCCAGGCTTGTGCTCTCTCTCTTTCTCTCAAAAATAAATAAATATTAAAAAAAATTTTTAACAAAATCTCCATCAAATAGTCTTCCTTAATAATAGCACCACTGCATCACATTCATACAATCATTTGCATTTATTCAAATATTTGAATACTGTCTGTTTTTTAGTCTTCAAAAGAACCCTGTGAGGTGGACATCATGGCCTTTATTATCTACGGTCTTCAGCTAATGGAAAGAGGCTGAAGTACTTACTTGGGTTACCGACACCCTGTAGGGTAAGTCTGGACTGACATCTTGCCCTCTTAGTTTCAGCAGAGAGGGCTCCCCCATGTTATATTTTGCTTTCCGGAATAGATGTAAAATTCTCTTCCATGTCAGGCACCACTCATAGGAGATGGCTTCTCTCCACTGCCTCCTTCAGGACGAGGTCTGAACATGTTTGTCACGCCCCTTTTCAATGTTCCTCTTACAATTACTTCCTCAACACACTCAGATGCAATCTAGCAGAATGTGGAGAATATTGCCGAATGTGCCACATGGGGAAGAGAGGGGCTCTTGCTTTCCTTGTTCTGGTCACTATTTTTAAGGCAGACTATTTACTTTTGGCAGCAACCACACCACACCGTTGAGTCATAGTAAACTTTGTATAAAATAAAACTTTTGTCCTGACACAAACTGTTAGGTCAGATTTTCCACCCCAAATCCTTTCTGGAATGGCATGGAATAAAGAGAAAGAAATGAAAGAAGGCAAAGAGGGAAGGGAAAGTTGGTTTGCCTAGGCCCATGGTTCTCTAACTTCAGCCTGCATTAGAAACATCTGAGGGGCTTATTACAACACAGAATGCCGGACCCCCACCCCCAGGTTCTGACCTAATAGGAATTTGCATTTCTAACATATTCCTCGGTGATGCCCAGACTGCGGGTTCCCTCTGAGAACCAATGGTAACGTCTATGTTTATGCAGTTCATTCTTGAACCTAAATGCAAATTACACATTCTCTCGGTTATTTTGAACTTCTTATTTGACTCTGGCCTTCTGGGATCTCTCTGAATTTTGTTTGCTACTCAACATATATGCTATTCTTCTTAGCCACACAGGATCAGCAATTGTGTACTTCATCAGGGTGATGAGAACAATGTTAAGTTACCTAGAGCTAGGGGCGCCTCGGTGGCTTAGTCGGTTAAGCGTCCGACTTTCGCTTAGGTCACGATCTCGCGGTTCGTGGGTTCGTGCCCCGCGTCGGGCTCTGTGCTGACTGCCAGCTCGGAGCCTGTAGCCTGTTTCAGTCTGTGACTCCCTCTCTCTCTGACCCTCCCCTGTTCACGCTGTCTGTCTCTCTCTCTCCTAGAAATAAATAAAACATTTAAAAAAAAAAAAAAGTTACCTAGAGCCAGGACCATACCCCGTTGCTGGATCCTTGGGTACTTCTTTCCTGGTTGGCCCTGTTTCTTTGGTCAACACTCTGTGGTTATATTGCATATGGCAGAAAAAAGTAGAACATCACTAGTGTGAAGTGTGAGGCCCAGTTGAGGACAAGAGTCTTGACCATCTTCGCCAACTAACAATTCAGTCCTGTGGTCCCTTAGGTTTTCTTTGAAGAACCCGGAGGGTTTGCCAAGTGCCTTTGGAAATCATTAATGCAGTGAAAAGTTTCATAGGCTTTGAAGTCAGGCAAACGTAAACTATCACTTATTGGATCTGTGATTTTCTTATTTATGAAATGGGTTAATAAAATGCCACCTTCTTTAAGAGAATTAAATAACACACAAGCAGAGAAAGCACCTATCACATTGCTGGTATTCAATAAATGGGAATTATAGTGATAATTATGTCCCTTATTTGGTCAAAATCTTCCAGAGGCTTCTACTGTCTAGTGAGTAAGCTTCAGATTCCATAGTTTAGTATTTAAGACACAACTTGCCACCAATCCGTCATCCTAGATTCACCTCCCATCCCTAGAAACCAAATCTAAACAGTAACCCTAAGACATATATTCCAGGTCTCAACTCTGTTTTTAGACCAGTATCCCTAACAGAATACCTTCCCCACTCCTTCCATTTTTACTTAAAAACAAAAACCAGCTAAACAATAACAAAAACCTTCCTATTCTTCAGCCTGGCTTTTCAATGAAATGGCTACTTTCACTCTGAGGTCAGTTTTCTTGTGCTAGGCCCCCAGCAATTACTGGGGCGCCTAGTAGTCAGCCCTTTGCCCACAGTGGCCTCGAGGGTAATCCTGCATGTGTGTAAGTGTCTGCTTTTTCAACGGGATAGTAAGCGTCTCAAAGATAGAGGGAACCAGGCACTTATTTCCAGCTCCATAATCCTTGCATTCCAGTTTGTTGACACTGAAGGCCTCAAGAATAACATTCACTGGGGCGCCTGGTTAGTTCAGTCGGATTAGAATCTGACTTCGGCTCAGGTTATGATTTCGTGGTTTGTGAGTTCAAGCCTCCTGTCATGCTCTCTGCTGACAGCTCAGAGCTTGGTGCCTGCTTCAGATTCTGTGTTTCTCTCTCTCTGCCCTTCCTCCACTCATGCTCTGTCTCTCCCTCAAAAATAAATAAACATTAAAAATTTTTAAAAAATACACATTCACTGATAGAATTTTGGAGATTCGACTCTCTGGGTCGAAATCTTGCTAATACCAACATTTATTCTCATGCAAAGAAACACTCGGTGCACTCATGAAAGCGTTTCTTGGCTTTTTCACAGGAGGTATAATGGGTTCTCGGGCATGCCGCCTGCACTGACTGTGGAGAGCCTTTGGCCCACATGACAAAAGCCAAAAGCCAAACCAACCCACATGTTCTAAAATATTTAATACGATCAGTTAATTAGTTTAGTTATTCATTCATTCGTTGAAAAACTGCTGGGCATCGTATATGTGCCTGAGTCCTCATTTATTCTTTGTTTCAATTTCTTTTAGAGCTGACTCCCTCCAGTTTAGTTCAACAGATATTAAGCTCTTGCTGTGAGTAAGGCATCACCTTCTGTCCAGGACAATAAGATGGTCCCTGTTATTAAGAGTCCACACGCTAGTAAGGGAACGCAGACCTCTCGACAACAATTGAAAGCGATGTGTTCACAAGGCAGAATGAGGTCACTGAATCAGGGCACTCTTTCTGGAGTAAGGAGATGGCGATCACCGAGGTAAGTAGGGTAACTGCTAACATCTGAAAGTCTGGCAAGAATACAGGGCACTGCGAGAACACAGTCCCGGCCACAGAGATGTGCTGGCTCATTACAAAACAGAACAAATAACTGCATTTTCTTTTCTCTGCTGGACTCCTTCATCCATCCTAGGCATTATAAGCTTGAACTTAGGGAGAGTTTGCTCAGTAGCCTTGTTAGACTGCTGGGGCTGCCTTAACAAAGAGGCTTAAACAAGCAGCAATTCACTCTACCATGGTCTGGGGGCAAGAAGTCAGAAATCAAGGTATTGGCCATGATTCTTGGGAAGGCTTCATGGGGGGGTGGGGGTGGGGGGACAGTGTCCTTGCTTACCTCTCCCGGCATCTGGTGTTTTACCAATAATCTTTGGCATTCATTGGTTTGAAGCTACCTAACTTCAATCGCTGCCCTTTGTCTTCACATGGCATTGTCCCTGCGTGTCTCTGTCTCTCCACAGTCATCTTCTAAGGACGCTGATCACACAGAATTAGGGGTCTACCCCTACTGCAAGCAGGACCTCATTTTGACTTAACTGCTTGCATCTACAATGACTCTATTTCCAAATGAGGTCACGTTCTGGGGTACTGGGGGGTTAGGACTTCCACATATCTTTGTTGAGCGAACATAATGCAAACAGTAGGTATTCATAGGTTATACTGGGTTGAGTCTGTTCTAAATGTTCTATGAAGTCCTTTGGAGCAAGGGACATTCTGGCTCTTATTGCACAGTCTTTTCCACTGAATTTGCATGGTCCCTTCTAGGTAAATCCTGATTGACTCATTAGAAAGATGCACACAACCAGGTGACAAATAAGCCCTTGCACAGGCAGTCTTTTATACCGATAGAAACTACTTCTTGGAATTTGGGGTGCCTGGTTGGTGCAGTCAGTTGAGCATCCAACTTCGGCTTATGAGTTCAAGCCCCGCATGGGGCTCACTGCTGTCAGGGCAGAGCCCGCTTCAGATCCTCCGTCTCCCTCCCTCTCTCTTTCTCTCTCAAAAACAAAATAAAAAATTAAAAAAATAAACTACTCCTTGGAATTTTATGCACACACATCACAGATTATGTATGCATGTTGTGTGTATATGTGTATATATATCTATGTGTGTATGTATATGTATACATATATATCATATATGTGTCCATCTTGAGGACAGAAAGAATCATAGTGTAAGCAATTTTTTACTGCATTTTACCCTTCCTATTTCATATATTTCATTGTGGAATGAATATAAGGGAGAAAAAGCAAGAAAAAGAATCGGCACGTAACAGAAAGAAGGGCCTTACAAAAGAATCAGAAGTAGGTGAAATGGCTTTTCTTCCACTGAGGCATAAATGGAACTCTCTGCTCCTGCTGAGCCGTGGCCCCCTTGAACAATGCTCGGTCGCTCTGGGGGTGCTTGAGAAACTGACACATGGCTGATTATCCTTCAGAAGTGGCTGAGCAGATCCGATCTTTATCTTGCTGCTGCCATCGCCCTGTCTTGTAATTGCCATGGCTCCTTTGAAATTGCATCCCTCTAAGGCTGTAGTAATGTATACCTCACAAGAGCTTCGAGAGAGTCTGCACAGTAGACTCCCATGGAGTACAGATCAGCTTCAAAAGAAAGACACATGAAAATAGTCTCTCTGGAGCTCAGATATCTGCATTACTATGTCACTGCCTTAAGTCTTTCTCCATATAGCGTAGAGTTCCTGTATTTCCTAGACTTACGTGCAATTACAATAAAGAATGGCATGTACAGATCTTTAGTGGCCTTTATGGAAATGTCACCAGTTATGTCTTCAAGCTACACACACACACACACACACACACACACCCCACAAACAGGAAAGCCTTTCCTCTGTGATGAAAGCACCTTATAATTCTCTATTGTTTCCTTCACTTCTTAAAAGTTCTCTACAGATGGGCCTTTGTGCCGACTGCACATATGCATAAACAAGGAAATTCATTTCCACAGGTCTGAGGGCCAAAGGAGTCCTCTGTGTGAACAGAAAGTCTCTCAGATGTCACAGCTCAACAGCATTCAGAAGACCATCACATATAAATCACACAGCAGAGAAAAGCATTCGGCTGGGTGACAGTCACAGCAGTGCAGACACAGAGAGAGAGATGTGCAGGACAACCTTCAATGAAAGCATCCGAAAGGCAACTATGTCAAGACGTTAAGTTCTGTCAGTTCTTGAGGCTGGACCACACAGTCTAGTGTGGGTTCTGATTGTTCCAGCTGTTTCCTGCTCTGAGGGGAAGGAGTCTCCCGACAAGCCTGCAAGCTCCCTGCGGTCAGGACTGATTTTCTGACCTGATCAACCTTCCGGTTCCACTTGGACTTGATACCAACATACACATACTTGAAAGTCACACTTGCAACACCCTTCCCTACTTCTGGCTAACAATAACATATCTGGCCTACATTATAACCGAAGTCCCTTCTTATATTCAGCTGAGAACTTTAATTCAGGGGGTGTGATTATTAAGCAATCAGTCAAAAAAAAATAATGAGCCTGGTTTTTCTGCAAACAGGGAGAGTTTATGGGTTCCCTAAGAATATCAGTTTCATTAATCTCTTATGTAATTTTTTTACCTACATGGTTATTATCCACTTAACCAGCATGAGCTCTGAATAAATAACAAAAAAATGGATAGATATTTGCTTCTTTCTTTATCAATAATTAGATATCTTTAAAGCAAATGTAGCAGAATTTCAAAATCCAAATAAATGGAAAATGTTTCTCAAAGGAGTCCCGTTGTGATCTTACATACTTATTTCACAACATTTCCTTGCACTTGTATCTTATTTTGAAATATTTCTTAAATTCCTTGGAAAATGTTTGTTGAGCACCCACTACGCACCAGGCACCGTGTTCCAGGAATTTGTCCCTCGGGGTGGAGATGACCATAAGCCAGACAGAGACGGAGGAGAAGATCAAGTACAGCAAAACGAGAAGGGGAGGGGTAGGGTGCAGTGGAGGGGGGAGGCAGGAAGTGTTGGGGAGAGGAGTCCTAAGATGTTAGGGTGACCACGAGGCCTCTCTAAGCGGGTGACATCCGAGGAAGCACCTAAGGGAATGAAGAGAGCAGGAAGGAGAATGTGGGAGGAAGGGACAGCGGCCATAGGCTTCAGGAGGGAGTGAGCTCAGGTATCTGAGGTGCAGCAAGGAGGCCAGTATGGGGGAGGTGCCCGAGTGAGGGAAGTCAGGCTGGGACAGGTCTGGACACAGAAAGGACTCTGGCTCCTAGGCGAAGTGAGGTGAGAAGCCATTGCAGGGCTTTCAACAGGGGATTTAGATCTGACCACATCCTAACGAATCACTCTTAACTGCAGTGCTAAACACAAGCTCTAAGGAGGCCAAGGGTGAGAGCCATGGGGGGTGAGAATCAAGCAGGCCAGCCAGGAGGCCATTACAGTAATAAGAGACAAAACTCGCTTAGACAGGTGAGTAGCAACGGTCATAGTCTGAGAAGCAGCTGGATTTCAGATCTGTTTTTAAAAACTGTTATCACATAGGAAAATTAATTACTTTCTATCTTCCTCTTCAGTAGAACTTTGGCAGTTTTCAGAAATTAACACTACCTTTCAGAAGTCTGGATTTGTCTCCACTGAAGGAATTCCCAATTCTGTATTTGTAGGCTCTGAGCACAGCTCTAGAACAGCAGGTTCAAAACCAATTCTGAGCACTGTTGGTATCAAGAAATAAACACCTATCTTCCTTCAGGACAATCTTTGCTCCAATGGAGGTTGTAGGGCAGTTGGCATATATTAACAATATTTTTTTAAAATGGAGCCTTTTTAAAGTCATTCTAGGAAGTATATGTCATGCCTATTTGTGTGGTGGTGAAGCAAGAAGAGGTAGGTAATAAAGACACCCCACTGGGGTCAGTCACTCTATAATCATGCTTCAAAAAGCTTTCTTCAGAAGAAAAGCAAGACACATCATGGCCCCAGCCCACCAATGGTGCCCTTAGAGTTTTGATAAAGCAAATACACGGGGAGCTAAACCCATGGCTGCTTCCCGCAGCCCTGAACTGCCCCAGTGGTAAGAGCAAATTGGTCACAAGAGACCTGGTCCAACCAGAGACGACTGACAGAATCACAAGCCATCTCTAGGGGAAATATACACCATGTTCTGGATGACATGCGATAATGCGTTCCTTATACATCCAATGTGCCAGGCACTTTACAGGGATTCTCCTCACGGTAACTCATTAGACAAGAACCATTATCACCATTTTATGATGAAACACTGAGGTTCAGAGACATGAGTAATCTGTAAGAGCGAAAAGCTAATACATAAAAAGAGGTGGAAGAGGAACCCGGCGCCCACCGGCTGTGAAGACTCTCTTCTCTCCCATGCGGAGCTGCTCATCAGGAACTGAATGAGACTACCGTGAGCAGAATGAGTTGAAAATAGTATTTCAGGAGGCTCTGCAGCAAACTCCAGGGACAGCCACTGAGACTCTGACCCTGCGGCAATAGAGGCCGGGGTGAGTTTTCATTTTTAAGAGATTCTGAGCAGATCGTAAGCTTAAGAGACTGTTTCTAATAAAATTTCAAACTTTAGAAACTATAGGAGTAATAATGATAGTAGTAATAATGATAGTGGCCATTGAGTACACCTACATTGTGTTAGGAGTTTTCATGCATTCGCTTTTTGCTTTTACAAATCCTGGCCAAGTAGGTGTTTTTACCCACATTTAACTGATGTGGAAATCGTCTCATTGACATGAACTCACACCGGTCCAACTCCAGAGCCTACATTCTTCTACTAGTACGGTAAAGTGGTCCAGAGCGTGGCCTCTGGCACTCGACTGCCTGGGTTCAAACACTGCTTCTGCATAGCTTGAGCAAGTTACTTAACTTCTCTGCGCCTCAGTTTCCTCATTTATAAAGCAGAGAACCCACCTCATAGGGTTATTATAAGGATTAAACGACCCTCTTTAAAGCACTTCAAATAGTGCCGAGCCTACAGTAAGCACTGTGTTCGTGATAATTATCAATATTGTTACCGAAGTCTCTGACACAACACGAACATGGAATTATTAATTACTATTGCATGATTATCAACATTTCTTTGAATACAGTGGAGAAGGTCTACTAGTCACACCACTTTCTGGGGTCCTGTCTGTTCACAAGGTTAACAGACATCTGGAAATGTCGTAACAAAGCAAATGACAACAATCCATTTTCTTACGAGGCAAGCATGTCATTTGATCGGTCTGAAAAAAACTTGAGATATTAATAGCCTTGTGTAAACAAAGTGTTTATTATACATACCTCGTGGCTTAAATGTTTTATTTATTTCTGACAGAGAGAGAGAGAGAGAGAGAGACAGTATGAACAAGGGAAGATCAGAGAGAGAAGGAGACGCAGAATCAGAAGCAGGCTCCAGGCTCTGAGCTGTCAGCACAGAGCCCGACATGGGGCTCGAACTCACGAACCGTGTGATCATGACCTGAGCCGAAGTTGGACGCTTAACCGACTGAGCCACCCAGGCGCCCCCCTTGTGGCTTTTTTAAAAAGTGGGTTACTATACTGTATGTGTCTCCAAAGTTAGAATCAGCACTACAGGGATTGCTTGCTGTAAAATTCTGTGCAACAGGAGCAAAGTATAACTTGTTTGGATTTTTTTTTTTCCAGCAGCACTTTTTGGAAGTCTAATTGAACAGTCAGTTTCTTTGGCTGTGTTTGGGGTTAGGAAAAGGGGAGCATTTTATTAACCTCATTAGTGCTACGCTCCCCACTATAATAGGAACCTCACCCCACGTTCTGCAACATTAGAGTCCCTTCAGAAGCAGGCCTTGGCCATCAACCTTGAATGTTCACTGTAACGCCTCACGAGTATGCATAATTTAAAATCTTTTGCAGACATTATATACTTATATATATAAAATGTTTATTAAGAGTGGCTGGTGATTCACTCCTCCCTACGGAAATTTTGTGTACTGATTTCACTTCACAAACATCAATTCATTCTTTCACCCCCAAATAAGAAAAATCATTTAATATTTCCTGAATAGCTTGAAGCCGAAAGTAAACAGATACATGAGTTAGGATTCAGTCACTGTTTTCTATATCCTTGCAGTCATCTCCTAAAATGTGACTTCCTCACCTTCGACGAACTGGTTACTGTCTAAATTCAAATTCAACCACGCACTAAAATCCAAGTATTAGAGCGCTTAGGTGGCCCAGTCGGTTAAACATCTGACTCTTGATCTCCGCTCAGGTTATGATCCCACGATTTGTGGGGTCAAGCCCCACATTGGGCTCTGTGTCAGGCTCTGTGCTGACAGCGCAGTCAGTGCCTGCTTGGGATTCCCACTCTCCTTCTCTCTCTGTCCCTTCCTCTCTGTCTCTCTCTCAAAATAAACATTTCTTAAAAAAACAAAAATAAAATCCAAGCATTAAAGAAAAAATTCAGAGAAAGCCGGAGGGGGGATTTCACTGTACTCTTCTTTGTCAAAGTCTGACAGAGTATTCCGTAAAGAGGGGATTTCCTGTATCAGAGCAAAAGTGACTGAAGCGGGTGCTCTCCCTCTATGAACGAGAGGTAGAATTGCTTCTTCTAAGGCCACGGATGGGAACTCTAAGATTCCTCTGAAATCCACGGAGCTCATTTCATCTCAGCACATTTATCTTCTACTGACGAACAGGGAGCCCTCAGCAGATTGTATTCTACCCCGCTGTCTGGCACTCATGCCAGCGCCCTGCGTAAAGGTGACATTTTTCTCCTGATGCTCTGATGTATGATATAGTACATCACACTGTCTCCCAAAGAGTTATGCTGCACGATTTTGTTACTGGTCTGAAGCTAATAAATTAATCTTAAAAATAATTTGGCAACTGTCTTCGGCAGATAATTCTGCAGAGGGCTCTTCCTTTTGGAGGAATCAAAGACGTAGAAGCCAAAATCTAAGAGATGACATGGAAGGCAGTAAACTCTCATATGTGGAGCTTCCATTCTCCCTCTGGCAGTTAGAAACATTGTTTCATTTCATCCTTACAATAAACACCAAGCAAATCCGGATCATTACAGAAACTAAGGTCACATGTTGCCTCACAAAAGGTGAACCGAGAGCACAGATGCAGTCTTCCAATTCCAGGATGTCGGCGCACACGTGGAAACACAATCAAAGGAGTTCCAACATGAATAAAAGAAAATTACGTGCATATCACTTAACCAAACCTGCTCCCATCTCAATCCGGTTTATTCAGATTTCCCTGTGTAAATATTGTTGGGCTCAAAGGAATTTCTTGATTGAGATAGGCGACTCCACCCAAGGAGACCACCCAAGACATCAGGCTGCCCCCCGAATTCTCGCAGCTCCCTTTCTGGAAGGAATGAGTCCTGAGACATTTCTCTGGATCCTCCAGCTTTCGTTTTAAGAGCACCTTGGGTGTATCTCTAGTAGGGGGAAAACTGTCCTTTTGGGATGCAGTGTCAAATAACCGACTGCTGTGTGAGGCCACGAAATTTTGGGGTACCTTGTTATTCAGTGAATAGATTGCCAAAACAGTCACACAGGTGCAAGGTGGTATCCCAGAGGTGGTCAAGTTTGAAATGAGCAGTTAGTGTGAAAAGGGTGTGAGTTAGCAAGCTAGAAATGTCTGAAAGTTCCAAGGTCCTCTGACGTCAGGATAGCGATCCTTGGTGGTCCCATGGGGCCATGATGTCATGAATGCCCTTAAACAAGTTATAAATTTCTCAGGGACTCATCTCTTCACTTGTAAAATCGGGGATTTACCCCAGTCCAAGATGGTAGGTACCCTTGCTTTTGTTGGTGATAGTCAATTGAAGAATATTTCTCCACCCTATTTTCTCTCTCTCATAACTCTGGGCGTGATTTTAATCATAAATATAGGAGCAAGTTAATCAAAGAAAGATGTGTTCAACTTTCCAAATGAGCTGAGAGCTCTTCTAAATATTGTAGGTTCGAAGGCACTCCCAGAGCACTGGGGCTTTATCTGATCGTGTTCCAATAAAGGCTGCCTTTGGCATAAAGCTTTAAAAACATGGTAAGGGTCATTCCCATTTGGAAAAAGTTCAGTTTTTATCCCTTTTTTTTTTCCCCTTTTCTTTTTCTTCATCTATCAAAGGGCTTTACCCCCTTATTCCCTCCAATACTGGTGTATATTTGAAGTCATACCGTGATCATACCAGTATATGCTATTTAGAGTCTGTCGACGTAACAGAAGTCAGAGAGAGCGGGAGGACAGTAAGGCTTTATTTTACCACCATTCATCAAAAGTTCTGGCAGGCTGTTCTGTAGGACAGGAGAGCAGTGACAACCCCGAGATCCTTTGCCAAGCTAAATACGACTTCCATGGCAGCTCGGGTGTCCTCACCCTCCCAGGCAAGGAGAATCAACAGATGCACAGCCTTGGACAAGGCGAGATCTGAACTCACTCACAGAAAGGCTACCTTAGGCCCTTCTAGACTGGTATTCTGACTCTAGAGAGAATGCCTATACACATTTTATGAGACAGCATGACCCCAAAACCCGTACTGAAATCTGTGATTCCCAGTGGAGGACGATCATATCCAAACAACTATGAGAGCCCTTTCAAAGCACATCTGTCCAGAAGCAATCCTTTTTTTTTTTTTTTTTTTCTCCAGGGAGAATCAGAGTCTCCAGAAAGGGACTGTGGACAGTCCTTGCAAAAGCTCCCCCAGGACTTTCATGTTTGGGGGAGTGCTGCTCACACACATGAACTTGCATGTGAACCCTAATAAATGACCCATTCAACCATCTGAACAGCCTGCAAACCTACTCACAGTCATCCTACCTTTCTTCATTTAGGGAGTAGAATGTCAATATGTGTCAAGGAATATGGTCATCAAAGAGATTCTAGAAACTTTAGAGGCTTTGTTCTTCTGAATAGTTGAGCTTTCCAAAGAGATAAAGATCTCCGCATGTAAGCACCATGTCTTTTTTTTTTTTTTCCAAAATAACATTTCAAAAATTTTGGACATAAAACTCTCTGAAATTTTATTGCCATGTATTTCGTTTTCTGAATATAATTTAGCCTCACCTTCATAATTCAAGGCTCTTATCATAAGAACGATTTCCATATTGGGGCTGGAAGAGGGACTTTATTCATGAAAGCTGCAAAGACCGCCAAATGGCTGCTAAAGGCAAGTGGGAAGTTGGAGAACAAGCCAGAAATGGGGCTCCACATAAAGACAGCACAGCAGACATCAGAAGCCAGATGGGACACCATTGCTATAAGGACTGGCTGGGTGAGCTATAAACAGGGTGAGATTTAGAAAAAGAGTCCACAACAAGCATTGCATTCATTCTGTGACCTGATTTTCTGGGCCAGCATCACCAAGGCGCATGGGCAAAAATCTCAAGTCGAAAGCATGATATGCTCCCATCAAAGTATTTCCCTCCGGCCCTCCCCTTCTAATTTCCTGTGGTTCTAGAGATAACCAGTCTGGTCACAAGTGAATAAAGGGCCAAAGGCTGCCTTTCTGGTAACTCGGCTGTGTATGTATTTTGTATCTCCTATTAGGGTGATAGGAATCTCTGACTTACTTCCTAGACGTTGGCTGTGTTTCAGGAGGTTAGATCGCTGCCCCGCTGAGCTCCAGATAGACAAGGAATTGGTTTCTTCTTCACTTTTCCTCTAAAATTATCTCCTTTCAGGTGCCTGTGTTCAGTGACAGTGAACATGCCCCACACTCACCCTCTTCATATAACACGCTTCCATCTTGGGCTGTACCTCTTCCACTGGCAGACTCCAATCTGTGCAGATCTGGTGGCTCACTGGCTGGGGCAGCCAGGGCTGCAGTCACCTCTAAGAAGGTACACATCCTCTAAGAAGTCACTAAGGACCTCTAAACTACCAGCCTCAAGGGACACATCCCTTCCTGGAGGTGAGATGGCCTCTGTGTGCAAGGCAAGTGGTCAGTAATTCTACTATCAGAGGCCACTCCTTGGAGCACAGGGCCAGGGGCCTAATAATCACAGCTTATGTTACAGGCAACAAAACATAAGAGATCTTGCCTTCAATTTACTGAAGGCAGGCAAGTGAAACAGGGCCAGAGAACAATCCATGCTGCTACTGTCCATACAGAGAGATGTTTGCAAGCGATTTAATCAGAAAAGAAGAAAAAAGAACAAGTAATCATATTCTTGTTTTTTAATTACCTTGCAATCTATCTGGCTTTCTTTGATCTAGCTTCTTTTTCCAAGAACCCAGTGTTTGCTTTCCTTTCAAGTATCAATCCACCTTCTAGCTGGCCTTATTTTTCTTCTATTTACTATTTCTTCTATTCTTTTCTCTTGTTTTTCTTCTATTCTAGCTGATACTGAGGCAAAGAGCAAGGGAAAGCGCAGTACGTGGTGAGGCGTGAGCATCTGGGAGTCACAGCTGGATTGATATCGCAACGCTGTCACTTTCTAGCTGTGTGATCCTGGCCAAGTGCCTTACTTTCTCTGTGACTCAGCGTCTTCCTCTGTGAAGAGGAGAAAGAGCACAGTAATAGAAAGAATACCTTAAATGGGTGAATGTTGGGTGAAAAGGCACAAACTTCCAGTTACAAGACAGCAAAGTCCTGGGGGTTTAATGTCCAGCATGGTGACTATCTAACAACGCTGTAGTGTAGATTTGGAAGCTGGTAAGAGAGTACATCTTAAAACTTCTCACCACAGGGAAAAAATTGCATGACTTTGTGACATGATAGACACTAACTAAACTTATGGTGGTAAATGCTTTGCCATATATACATCTATCAAATCATTATGTTGTACACCTTAAGCTAATATAAATGTTATATTGCAATTCTACTTCAATAATTTCTGGAAAAGAAAAGAATGCCTCATCATGCCAGCTTCACAGTACAGCTGTGACTATTCACGGAGACACGATTTGGAACATGCTGAGCTCTGTTACCCAGGAAGCTGACCCTGACCCTATTCTGGGCTGTCCTCATGGTGGTCTCAGGGCAGGCGTTAAGATTTGAAGTTCTCCAAAAAGATGTCTTTGGGGATTCATTTTAATAAATAAGAATTATTTTTCATGAACACACATGTTAACTAGTACCTGAAGGCTCTTTTTAAAACTTTAAAACTTACTGTCTGTGGATCACCTGGTGGCTTGGTTGGTTAAGCATTGGACTCTTGGTTTCTGCTCAGGTCATGATCTCACGGTTCATGGCTTTGAGCCCCGAACGGTGTGATGGTGTGGAGCTTGCCTGGGATTCTCTCTCTCTCTCTCTCTTCCTCAATCTCTCTCTCTCTTTCTCCCATCCTCTGTTCACATGCTCTCTCATTCTCTATCTCTCAAATTAAATAAATACAATTTAAAAAAAAACTTATTCTCTGCAATCTCATACAAAACATTTGTTACTAATTTGTTGTAATTCCCCATTTTCCCAATAAACACAAAGAAAATGCTCATCCAAATATTGAAATTTCCAAAATGCTTAGAATCCAGAACAACTAGTAGGCTTCTGCAATCAGACATCAATTCCTTTCTTTTCCACGAGTAAGCCCCCTTGTTAGTCATACAGTCGTACTTGCGTCCCCCTTAGCGCCGTGGGTCTATCAGTTCTTAGCTCTTTTTGGTTTTCCTCCATACGCTTTCTTTCCCTGGAGGTCAAGCTTCTCCCGGTGTCTCCTCTCCTCTCCTGAGCACCATTAATGCGGTGCCCTCAACAGGCCCCTTCCAGACTCTGATCTTGCACAGGTCGCTCCTCCGTCAAGAATGATCATCCCTCAACCTGTGTTGACAGATACGTCTCAAGGCCCCTGCTCTAGTGTCCACTCCCTGCTGACATCCTCCAACTCTGCTCTCTCCACACACTGTTCCTATGACACCATGACACACTCAAGTTCCCCACGCACAGGTCTGCCTCCGTCCCCAGACTCTGGGCTTTCAGACCAGTGCTTTATCGTACGTACAAGTCAGCCAAAGACCCTGTGAAACATGTAGGTTCTGCTCCACATTTTGCGTATTCTGGTTTAAGTGAGTCTGGGACGGGGCCTGAGACCCTGCATCTCCCAAAGCTTCTAGATAATGCTGATCTACTGCGCTGTAACCCACTTGGAAAGCTTTTAAGAACCTTTCTGAAGTGTCAGTAACTTGGCACTTCTCCATCATCATCATCATCATCACCATCATCACCATCATCACCATCATCACCATCATCACCATCATCACCATCATCATCTTTTAACTCAGCTGCCCAGCAACTGTATTTAAGGAAATGAAAGAGATGTCAGAGCGGCCTGAAATAATGCAGGCGAGGGGCAGACAGAGAATGGGGACGGGGATGCCCTGGAGAGAGTGGGTACAATCAGAAAAGGAAAGGAGACAGAATGAGGTTAGCGAAGAGGCAGGAGACAGCAAAGAGAGGAAGAAAAGGGAATGAGAAAATAACAGGAAGAGAGAAGTAGCAGGAAGGAAGGGAAAAGGAAAGAAAGGAGAAAGGGATGTCCATGAGAGGAGATAAAGAAGACGATGCCTGGGTGGCTCTGTGCGTTGAACATCCAACTCTTGGTTTCCTTCAGGTCATGATCTCAGGGTTGATGAGCTCCAGCCCCACATCAGGCTCTGTGCTGTCAGAGCTTGGGGTTCTCTCTCTCTCCCTCTCCTCTCTGCCCTTCCCCCTCTCATGCTCTCTCTCTCCCTCTCAAAATAAATAAATGAGCAAACATTTTTTAAAAAAGAAGAAAGAAAAGGAAGGCCAGCTGACTTTCCTCCTTCAGGTGGAATTGAATCTACACTGCCTGACTTTCCAGATTGAAGGGTGGACTTCTGGACGCCATCCCTCCCAAGGGTGGGTACTCCAGCCATTTGTGCCCCTGAAGACGCATGCTCAGACCTCCGCCACCTCCTTCTAAAGGTTCTTCCTTCCAGACCAATGGAGAAATGAGCGACAGCCGGCAGAGTAATAACAAATGAGAGCCTCTATCAGGATTGTGAATGTGCAGAGTGGTTTATGTCAGCTCAGAAAATCTGTGACAGTAGAAAGCATTTTACTTGAAGACTTCAAACTGATCTTCTCACCAAAGTAACACCCACAAAAGTTACCTGATACAGTTCAATGCGTTGTTCGGGCACTCTGGCCTTTGGGTTCTGTAAACGAAAGACCCTGAACTCTGCTTTCACCAAATTGGATGCGTTCTTCTCCATCGCTGAGACGTCAAATCGGACAATTCTGAAGTAAGGTCTGTAGAAAGTGGGCGGGATGGCATCTGTAAAAAGTTAAGGCAATCAATGAAAACGATAAAATCCATTGTTCTCTCCAAAAGACTATGCAGCATGAGATAATCTCAAGAAAACATAAGGGATATATCTACAGAACGATTTAGTTTCCAATGGCCAATTTAATACCGTTAACAATTTAACCAGAAAAAAAAAATAAACATGTGCATTTGGTTACAGGGGCAGCAGATTAATAGAGATTAACAAACCACTTCCAACTTCATTTGAGGGCATGCAGTTAACCCTATCCTTTGAAAGTTGACAGAGCAGTGGAAAATCCTAGATGGTTCTGGACTGGATCAAGTTCTTGACAGTTGATGCCTGGAGAGAGCTGTCGGGCTTGCATACACTGTAATCAGATGTGCCAAGAAAATAGCTCCTAATGGCAAGCAGTTTGCCCATGTATTTTTTTTTTCTTGAAGTCTTGGCATCCAAATACTCTCCTCTATCCAGGTTCATGTATTGCCTCTTTTCTGGCTTCAATATTTTGTTTTTTCCCACACATATGACCAAATACACCCTCTGGTTAAGTCAGGATGAGAAAAATTGAATTAACGAAAACTATACCCATGTACTGGCTATATCGGGTCCAGTCTTAAAATTCTTTAATCAAGATAATGTCCCTTGGTGGAAGGGAATCCCGGCTAATGAAGAGAAAGAAGCAGCCCCCTTCCTTCACTTCTGAGCCATGGAAACCACAGCGATGCAGATGGTACACAACAATTTCACGTTCATGGGTTGCTAGAGTTTCACTATTGTTTTGGAGTAATCTGCCATTGCCTTTGAACATGCCACTGGGCTGCAGCAACGAACCAATGGAGGTCCTAATTCTCTCCACGTGCTTCATACATGGCACCCACTTACTGAGCATGTACACTGGGCAGCCCACTTGTTACAGATGTTTCTACGATCTTCTTCTACAATCTTCTACAAACTTTCTCTCATTATTCCGGAATGCTCCATCCAAATCTTGGAGCTCCATTACTTTCTACCCCACTTCTCAACTATGGAGCTTCACTATAACATAATAACTCACAGTTGTTTATGGCTTTTTACAAGTGCTTTTATTACTTTTGTGTTATGTTTGTTTGTTTTCTTTCGCCCCAGGAAATTTCAAGAATCTTGAGGGCAGAGACCATATTTGTCAGCTCTTCCTTATTCCACACGCCTAGGGCAGGGCCCTGGACACACGGAATTCACCAGCAACACACTGTTTGTATAGCTGGTCATCAATGGGAGTCTTGAAAGACTCAGGCATCTGGCTACTGGCAAGGCTAACTTCTTATTAAATCAATGAGCCATCTTGCCAATCTTAAAATAGAAATAAATACCTTTGGTCACTTCTTGGGAAATCCATGGCCTGACGATTACACTGAAGAAAAAAAAAAACCGCTAGGAACACGCTGACATTTGCTGATCTTAAGAGCTCAGTGCTTTTTTCCCTCCAAGGGGCTTTCCCTCATCCCCTTCCCCACGTCCTGTGACTCTCAGAAAGCTGCTCACGGAGAAGCAGTGAATTCCGAGCCACGCTCTGCCGGAGGACTGCTTCACCAACGCCTACATGAATCGAAGCTTTGTAGCTCGTGAGCCTGGAGCTCCAGAAACAAACAAACAAACAAAATAAAAACCCCAAAAATCTAAAGCATCCCGGTGTCAGAGAAAAGAAAGTATTCATGCAGATGCAGTGATGGCCCACTGCGTTACTACTGTGAGTTAGTTGGTGGACAGTGTTCAGGCCGACAAACATTCGGACAGGCAGCCAGGTTTCTGGGGGCCCCCTAGCACTGCAGTCTGGCAAGGTGGCTGCTGGGAAGAAATCGATCTTTCTCTCCTCTGGAGCATGCCCACCCCAGGTGACTGGTACTGGCCTGACCAGCTCAGCTGAAAACAGGCCAGATGCCCAGCAGGGTAGCTGGGGCGAGGCTGGAGCCAGGCATTCTGGCTTTCTACACCCTCTAGTTTGGCCAGAACCTTCTGGAGGCCTAATGGCAGCATTCTGCCTCCCCATTAGACGGCAGAAGCTTCAAACATGCTTTGAAAGAGCATCCTGAAAGAGCAAAGCTAATTCAGTGCATTTCCTGTCATTAGGAAGAGTAAACATCGCGGGTGTTTCCCCCTCCTCATCCAGGGGCACCCCTCAGGCCCTTTCTCCTTCCCCCAACGCCCATCTTTCACACCCACCCGCCCCAATCTTATCCTTCCATCAAGTTTGTAAATAAGTGCTCTTGAGATTTATTTTTATTCTCTTTGGTGTTTATTAAACTTTGAACCACTTTCTTCCCTTTCTGGTCTTCTGCCCAAACTCACTCTTTCTTTTTATGGCTGCTTCGGACCACGAGGTCAATTTTGTTTCTTCTTCTTCTAAGCAAATTGTCCAATGATCCTGTCCTAGGCTTTTGAGCTTTGAAGGGGCGTTTGCAAATATTTACAGGAGTAGCTTGATAGTTAAGTGCAGCTGTTCTTCTCTGCTCCCTATATGTTGGCAAACAGCCTTCCTCTCTGGCTATTCTAACCAGTTCAGTTATTTGTATTCCAAATGCCTGGTAATACCTATCCGCTTTTTTTTTTTTTTTTTTGGGGGGGGGCTGCTTGAGAAGGAGTCAAAGCGCAAGGTGACATAACCGCTCAGGACCCCCACCAACGACTGTGCTTTGCTCTTGCAACCACAGTGAAGGAACCAGGCCCGGAGGCAGCTGCAGCCTGCCCCACACCCCCTGCTCCAGCGCGTGAGAGCACGAGATCACTCGATAAACACTGTTGACCAAAGAGCTGACTACAGCTTCCAAGGGCCGCCTGCAGCTGTCTCCTGCTGTCATCTGCTGTGGGTCACCAGCCCCCTGCCCGACGGAGGAACTTGAGTGACTTGGCACATGTTTCTACAATTGGAAAAAAAAAAAAAAAAAAAGGCACAGCAAATTGCTTTGGCCTCGTCTGTGAACCTACCCTTACCTCATAAAAGCTTTTGGATGCATGGTGTGGGGAGAGCAGACAGTGGGCCATCCACGCCCAGCCGGGAGGCAGCAGGCTCTCTCCCTGGGCTCAGGGCGCCAGAGCGACAGGGTAGGTATTTAATGTCTTGTGCAGCCCTGATCCACCCACTTAGCCTTGGAGGGATGGAGCTTTTTCCTCTGCATCCTCCAAGAACTCATTTCCCCCTCTGGAATGGGAGTTCTCCCCAAAGTCCTCTGTAATTCCAATCCCAGTTCCTATTCCAATGCCAGGTGGTCAGGTACTTGGGCTTGACCTTTGCCAACTTACCCACACTCACATCCTGCTTGGCTCTTCCCTCGCAATTTCTGACCCACTTTTTTTTTTTTTTTTTTTCAATCAAATCGATTTTCCTGCAACCCTTTGGATCAGACCACCAGGCTGATTCTGCCCCTCCTCCCGTGCCTGCCTCTCCTGTGTGCCTGACTCTCAGGGAAAATCTTACGCATGGGAGATTCCAGAATGACATCGAGCAAGTGGTGTTCCCCTCACCTCAACCCTAGCCACATATCTCTGCGAAACAAATTTTGGGGAATGGATAGCCGGGGGGAAAAATGAGGAAATCTAACTAGTTCTTAATTTACAAAGTAACAGTGTACTGAAAGCCTAATTCAAGCCTTAATCACAAGCTACTTTTATAAACATTGTACATTGGCCTGTTATCTCTTCCTAATAATTTATTATTAGCTTGTTGTATATTATCTTCTCCCTAAGTAACCAGCTCAAGTTCAGGAATGCTTACTTATGGTTCTTTGGCTCTCCACAGCGCAGGGCTGGCTTCATGGATGTGTGACCATACAGTTACACAGAGGCCCCACGCTCGGAAAAGCCTCATACGGGAGTTTAATGCTCGAGGGTCACCATCATGACCTTAATAATTTCATCTTTGAATTTCGGTTTTAGAAGTCAAGTCTGATGGGATAGTGAAGCAGGTGCAGGGGGCATAAGACTTTGGCCCATATGCTATCGCATCTCCCTCCCATGACCTGCAAGCCTCCTTAAGATTGGTCCTTGGCCCCCCACCACTCACCCTCTGGCACCCCCGGCCTCACCTGGGAGAGTCAGGGTTTAGGTACATACAACCGAACATGCCCCCAGGCTGGCAGCTGCCCCACCTGAGGCTGGCAGTGTTGCAGCGCATTCAGAGGACAGCTCTTGCCCACTCTTGATGCAGGTCCCAAGCACACCGCAGACTTTGCAATGCTATGGTTGGAAGTGGTGGTCCCGTGGGAAGGGAGATGCCAGGCTCAACCTCAACGTGGTTTTGGTCCGGTGGTTGGAAGCGGGGGGGGGCGGGGAGCAGGGAGGAGGAAGGGGGTTGGACCCAGCTGTACAAACCAGGGTAAAGGCAGGGCCCCTCATGCCTGTGAATCTACTCCCACTCTGGCAGCATCCCAAACCCAGGGGAGCACGACATCAAAGAGCACATGAAGGTGCACCTGGGTGGCTCAGTCGGTTAAGTGTCCAACTTTGGCTCAGGTCATGATCTCACAGTTTGTGAGTTCGACCGCATCGGCTCTGTCCTGACAGCTCAGAGCCTAGACCCTGCTTCGGATTCTGTGTCTCCCTCTCTCTGCCCTCCCCTGCTCATGTTCTGTCTCTGTCTCTCAAAAATAAATAAACATTAAAAAAAAAAAAAAAAAAGCACATGAAGAGTGCTTCGGTGGTGCAGTAGGTTAAGTGTCTGACTTTGGCTCAGGTCATGACCTCACAGCTCATGGATTCGAGCCCCACGCCAAGCTCTATGCTGACAGCTTAGAGCCTGAAGCCTGCTTTGAATTCTGTGTCTTCTTCTCTCCCTGCCTCTCCCCTGCTTGTGCTCTATCTCTCTCTCAAAAATAAATAAACATTAAAAAAATTTTAAGAAGAAGAGCACATGAAAACCCCACAACAGGTCAAGAGACAGGAGAAAGAGAGACCATGGAACAAAGGGAAAAGTTCTACATTTTTTGAACCTTCAACGGTACATTTTCCCTGCTTTGTAAACAAGAGGCTCCCCATTTTCATTTTGAAGAGTGCCCCACACGGTTTATAGCGAGCCCCACCACAGTGAGATACAGATACAGGATCTTAGTGCAATGAGGGACCTTTAAGGTCATCTGAATTTCCATCCCAAATCGTCCAGTGCAGGCTGTATGGCAACAAGGATGTTACTTGGCTTTTCTGGATCCGTTTCTTCATCTATACGATTTGAGTAACTGCCTAGATCATACGCATTGAATCGTGTGGTTGGGATTAAGTAAGTAAGCGGATGGAACATCTGAGCACTGGCCTCGCACTAATTTCACCTCAGAAAGGTCCCTTCCTGCCCCCTTCCTCTGCTGCAGCCGAGCTGCCCAGTGGTCCTTGAGCCTTCCCTGAATATCCTCAGGGAGGCTAATTTAATGAGAAGAGAAAAGATGGGACTGGAAGGGAAGGGAAGGGAAGGGAAGGGAAGGGAAGGGAAGGGAAGAAGCGGAAGCCGCTAAGAGTACTGGGGCAGTTTATCAACAACTCTACCTATCGGTCCCCCAAAGCTCCCTCAGACTCTCCACCACCGGCCTTGAGCATTCCACCTGTTCTACTGGACTTGATATCAGGAAGGTGACAAGAGATTCTTTCTTCTTGTGGAAACCAACTTGACAATAAACTATTAAAAAAAAGAGAGAGAGAGAGTCTTTCTTCTCACCAGACTTCTCGCCTCAAGCTGTTCCACCGCCCACCACAATGCTCATAACAGGACTACTTAAAAAAAAAATGTCAGCGGAAAACAAAACCTGAGGAAAGTCTTCCAATATCACCAGCGTGTGATGAGCTCTGACAAAGAGTGTGGACTTGGGGCCTGAAAGAAGTACCCCCAAGAATGTCCAGAGCTCAGCCAGTAGGGAAGCAAAGCCCCACTCATCCAACTGTTTTTATTTCCAGCTAGTTTTGTCTTCTTGCCTGCGACAGTCACCATTTACCTGAGCCTTAAAAACCTCTCAGAAGAGAGGCAGCAAGAGGCTCACAGAGCAGTCGGGCCCCCGATGAGGAGAGGCTGTGGAGCCTCCGTAGTCCTCAGAGCCTGGGCAGTGGCGCCATCAAACTCCTTGGGCTCCGCTAATGCTCCCTCAAGTTTACGAACCACTGAAATGAAGGACAGAAGAAGAGAAATCCACACAGAAAGACAAAGGAGCACCTATGATAGGGATTTTTTTTGAAAGCATGATCATCTTCCAACATACTTCTAAAATTAAAAATACTAATTATTTAATTAGTCTCTTGTTCTTTGTTAATTTTTTAGTGTTTTATTTCTTTTTGAGAGAGAGACAGAGCATGAGTGGGGGAAGGGCAGAGAGACAGGGAGACACAGAATCCGAAACGGGCTCCAGGCTCGGAGCTGTGAGCACAGAGCCCAACGTGAGGCTCGAACTCGAGAACCGCGAGATCATGACCTGAGCCGAAGAAGGACGCTTAACAGACTGAGCCACCCAGGAGCCCAATTAGCCTATTGCTGTTGTTGTTGTTGTTGTCTATCTCCTGCTGCTAGAATATAAACTCCATAGAGCAATCTTTGTTTCATACGATGAAGTACGCAAAGCACCTGGGAAAGCACATAGAACACAGTTCAATAAATAGTTTAGAATGCTTTAAAAAAAAAAAAAAAGACAAAAGAGTATCTAGACTTTTTTTTAAGAAAAAAAGTTATTTATTTGGAGCATCTAAACTTTTGGTCAGGCCTGACACAGAGAAAAAAGAGAACAGAAAACAGGCAAAATTGCAGCAACATGAGGCTCTTATTATAGAAAAACAAAATTCCCTCATGGTCTGCACTAATTGTCTACCTTGACTACATATTTCAAGCTAAAGAACTTGAAAAGATGAATGCCTGGGTCCCGGCCTGAGAGACTGTTTAATTAATTAGACTCAGAGTGACTTTTCTCAGCTCCTCAGATATTCCCAGAGACAGGAGAGAGAGCCCAATCCTTAAAAGGCTCCTCCTTAAAATGAACCGATAATACTTAGCTTGAAGCAGAGACAACTTAGAAGATTCCAAGGACCTCAGGGGCTTGCGTATGGGAAGTTCTTGCTTTCCAAAATGGGCAGGGAAGTCATAGTTTGGCTCAACATATACAGAATTTTTCTAATAATTTAGAAGAGTTTTTAAAAAATGCACTGCCTTCCAGGTTGGGGGCACTTCCCTCACTGGAAGAATCCATTTGGTTGCAAGATGAAAGATGGGGGGGGGGATGTCTGGTGGCAAGGTGAACTAGGTGAACTAGAGGGCCACCCAGGTCACTTGCTGTTGCCATCACATCATTCTTATGCGGAGGTTCTCCATTCGTGAAACCTCCAAAAGTGGTTTTCCTCCCCTAAATTCTTCCTTAGATGATTGTCACTCACCAACGGAGTCGGAATTACCTGGGTTGGTGGGGGATTTATTAATATGCTTATTGTCTGGCTCTATCCCAGACCTACCACTATTTCAGATGGCTCTGTTTTACACTCAGGTTTTTTGCTTTTTTGTTTTTGTTTTTCAGAGGGAGAGTGCGTGCGCACATGCGTACAGAATGGGGGTGAGGGGGCAGAAAGAGAATCTTAAGCAGGCTCCACACTCAGCAAGTTGCCAGACATGGGGCTCTATCTCACGACCGTGAGATCATGACCTGAGCCAAATCAAGAGTCAAATGCTTAACTGACTGAGCCACCCAGGTGCCCCTCGGATGGTATTTTTAATCCCCATTTCACAGAGAAAGAAATTAGAAACAAGGAGAGTGAAATAGCTCTTGGCTAAGGCCAAGGCGAGCCTGGCCCTTCAGTCAATATCGAAGGCTTTTCATTATAATGCCTGCCTTTTGTGCAAAGGAGCCCCTTGCCTGGAAGGCATGAATACTACCCGGGCAGAAATCCCCACACCCGCATTGGAGCACTGTGGCAAAACCAAAGACAAAGAGGCTCCTTTCCAGCTAGAGATCAGCTTGACCTTGCCTGAAAGCTTAAGAAAGTTCCATGCAAGATCAAAGATTTTCACTGATACTCCTTAAAAGAATGCCTCCAATTTGGAGATCTGGGGCCTTGCTCATTGTGAATGTTTCCCCATGAGACGCGCTTTGCTAAAACCAGGATTGTCCAGAATCTTACGGACTCTCGTACAGATGTGTCTGGCGGCCCCAGCCCCGCTGCCATCCACGGGCTTGTGCCCCAAGCTCTGGAGTGAACAGGATTAAGTCCTCATCTCCCTCTCCAGAAATGACCACTTTTCCTGCAGTCCAATAGTAATTGGCATGGACTTCTGACACGCTTAATGAGTGTAGCAGCCCCTCATTCCTGACCTCCCCAGCTCTGAGGGAAGCAGTTTGGGGTTCACTGGACATCCCCCAGAGTGCGGCAAGACAAGCAACCCACTGAACGGCTGGAGGGCGATAAACTTGCTTCTATTCGTGTGTGCGGAGACACAGCCAGCCAGAAGCCAAGACAATTGTGTTTTGGGGTTTTCTGAAATTTGTCTTGGCTCACTGGCTACGGGTTTTATTTCACTACCACATCCCAAACACTGCTGACATTCAAGTCACAGCAATTTAACACAAAATGACTGAGAAATAAACAGCGCATCAGCGGTGGTTTCTGATTTTCTCTCTGGCCATCCGTCCTATTAAATGTAACACAGCACCAGAGCATCTGCCATTGAAAGGGGGGAGGGGGCACATCTCCAAGACAGGGACAGTGTCGAACTTGACATGCTGTTGGCATCTGCAAGGCTAATTGTGTCAGCATCGGCTTATGTGACTTGGCCTTCACCTAACTGCTATTTGAGATCGTGCATACTGTCGGCCTGAGTGTTTGGGCCCCTTCTTCCCCATGGCAAATGTGGTAAAATCACAGTGGGGCCGGCCCACGGTGGCCACTTTTCTTGAATTGTGACAGACACGGGGTTTCTAAGTGTCTGCTTCCAAGTTTCCATCAGGCTCATAAAACCACACCTACACGGAAACACCTATTCTGTTTCAATTCCTCCATGTTTCTCACTCATCATGTGTGTAGGGCGTGCTGGGCGTTAGTGGTAAAATCCACGGCTGTGGAAGGGGACAGGCCAAGTGTCACTGCTGAGGTTGGGAGGGCCATTGATGGCGCTCTTCTCTGCCATTGTCTCATTCTTTAACACATATGGAGCTCTCTTGGTTTGGGTTCCTTCTTTCCTTCCCTCCTTCCTCCTCTCTCTCTCCATTTTTACCGTCTCTCCTTCCTTTGCTCCATGTTCTCTCTCTGCTCTTGCTTCCTTCTCTTCAACTTGTGCTTTGTTTCTCTCTACAATATCTAGGAGGCAAAAGAGTCATGATTTTGGTTCCTTAATGGCATTTAGAGAAGCCAATGATCCCACGGCCTAGTTCTCCACACACCTATTCTAGAATTCAGCAACTGTTCCCAACAAGGTCAACTGAAAAACTAACTAACAAACTAAACTCGGAAGTTTAGTATGTCATCCTTAATCTTTTCATGGATTAGAGGCACACTTTTAATCTTTTTACAGACTGAGAAACCGAGGAGTAAAATCTTTCCAGGATTACACCACTCATTGGCAAAATATGGATTAAAATGCACAGTCTTAGCCATGTTTGTCCATCCCTGCAAAGGGAGCATTCTTATCCCCAAACTTGAACATCCCCCTTTCCAGAAGCTCCTGCACTTTCCCTGCAGCCCTATAATGCTTCGTGTGGATTTTCGACGTGCCATTTAATGGGTGTAGCGGCTCTTTCTTAGGCTGCGAATCTTTCTCTGATCTTTCTAAAAGTACGGCGTGATGCATACTATGGCCAGTGCATGTCTGGTACGGCGGGCTTCTGCCTGTGTTTGCTGTAAGCTTCTTGCTTGTGGCCTCACTCCTTTGTCAGGCAATTGCCTAATTACTTTGAGGCGCTGTGCTGGTCTGTTCCTGCTCGGCCCTAAAGCTGAGCTAATAAACCGCGAGGCACACCCAGCTAGGATTGCAAGCTATTTACCAACCTCACCAAAGTAACATGGGCTATTATTATGAACGTATTAAATTCATGACTTGGGAGTGAGTAAATATAAGGAGGAATTGATGGTCTGGATTATCCAGTTTGGGAGAAGGAAAACAAACACGGCCAACATTCTGTCTCTCTGAAACTTACCACTGCACTTACAAACGAAGTGCAATGCCCGGCACCGGTCAGGACTTCTCTTGCTGTTGTTGGTACCTAGTTCCTCTTACCGCAGTGTGCTCCCTGAGATAAGACCAGACTGTCTCTTCCAGAATTCCTCGGTGACAGAGAACTCAAGCTTCAGGCGGATGGCCCCCTCCGATCTCTGGCGGCTCCAGTCACACCAAATCCCTCCCCTCTGCTGGGCTGAGATCTGCGGGCTTGTGGCTCTTCCCAATGCATCCAGTTCTGCTGCACGAGATGACTGACTTCCTTTCTGCTTGACTGCTCAGAAATTTGGAAGCCAGTTCTGAAGTCTCCCCACCTGTATTTCTTTCCTTTTCCAAGCAGACATCCTCACTTCCTTTCATTATTTTGCGTGAAAGCCTTTTACTTTTGTGGATGTTCTCCTCTTTGTTCCAATCTTAAAATCATATCCTTAGATCTGCACATAATTCTCAAGGCAGAACAGAGTAGAACTCTCACCTCCCTTACTATGGGAGTTACACTTTTATTAATGCATCCCAACAATAAATTATTCTCACTCTCTTTTGTTTTAACCTTTGCACTCATATTTTCTATGTGTTTTGAATGCATAATAAATTATAAGTGTTAGGTCTTCTCCATACAAACTATTTTACAGACGCTATTATCTTATGTCTTATACCCTGAGGCGCACACGTTTGTGTGTGTGTGTGTGCGTGTGTGTGCAAATTTTACAATTATTCCACCTCTCTTCAAATACCCCTGCTTATCTGACTTGCTTCCTCATTTCAGGTATGCTGAGATGGACTTGAAATCTGATTTGGCAAGCCTGTGCATTCGTTTGCTCAATGACATTGCAGAGGACAGAATCTTAACATCAGAAAGCTGCTTGGTATATATTTCATTCAATCCTCTAGAGCCACAGATCATGAACAAAGTTTCTAAAATTTGTTTGGGTGAATAGAGACCTGAGTCTGTACTAGAACTTCTTCCTTTGAGGTGTTTCCACTATGGCAGGCACCCCCGCTGTGCTGCTCACCTCTGTGGGGACAGCCAGGTCCACAGGAAGGGGCCCCTGGTGCCGCGCAGTCACACACTAGGGCCACAGTGAGGTGTGCCCAGTGGCACACGTTGTCCAAGGCAGATCAGCAGGCCAGCTGTGTCCTGCTGCAAATCACCAAGCAAAATGGTTCTGGAACCCGCCTCACCCCAGAATGCCTATCCTCTGTGAGTCAGCACTCTGAGATTAGTCTCCAAAGCTGCATGGAAGGTCTGCATTGTTCTTCGTGCTGAATGCTAGCCCTGAATCTCAAATATAACGAGGGTAGGGAGTAAGAATTGCTTTGAAGAGGTGTTTAGTTATCAGATATTCTTACGAGCATATTCTGAAGATGGTCATTCAGTACCTTGCAAAAAAGGATGGTGCTTTCCTTGGGCTGGCAGATGTACTCAGTAAGGGTGTGTACTCTTCCCGAATCTGTTTGCATTGGCAATGCCACTATGGGCAATTAAGATATGGGGCCATACAGGGATTATAGGAACCCAGATTAACTGTGGCATGAAAGCGTTCTGGAATGGAGCCGCGGGCGTTACGCTTGTTTAAAGAAATCGTGTTCCTTTGAGTGCTAAGCAACTTTCTCTTCCAGGTGGGGCCACCGTTTTGTGAGAGGAGACGAAACCTTCTTTACACTAGGAAATCTCCATTGCGGAACCAGCCGCAGCTGATTACTGTGTGTTTGAGGGTGCTTGTTTTTATCTGAGTGTCTGAGAGCAGGCCCGATGGTTTAGCCTCCATGTCATGATGTGGGGGGACAGAGGCTATAAAATATATGAAATGTAATCTGCTCTTAGGGACTTGAAACTGATGAAACTGCAAGAGCCAGGACCTGCAAAGAGTTCATCCAACACATCGCACTTGCTTTTGGACCCCTGCAAGACGGAAGATGCTGCAATTTTGAGAAGAGACAGAGAATTCTCAAGGGGGGACAAAAAGAGGTTCTCCTCTTTAGGAAGCCCTAAGCTCTGTCTTACAGGTAACTGTTGTTTTGGGTTTTTTTTTCCAGAAAACTCCAGACATCTTTCTGACAAAGGGTCAGAACTCAGGTGGTTTCTGCTCTATTGTCTCTGGGCTTTCTCTGCTCTATTATCTCACAGGCCATCGTGCACACGGCACAGGACAGATGCTTTTCCTTAGTCCCCAGTCAGTGGCTCTCCCGTACTTCTTCAAAAGCATTTACTAAGTCTCCCTTAAAGAAGAGCTCTTTGAATAACGCCAGTGCTTCTTAAACGTGTTAAGATGAAAGCAAACAGAAGTCCCAGCGAAGCAGCATGGCATGTTCTTAACCAGAATAAAAGAAGAGCACACCAAGGTAAAGAGATGGGAATTTACACAAAGGCAACAGAGGGCTATATACGTACATCCAAATGTACCTTAAAGTCAGTGGAATAACTTTTGCCATGTTAGGGGGAGTGGGTTACGCCGTTTTGGATGCCTATTTCTTGCCATTTTGCATTGAGGTCATTAAACGGCTTTTGAAATTGAGATATAACTGACATATAACATTATATTAGTTTCAGCTGTAACTTTAGACTATTTTAAAAGGCTAGACTACGTATCGGAAAGATCTCTCGGTGTCGGGGCACCTGGGTGGCTCAGTTGGTTAAGCATCCGACTTCAGCTCAGGTCACGATCTCACAGTTCATGGGTTTTGAAAGTGTCAAAGTCTGTGTCAATGTCTGTGCTGACAGCTAAGAGCCTGGAGCCTGCTTCCGATTCTGTGTCTCCCTCTCTCTCTGCCCCTCCCCTGCTTGTGCTCTGTCTCTCTCTGTCTCTGAAAAATAAATAAAAGTTAAAAAAAAAAAAAAAAGACTTCCCTGTGTCACAAAAGTGATAAGATAGCCACTTCTATCATCTCATCTGAATAAATTAATTTAGCCTTTGTGTGTGCAAGTGAATGAAAAGTTACCAATGAAGAGTTTGCACACTGCACAGCAGAGCACCATGGGATACTGGCCCGAGCACATTTACGGCCAGAGGAGTGTCAACAAGAAAACCTCAGTCGTTCCTCTTAATTCCTTGCAAGGGCTCTTAAACACCTTGAGAATTCTCTTTAGCAGGGAGTGAGCTATGTCATTGCATCTCTGTAGCCCTAGACCAGAGATCGCTGAGGGCCGGCAAGAGGTCTGCACACATCTATCAAGGAGCCCACTGGGGAGTTCCCTTTTAGACCTTACTGACCCGGATGCACGCTGGACCAGCACTGGGAGCCCCGACATTAGCACACTGGGGGGACGGGCACTGAGAACACAGACTCTGTACTGGGGGAGGAGTCTTTGTAACTTTCACAAGCACAGAGGCTAAGTCTGCTGCGTTCCCACTCTTGCGTCCTAGCTCTAGACCCAGGACAAGACCACGACTAGCACCTAACTGGTGCTCGCTATCGCAAAGCAGAAGGAAATGGAGCCTTTTCTCAATAAGCTAAGTCCCACGATGATACTGAATGCTAATCACACCTGCACAGGACCTGGTGCTTCACGATACACTTTCACCTGGATTACTTCCTTGGAACCTGTCAACCTGTCAGCGAGGTGGGGTTATCTCCATTATACTGCTGAGGAAACCACAATTCAGAGGCTGAATGGTTTTATTGAAAGGGTTCTCAGGGCTTCCTAGTGCTAATCCAATGCTCATCTTCTGACACCAGGCTCAGGAACTGCCTCCCCCCCACCATAAGATAAAAAGCAGCCACGGCTACTAAAGCAGGCTGGGAGGACAGACTTTGAGACCTCTGCCGCATTCCATCTTGAAGAGATACGGCAACATTGAAATAAACTCGCTGTCCTTTCAGCTGCTCTGATGCTCTGGGAAGAGCGGTTTGTCTCAGTTGTTACTGTGAATGGCAATTTCTAGTGCCCAAAGCACAATCGTCTTCCTCTAAAAGCACAGCAGCCTGAGGGTGACAGTGCAGAGAAGGGGCCCGGAAGGAGAAAGGGACTGATGTCCATTTCAGGCAGCCACCCCGGGGACCATGATGTATCAAGACCTCTGTTAACTGGTACTCTGGCAATGACCTAAAAATGAGACAGAGAGAAGCAGGAAGAGAGCCAGGCTCCCCAGTTTTAGCACAAGATGCACAACGTCTTTAGAACCCTCTGCTCTCTTCCACGGTGGGGGAGGGAGGAGACTGGACCACAGGCAGCAGCCACAGTGACCTTAACAAAGACTTAGAGGTACTTGTTGACCATCAGCCTCAATGACAAAATCATCTCTGAGAGTTCAAAGGGAGTCTGGGAGTGTGTGTGTGTGTGTGTGTGTGTGTGTGTCTGTATACGTTTTTTAAATGTGTGTTAATTTTGAGAGAGAGAGCAGGGGAGGGGCAGAGAGAGAGCAAGAGAGAGAGAATCCTAAGCAGGCTCCACATTGTCAGCACAGAGCCCGATGTGGAGCTCGATCCCATGAACCATGGGATCAAGACCTGAGCTGAAATCAAGAGTTGGACGCTTTACTGACCAAGACTCCCAGGCGCCCCTGTCACACTTTAAAATTTTCCCTCCGGATGTGGAGAGCAAGCTGTGAGTTCAATTCCCCAAGATGGCCTCACAGAGGCCACTCTGCTTAGACAGGCAATCAGTGCAGCCCAAACACAGATGGACTTCTGCAAACTCCAACTGATCCCTTTGCTATTTTTTTTTAAACCGATGACCATACATTATGGTTTTACTGTAGGAAGGAAGCTAGGGGACTCAAAACGGCAAATATGGCTTCTCTAGAACACTACTAGAACTATACCCTGTGTCTAATCTCCCACCCAGTGCTCTGTGGGTGCACTGGGTCTTCTAACTATGGGTTCTATTCTTGCAGAAGACGCAGATGTGTGGCTCTGTCCTTGGTGGGCCTTCCAGGCTGCATTCATTTTTTTTTTTTTTTTAAGTTTGTTTACTCATTTTGAAAGAGACAGAAAGTGTGAGTGGGGAAGAGTGAGAGAATGAGAGAGAGAGAGAGAGAGAGAGAGAGAGAGAGAGAATGAATCACAAGCAGGCTCCATGCTATCAGCACCGAGCCGGACGTGGGGGTCAAAACTTTCAAACTCTGGAGGGGTGAGATCATGACCTGAGGCTAAGTTGGACCCCTAAACAGCCGATGAGCCCCAGGCTGCATTTTTCTATGAAGAATAACACTGATCAGCTGGGTGAATAAGGGGCTGGGGTAACAGGAACTTCATGGTACGTTCGGCACCCTTAAATATCTTGGAGAAAGATGCCAGAACACTAAAAGTACTTGAGAGAGAGAGAGAGAGAGCGAGCGAGAGAGAGAGAGAGAGCAAGAGCACGCCAGCATGGAGTCAGTACTATTTTCCCAGCCTTTAATCAGACCACCTTTTCTCCCAAGTCCAGGGCGGGTAAAGGGACGTGAAAAGGTCAGTGGGAATGGGTCTCAAGCAGTGCCCACTTAGGCTGTGAAGGGGTTTAAGGTGCATGATGAGGGAGTGGCTTCCAGAAACGAGACCAAAGAGGACGCAGTACAGTTTCTCCGCAGACCTCTCTGTGGCGCATCGGCAAACCCCCCGGGGCTCAGGTCCCCCGCGCCAAAGTGGACGTTGGGCTTGGATTCCAGGCTTCCATCTAAGGCCGGGAGAACCCCCACCTCCCACTGAGGTTACGGGGCTTAGCTTAGAGAGCTCGCACTCTGCTACAGCTTGGCTCGCCTCTTCTGGCAGGTCAGGCACACGGGGCTAAGCACACTGGCCTCCATTCCTTACCATCCCCCCTCTCAGTCTCCAACCGCCCAAGTCTTCACAGTACCTTCCCATCACCTCAAAGAGAGCTTCCTGGCATGTCTGGCTTTGTACCCGGTGATGCCAGCGTACCTTCCCAGCTTCACGGGCACTCTGCCATCCGTCCCCCCACCCCCTCCCCGCTCCGCCCCTGCCACAGTAGACTCTGCCCTAAATGCACCTGTTACTTCCAAATCTGCCAGATGCCGACACCCCCCCACCCCCACGCCCCTGCCGTGCTACTCCTTCTCCCAGAAACCCTTTACCTTTGGCAAATGCTACTCATTCTGGAAGGCCCAACCCCGGTGCCAGCTCTTTCAGTGCAAAATCGATTTCTCCCTTCTTTGCGCCCCCACGGCACTGATCATATCGTATGTCATAGTCACCTCTTCACTTTTGTTTACCCGGTAAGATGTGAGCAGCATGAGAGCACGGACCCGGGCTCACTTCTGTTTTCAGTGTGCTCATGCCAACTCTTGCCTCTTAGAACTGCGGTGAAAGTTTAGTAGATAAAATAATGAATAGGAGCATAACAAGTAGCCAAGAAATGCAAGGCTGTGTTCTAAATGGCCATCCGGAGTGCAAGGAGGAAACCTGTATCCACCCTTGGAGACTGGTGTCAACAAGACTCTTCCAACCAGGAACAAAGAAGAGGTCCCATATGTCACATCTGCAGCCCTATCACAAACCCTGGGGCTGGGAGCCATGCTTGTCTCTGCCTTCCAGAATCAAAACACACATGCTCCGCGCAGTCCTCGGATCTGCTCTTGCTGTTCAGTTTACAATGGTGAGAATCAGAGACCTGTGGGCACAGGGGAGCCTGATTCAGCAGGATGTGTCTTAGAAGGCCACTCTCGGATTCACCAGATTTGCCGACCCCCTGGCTTACTCCCATGTAACCCAGGTGTAGACAGAGACTCCTAGTGACTCTGCTATCGAAAGTGTCCACATTCACGTATCCCTTACAAAACGCGTTCTTGCACATTACCTTTTGAAAGCTAGTGACATCTCAGGTAAGTGCCGTCTTGCTGACCGTGTCTGCTCTGTGCTAGATCATTCCCACCCCTTGCAGCTCCCAGGGTATAAATGAAAGGACCGAGGTGTATGGCAGACAAGTCACTTATGCAGACAGCCAGAACCGAGAAGGGGCTAGAGACCACAAACCAAGTCTTTCTGTCCCCAAGTCCACACTCTTTCCGTGGTCCTACGTCGGTTTCCGATAAAGGTCTGCTCCGTCGTCCTTTAAGGACCAAGGGGTGGACAGTCCCAGAACAGCCCAAGCTCAGTCAAGGCTTCTCTGGGTCGGAGCCACCCACAGGAAAAGCTGGTAACTTGGGAGGAGTCTTATGACAAGATTCAAGGAGAGATGGCAGAACCAGGTGGCCTTTCAATGGCAACCACCCTGGTGACTTGGACACTGTGCTGAAGCTTAGCAAACAAGCCTGGTACTAGCAGTTTGAATGTTCAGTTTTCCTAAAGAGGACAGAGGGAGAGTCAGACATACCAAGAGTTCAGGGACTGAACTCATAAACAGCCTCATTTAGATTTTGAAGGAGTCGCTCTGAGGTCTGTGTCCCTGCCCCTGGTCACCAGCAGAGGACCCATTTTGTGTGTGATGGGTAAGCTCCTGATCCAATGGAGCCTCTTGTAACTAAGTGGGGAGACTCTGATCTTCGTCTCGACATAGGGTTTTATCAAAACACTTCAGTAAAAACTCCTAAACCATATGGGGAAGAGGATGGGTGGTTTATGCCAAGGACTATCACTTCTTAGTAAGAATTCCCATTTGCTTCTGAAGCTGTGTTGCCCTGGGGACGACCCCATAGCCTCTCTGTGCCTGCTGCACTTGTGACTAGTTCACGGGGCTCCAGTTAGGCTCCAATATGATGATGATTGCGCAAGTGTTTTGTCCAATGCAAAGCGACAAATAAGCGTAAGGTGGCACAGCTGTACCTAAACTTATTTTCCACTGTCCCTGAAGAACAGGCTATCCACACACAAGGAAGTCATTCACAGATAACAAGCATTTGCTTATATCACCTTATCGAGTCCCCTGGAAACAACTTTTGAGATAGATCTCTCGATTTGCAGATAAGGAAACTGAGGCCCAGAGCTTGAAACCGGAAAGTACTAATAAGCAATTATCAAACCCAGATCCTGACTCCCAATGGGTGTCCGTCCCACTCACCACATCACATGGGAAGGGTTCGTGCAGATTTCAATGAAGAGAACTCAAGCCACCCCCAGGATGGTTATGCGCGATCCCTGTGACAGCAGTCACACTTGGCATAGGGCTCGGCCTGCACCTGGGCAGCCTCGATGCACCTGCAGCTAACTACTGTCTGTTCTCCCAGCTTCACTGACTGGCCTGTATTACAGGTCACCCTCGCAGGTCACAGGTCAACCTAAGCATCCATTCTCAACAGAATTGAGTTTTTCCTCTTGTCCCTTTTTGAGCAGACCCTAGGTATGGGACTATCCATGGCCCTTGAGCTTAAGGAGGGAGGAGGTGAAGGGGCACCTGGGTGGCTCAGTCAGGTAAGCATCTGACTCTGGACTTCAGCTCAGTTCATGATCTCATGGTTCGTGGGATAGAGCCCCATATCAGGCTCTGTGCTAATAATGTGGAGCCTGCCTGAGATTCTCTCTCTGCCTCCCCTCCTCTCTCTTTCTCTCAAAATAAATAAAATAAAACTTAAAAAAGAAAAGAAAAAGGAGGTAGGAGGTGAGGTGAAGCAGACACATGGTAAGTCCACTGCCTGCAAAGTCAGCCTCTCAACACGGAAAGGGCCAATAATAATTCCAGCAGCTGGTACTCTCTCCGTTAAGCCTCACAAGGAATCTACCAGGTATATACCAGGTATCTATTTTCATTCCTATTTGCAGATGAGGACATTAAGGCTTAGATGGATTAAATACTGTGTCCCTGGTCACACAAGTAGTCAGTGGCGGAGGCAAAGAAGCGTCTGACAACAGACTTCTGGTAGAGCGTTACTTCGGAAGGTAACACCAGCCCGTGTTACACATCATCCGGCTCACAACAAATAATGGGGTATTTAACGACTTTGCTTTTCTCAGCTTTTCAAATACCCCACATACCTGCAACGCTTTTCCATGTCAAGTTTTTCTAATTCTGTTCTAACACACATAAGGTATGTTGATTATCTACATGAAAAGGTAACTTTTAATCCTATAAACCAATGAATAACAAGATACTATCATTAAAACTAAGAAAAATACCCAACGATATTTCATTCCTTTTCTCTTATATTCTTCTGCTTCTTCTTTTTAAGAATTAAGATGTTCTAGAAGAGGAAGAGGGGAAACCCCAGCAAATTAGTTTATAGGACTTAAAAAACTTTCTCTAGATCTCATCTCTACGCAACTGAAACAGCACCACAGAATTGTCACGTGTGGCAAAACACCATGAAGCCAAAATGAAGGAAAGGGCAGAGGAAAGACATTCTTGGTCATTTCACAATTTTCGGGATGCTCCAGAATGTGGTACTTTTTTGTCAGTACGTGTTGACTCTCTACCTTTTCAGGTGGAGAAATCCAAAGGCAATACTTTTCATTTAAAAATGCCTTTCACAGAAAGTTCTTCAGAAGCCTGTGGTTAGTTCTGTTGCAATTTCTAATTCCTTGAAACCTGACTCATGAAACACCACCAAACTTTGTGAGTCCTCTGACATGCAGTTTTGTTCAAAGTCATCAGTAAAAATCTCCCAAGCATCACAGTTAGAGGGATGAGTGGTTTCTGCAGGATTTCCGAGTTGCCTCTGAAGCCAATAAGAGCCTGCGACTCCCCTTCCTGCATGTCACCTGCTTTCCCACCAAAAAGAAAAGGGACCTCCGAAGGACAAATTAACACTCCTGTCATTGCATTTCAGGATGTTCTTGTGTTTTTGTTCATGCAGATTTATATTTACAGTGGATGATATGCTTTCTAGCCTTGCATTCTGAAGCCTTCTAAAGATCATGTTTAATCCCAGGATTAAACAGGGAAAAACCAGGGATTTCAGATTCTGTCTAAATGTGAGGTTCTTTTGCGCTCACAGTGTTCCAATTAAACCCGTGTTTACATCATAAATCCAGTTCTGCAGCTTTCCTGGAATATCCACAGGCAGAATCCAACGGTTTAAGACTCCTTCATAGTTTTCCTTCCTCCTGGTTGAGAATTGCCTTTCCGTTCGCTTTTCACTCTTTGCCGCAACCCTTCTGTAACATCTAATGTTTAATGTAAAGCCCAATCATTTCCAAGAAGACTCTAAAAGCAACTTACAGTAGGTTTGTGTCATATTACAACTTCCTCACCCCCATAAGCATTTATTTCCAAAAACTGAGAGAGTGACCGAAAGACAGACACATGTCACACCTCTACACACCCCCAGTGCTCAGAAAGGAATGTTCATGAAGATGGGAGCTCTCCCAGATACTAGAGGTAGCCGTTTGACATTGGTCTCGGCATGGTTTGGGGAGCCGGGGCGGATAACTCTAGTCCTCCTCTACCTAATCCCGACTCCCTTATCGCTGGCTGCTTTGCTACAGACATGTCACTCCAGTCTCTCTTACTCAACAATGGATTCAGTTTCCTGTGTCCAGATGTTCAACAGGACTCAGTGGTACTGTGAAGCCAGGAGAGAAGAAAAGCTGACTTGCTTCCGAGAAAAAACCTGACTACCTACTTTGATTTGGAAGTGAACCCAGGTGCTCACAGCCAGTCCCTGGATCAGTCCGGCATTGGCAAGAATGAGACCTCTGACGTTTCAAGTTCTGTCTCCAAGTGCACGTTCCCTGTGCTGGGGTGGGGGTGGGGACGTGGTTCCTCCACAGACAACACTACCTAGGGAACTTCATTTCACACCTTTACTTTTATAATTTTTCCATCTTCGGCTAAAAATACTGCTTTTTGAGTGAGATTCGACCAAAGCAGAATCCCCCAAAGCAACAGGCACAGTGGCGGAATAAAGGCTCTTGCAAGGAGCCTCAGGGCCTTCTTGGCTCTTCTGTTTATATTTCCAGCCTCACTGGAAGACAGCCCTGAGCACTTTGGAGTGGGCGTGAGGGTGGGGGTGAGGGGCTGCTTCTCCGGCCTTGGCTCAATTTACAGACGCTGCACCACCCCCCCCCCCACCTCTGCCAAATTACAGCTATGTTGAGGGTCCCAATGGCCGAAATGCCCATCTGGTAAAGGCAGAAAGAACTAGAGCCAGCTTTCACCATCTCCTTTTGCTGACCTTGGGGATCCTGTCCCCATCTGCTCATCAGACGAAGTGATAGTGAAACTAAAACATGGAACGTTATACACGTATTTCTCTGGGAACAATGCTGCTCCCTTGATTTGACAATAATGGTCCTCCGCTCCAGCCTGCAGCTCCCTACTGGTGCACACGTGTACACACACACACACACACACACACACACACACACACCCCTAATAACAGTATCTCATTTACCAGCTCTGTTTACTGACATACAGGGTTTAGGATGGGCTGTCTGCCTCAAGCCCCTTCGCTTTTCGGAATGTCACAGAATGCTGTGCCTGCCCAGAGCTTTGGGGTTTGGTTTTGTTCACAACCTTGGCGCCGACGCCTAAAGAACTTTCTTGCTTTATCACAAGGAGACTGAGGTTTTGTGATTCAGCAGGCCCCGGAGTTGGCTCCTGGCTTTGCCACTGAAACGCTGGCCTTGGGAAAAATCTCTTAACTTTGTTAGGCCTCAGTTTCCTCAATTGTAAAATGTGACAAACACCCATGTTGAAGGGTCGTTGGGAAGGTCAACGGAGGGGCTCGTCTGACCCTGCTGGGCTGCTCTTATGTTCTTAACCAGTTTCAATGGGAGTCAAAACATGGACAGACCTTGGAACAGAACCTGGCAGAATCCACTGCACCCTGGAAACTGCACTCTCCCATCTGTGAAATGGACATGACACGGCGTCTCCCTCAGAGCCAGGAGGGGGAAGCAGGATTGTGAACCGAGCCCGGCACACGGCCAGCACCCCACCACGTGGGCTGGGCCTCTATCACTTTTTTCCTGGACTCCAAGCGCGCCAGCAGAATGGCTGTCTCTGGCAAATGTTTGCTCACCTTCCCGGCTACCTACTCATTCAGAGGTTCCCCTGGACGCCCAGCTCCCTTCCCGGCGGCCTGCCCCACCTCCACTCTGCTCAGCTCCCCTCCTCATCTCCAGACGAAGCAAAAATCTGGTAAATATTACACTTACAAGGTAACAGGTCTGGAATGCTTGGCATCCCGGCCCGAGTGCTGTTGCTTGTCGGCCCCAGACACGTATATGCTGCAGCCCAGGGCCAAACGACATTTGGCTGCTTTGTGCAATTCAAATAAAGATATTAAAAATCCTCCAAGTCTATAAACATTTGTACCGTTTGCTAATCAAAGGGCTTCGTTTCTTTCTTTCTTTTTCTTAAAGCCATCTGAAGAGCACTTGGCATGCGGAATGCTCTGCTTAGAATGCAAGGGACACTGCGTATATGCGTGCCCCATAGGTTTACAAAATATATGCATGATTTATATATTCTAGTCCAGGTGGAAGTTACTTCCAGAGTGGACTGCCTGTCCCCCAAACAACAGTCCGAAGCAATTTTCATTCCGGAGTTGGTCACAGACAAAGCCACCGCTTTTGGGTCACATGATCTGAGCTTCTAATTCATGGAGGTAACAGCTATGGGGGTATGTGTCCTGTCCTGTCCTTACCACTTAACTACTATTGATCTTGGGCAAGTTATTTAATCTCTCTCTGTGCCTTGATTTCCTCCTATGTTTAATAGAGACAATAATAGTACCTATCTATTATTGCCAGGAACAAATGAACCAGTATCTCTGAAATGCTTAGAGAAGTCCCTGTAGTATAAGAGGCACTACATAAATATATGTAATAACTATTACTGTCATTGCCGCTGCTGTTATTATTGACCAAATACCAAGCGTAAATAAAAGGCAGAAGATAAAGGTCCTAGCAAAGGGTAACCTGTTCCTTAAGTCAAAGAAGTTAAATGCAGTTGGACTTAGTAGGGCCTCCTTTCTCCACTAACACCAAGTAGAGGAAAGTAGTCACATTAGATTATATCATAGCGAGTGACTTAAATTTGGACTTTACCAATTCAGATGTCAGAACTGAACTTCTCTTGGTCATAAAAACAGAAAACAATACCATTTTCTTTCTTACTTTTCAGTTTCTTATTTATTTATTTTTGAGAAAGAGAGAGAGAGAGAAAGGGAGGGAGGGAGAGGCAGAGAGAGAGGGGGACAGAGAATCCCAAGCAGGCTCTGTGCTGTCAGCACAGAGCCCAACGTGAGGCTCCAACTCACAAACCGTGAGATGATGACCTGAGATGAAACCAAGAGTCAGACACTTAACCAGCTGAGCCACCCAGGTGCCCCTAACCTCAAAACTTTTATTTTTATTTTTATTTTTTGTTTTATTTATTTCTAGGAGAGAGAGAGAGAGAGAGCGAGCGTGAGCAGGGGAGGGTCAGAGAGAGAGAGGGAGTCACAGACTGAAACAGGCTCCAGGCTCTGAGCTGGCAGTCAGCACAGAGCCTGACGCGGGGCTCGAACCCACGAACCGCGAGATCATGACCTAAGCGAAAGTCGGACACTTAACCGACTAAGCCACCCAGGCGCCCCCCTAACCTCAGAACTTTTAAATAAAACCTCCTCCCAGATGGCCACCTTGAGAAAGCACATGAGAGGTAGCTTTGAGGCGTAGGTAGGAAGAAACGGGCAACATCTTCCTAAGGATAAAGCAAATGCCGCACACTCTCTTGATCTGCTTTTACAATTAAGGTAAGAGTGAGGCCCTGCTTCCCCTGTGGGTGACAGAGGTCATGTTTCAAGGACAGCTCCAGCCAGCTGGCAGACACCCCTCTGGCTCACTGGCCCTGGAAGGTGCTGCTTGAGCGGGTGACGGCCACAGGCCCAAACAGCAAGCAGGTGAGGGTAACCTCTGCAGCCCTTTCTGCACCTGCTTCTCTCTTACCCTTCTCGTCCCCTGCTGACCCCCAGTACATCCCTCCTAGTACATCCACAACTCTTGCTGTTCGTTCAGGTCCCTCCTGTGTAAGAAAGAGAAGAGAAAAGCACTACAACATACACAATGAATTAGAACTAAGGAGATGGTGGCTAACGGGGGGCCTTATATCAGGATTCAGGTTACCGCGGGAACAGGAAGAAGCCAGTTATAGTCAGAGAGACGGAAAGAAGGTCTGGGACCTCAGACCGCATCTTTTGGAGGCATCTATCTTGCATCCCCATGATGTGGGGCAGACTCTCTCTCTGGCCACAGCCAGCCAAGGTAGAGGAGAGGCCTGGGCCGCCGAGGGTCAGCGGGGCCAAGCTATGCCACAAAGGTGCAGGCACCGAGCACCAGAACAGGACTTCTGTTCTTTGTACTTGAAGAAGCCTAGGTCTCTCTCCATATAAAGCATATTAGGGGGAGGAGCACTGAGCTGAATGAATCACAGCACTGATCTGGGGGTGGGGTTGGTGGGGAGGGACGTCCTTGTGGTTAACCGCATTTTACTGGGGTTTTTATTGATTGCAGTTGTATTGAAAGAGACATGACTCAGACATACCATATCCGAAGCCACGTATAGCACTCGGTTCTAATGGAATTTCAGTGTATGAGAACGTCCCGAACTTGCACTATGAAACCTGAAAAGCTTTGCTATCAACATAGACCTTGTTTGCTTCCGTCCTTTAACAGCTGAGGAATAGGCTGATGTTTTTCTATTTCCCTTCTCACTGTAAGGCTGCGGCTATTCTGCTCAGGTGCACACACTCTTCTGTGTACAAGTACCGATGGCTTCTCTTAAAAGGTGGTTTCGTTAACCAACCACCTTGCCTCTGGGCTTCCGTTGTCCTTTGCTCATAAATATTATTCAGCAATTCTCTATTATTCGGCTTTGCAGAGGGCTGTCAGGTTTCAGATTACAAGCTCGCTGAGGGCAGATATAATACAACAATAACACTTAAAAAAATTACAACGATAAAAGTAACATGGCTTGTCTTGAGGGGCATACCATCTGTCATGTACCCCGCCGGGATTATCCCATTTTGGTGGAAGATGAGAAACTGAGGTTTAAAGAGGAAACATGCCCAACTCAACGCAGGGAACTAGAAAGAGTGCCACCTCGACTGTACCCGGCTTATGTGACCCCCGCGTTTTCCTCTGGGCCCCGTGCACTGCCTCTTGCAGGAGGGACCCATCCTTTTTTTTTTTAAATATTTTTATTTATTTCTAGGAGAGAGAGACAGAGACAGCGTGAGCAGGGGAGGGTCAGAGAGAGAGAGAGAGATACAGCCTCTGAAACAGGCTCCAGGCTCTGAGCTGGCAGTCAGCACAGAGCCCGACGCGGGGCTCGAACCCACGAACCGCGAGATCATGACCTAAGCGACAGTCGGACGCTCAACCGACTAAGCCACCCAGGCGCCCCAGGAGGGACCCATCCTTACACATCTCACTTTTTATCCACCTGTGTGTTTCAGGCACCGAGCCCTGGAAGCAATATATGCTCAGTAAATATTTACCGAATTAAACTGTATAAAACAAAATTTTCCACCTCAGTCTTTCCAGGAACAAGCCAGGAAGGGATGAAAGAGACACAACAAGGAAGGCAGATGTACCCACTTGGTGGGAGAAATAGGTACCGACACACATAGTCATTTCAGGCAAGTTTTGAGCGCTTCACCCCTTCCAGGGAAGACAAAGAATGTCACCCTGCCTTATTTACTTCCATCAATTTTTAAACAATGTCTCTGATATTATTTCCTCTTACAAAAGTTGCTAGCACTTTTTAAAATTCTTTTCATTGACTTTTTAAAAAATGCTTCTTGCCTTTCTCAATGTATGGAAATTGGGTATTAAAAACATGGGCTGGAATTTATGGTTTCCTGATAGTTCTCCGGATACAAAAGCTAGAAAGTGACGATTTCACTGATGACCCTGAAATGAATGAAGGGATGCATGAATGAAGATGGTCTATTTAGCCCCTACCCTGTGCAAGTTATTTTTAGGTATGATTTTCTTTTTTTGAAGTACCATTAAGAAGGAGATTTTTAAAAATTAGTTCTCCATTTAGAGAAAAGAAAGATGAGGCTCAGAGAAGGTAGCTGACTTGCCCAGTATTACACAGTTAGGATTTTATCCGGGTCTCTTTTATGCAAAGCCTGTATTTTCTTTCTATTGTATCACAGACTAAGTGTCACACTCAAGAGTCATCTTTGGCTCATGTATGAGTCACTTTCTTGGCTTTATCAACCATAGGTTAGGATCAAAAAACCAAAGGCTGACATCTTCACAAGTTTAAAGGAAGGGACCACCGTCTGTTACAACAAAGCAAAAGAAACAGAGAGGCCCATTATACGAACCCGTCTGTCTAGACAGATGACTAAACAGGGGTCCCTCCAGGGTTAGACTTGAATTTCCTCCGTTCAGCCTGTTGGATATTTAGCAATAAAAAAAAGGAAAAAAAAAAAAAAAAAAAGAAAGGAGAAAGAAAAAAAGGCACCGCTTAAAGGCTGCAGTGCTAATCCGTCCCCTAAATACGCTACCCGGAGAGCAGTTTAAAAGTCATTCCCGGCAGCGTGCATGTGTTAAAGTTTCAAGCAGAAATCAGATTGAGACAAGAAGAGCCCTAAAAAGACTCGTGCTGTCTGGCTAAAGACCCAAGAACACAGGCCTCGCTGTCCCTTTATAACTCCAGTGACAGCAGTTAGAACTCGCAGAGGGACCAGGGCGCAATCCAGGTGCCCTTGGAGGACTATCACGGCAAGACTGCACCGAGGTGGGGCTTCTCCTCTTTCACACGGGCTGGCTGGCAGCTGCTCTGCCCTGACGTGCTGTGTCCTGGGGACTCTGCACTTTTTCTAACTTAGAATATGAAAAATGCTACTGCCAGCTGAAGCGTCTGGATCCTTTCATCAAGGCCAAGGGAGATAAGCAGAGGCTGCTGATGTTTTTACGCCTATTAATGTTGCCATGCTTTGTGTACAGAAAGGTCTCCCAGGTAGGCAATTAGGAGCTGGCTACCAGACTATGCGGCCCCAGGCAGACACTGGAAGCTTACCACTTAACGAAGCCCTTTCTCATCTCCCAAGCAAACCTTCGCAACACGCAAGGCGCTATTTCAACCATGGCCCATATTTGCAAAATAATTTCACTCCCTCATTTAACAACTATTTACTGGGTGCCTCAGCCTACAACACCCTTTCATACGTGTGGGGACAGATAGGACTGCCAAGAACAGGTGACTGGATGTCTAGGGCCTTAGTCTGGTACCATTCTGGACTTTTAACAGGCATGGAAGGCTAAACGCAGTAGTGTACGTAAGTACTCAGATTTCCCAGCCTGCAGAAAAACAACGCCGATAGCCACAAAGAGGTTTGTTCTAACCAAGGAACAAAATGAGAAAAGCCCAGACTTTGTATGACACACTCCAGTGATTCCACGGTGTGAAGAGTGGAACTCCACGGAGGCACCACACTCCGTGGGAGTTCACGTCAGAAGAAACCCTTTCCGTTCCTCAAATGGGGAACACAGAACACAGACGAGCCCAACTCAGAAGTCACCACCTAATTCCCACTTCCATGTTCAAGCCCTGGGGTTCAGCTGCCTGCCTTGAGCTTTCCTAGGTTTTTAGGAGTGAAAGACTGTATTTAAGGGAAAAGAAGAAAGACATCCAAACATATCGGTTTTTTCTTTTTTTCAGAAAAGAACAATTTCTGAATAACATAGACACATATTATTCTCAGTGAATGCTCCTTTTCTGACATCTCATCCCTTCATCCAAAATTTTATATGTAAGTGTGTCATCTCAGGGGCCTGACTGATAGCATGAGCTTTGGAATCAGATAGACCAAGTTCAAGTGCTGGCTCTGTCACTCATTAGCTGAGTGACTGTTGGGAAATTCCATGATGCCTCTAAGCCTCGGTTTCCTTACCTATCAAATGGAGAAGGATAATTGTGTTTATCTAATAAGGCCAATATGGAGATTAGCATGGTGCGTAATGTAGCTATTCGAGAACTGATGGCCAGTGTTACCATTATTTTTCACCTTATTGTTACTAAAGACAGAATCTGCCCTCTCCCTCTACCAATACGCCTACTCAAAATATATGCCTTTTCTTCATGCAGAAATTCACTCAGACAGAAAATCATAGCTTTAACAAAAGCTATGGAAAGCCCCAAAACAGAGGTTCTGCACTCTAGCTGAACATTAGAAACACCTGTGGTTCTTTGGAAAACTGAAGATTCCAGTTCCTGCCCCACCCCCACGCACCAAGTCAGAACTTCCGAGGTGGCCCCCCGGCATGTTAAGCGGCCCCCAGGTGACTCAGTACACAGCGACGCCAAGAACCTCGGAGCTAGAGCCCACGGACAGCGACAATCAATGCTTCCAGTGAAAGGTCTGAGCACGGCGCTATCTGAAGTCCATGGCCAAGTCCCTGCCACTGCATCAGCGAACTTGTAGGCTAGCTGTCCTTGGTGCCCCCCTGACTCCCTTCTGCAAAGACTGCCCTCTCCCGCACACTCACACTCAAGTCAACAAGCGCCGAAGCCCCGTGGCCACAGTGCCAGAGAAGCCCCCCTCCCGCCCGTGGCCGGTGGACGAGGTGAGCAGCAGTCTGGCAAAAACAAGCCCCACTGACCAGGAACCCAGAGACGCGAGCCCTGCTGCCGGCGCAAACGCACACGAGTCAGCTCCCCTGCAGAGCAAAGGTACGATCCAACTGAATATTAGAAAAACGTGGCCTGACCATTTCGATTTCAGAGGATCCAAGCCCAATTTTGACTCGCGTCAGCGGACAAAGTTCACATTCGGCAAAACAGCCCCGGCAGCTGCACCGCGCACACAGCGGCCCGATTCAGCGACACAGATGTCCAGCCGCGCGCAAAACAATGCTGTCATTTTTTGTGCTCTTTCCCACCACTGACCTCGAGGGCAGGCTGGAAAAGCTCGTCATCTGCCGCTACGAGGGAGAGGACGTGGAGGTGATTGTGAGCTCACGGGATCAGGCCACCGAGCTCGCTCAGGGGTGGTGAGCAGGGATGGGCGGCCGTCCCTGTGTAGAGAGCCACATGAGGGACTCCCCGTGCCAGCGGGGTCACTCTCCACTTGCTCACTGAACAAGCGGGAAGGAGCAGGAGTCTAAGCAGCCTACCTGCTAGGTCACTGTCAGGAGACCAAGGTTCAGGTTGGACAGGATTCTAGGGAACCACGCGGCACGTGACGTTTAAATTGTTAAACTGGCATGGGACTCACGCGAGAGGAAAGAAATAGAAAACTCATGCTCCCTCCAGCAAACAGTTACACATCTTGTGACTTATCCTCTCCTGGAACGTAGCCCGGGTCTTAGAGAGGACAACGTCTATCAGATACTGCTGGGCATGTCAGGACCGCGGTGGCAGTCTGAAACCCTGAGGCTACGGGATGTCACGACAGGTCTGGGAGGTAAGCTCGAGTGTTAGGGATTTTCGGACATACATAAACGTCACATAACACATCAGGGCTTCCCTCATAAACCCCATACTACTGACTGTGCTGTTTACACCCGATAAAAGTGGAGAATGACATTTATGTCTGTCTTATAAAGTCAACCTACTAATTACTCAGTAAATATCCATGATAAAAGTCCCCATAAATCCACAGAGAAAGCAAGACTGTGAATCCAATCATGTCACATACACGATACAGACAGTTTTTAACATGAATGAAATCTTTCTTCTTTCCCCAACTCCTCCACCTACACTGTGGTAAATGGTATCATTTGTTCCAAATGTCTGCCCTCTCCCCTGGGCCCACGGCCCCCCAGGCCCCCACCTTTGTTCTCCCTTCCTGTGCTATAGAAATCAGGTGTGGCCAAAGGGACATGGGCAGGGGAAAATGGCCACATCTCCTGGTCCAGCCAGGATGTCACCATGCCCAGGTTGAGAGGCTGCTCCCTTAAACGGTCCCAGAAGGAAGATGTCATCGAGCAGAGTCACAGTCAACCCACAAATCCTTAGAATATGAGCGAGAGATCAATTTTGGGGGTATGCCATTGAGAGGAAGAAGAAAGCTCTAGATAGTGACCTTGAGCCTCTAAAATAATGCCGTATTCCACAGAGTCCCATTATACCACAGCACATCACAGTATAATGGCTTTTATACGCAACAGCAAATGATGTCTTCTGAATGTATCACCTTTGGATAAGAAATACTGGATATAAAAATCTTAGCCCCCAGGCTCAGTATTTCCAAGTGGGTCTCCTTAAGGAATACATCAATTTTTTCAAAGACCATACCACGTGCTCCGCTATTCTGTGATGCATTAAGACGGTGGTCATGCAAACTCAGAGAGGAAGAAATAACACAAAACGGCAAACCTTTCCTTCCAGAAAGCATACACAGCTTCCTATTGCTGCTTGAGGACTGCCAAACGGCAATTTCAAAGGCTGTCTCTCAAGCAGCAGACATCACCTCCTGCAGGAAGAAATCTGTCACCTTTCCAGGACAAGCTAAGCAATCCTTGTGACCCATCAGGCCCCTTAGAATCAACCAAAATCTACTTGGTTTTGTTGGGTTGGCTTGGTCTGCCTGACTTCCTCAGTCAGTTCCAGGCTTCCTGAGGACAGGCCCCACGTGCATTCCTCCATCTGTTGGCTGGCCTCGCATAACACCTGGCCCACGGCAGACTCCATAGATCGTTCTCGTACAGATGGATGAAGGAATAAGATCGACACTCCAGTCTTACTGTTCAAAACTTAGAAGTTAGAAAGCAAACTCTGGCCCAGCAGAAATGCTTTTCGACGAATAAGAGACATAGTTTTGCAAATTCCCTGGCTTATGACCTCATTTCAAAGTTTAGGCAAAAGCGCGAGGCACATCTGGACAGATCCAAATATGCTTCTAAGCCCGACTTTCTCGTTTACACAGGGAAAGGTAGTTTGTCATTCCTTCGGGCCAATACTTCATCACCAATGAGTTCCGTGCCCCGAGTCCCTGGCCACTGAGTCAAAGACGCATGTGAAGAGGCATCACAGGAAGCATGAACTCTAATTCTGCCCTTCCACACTTGTCAGCACAGATGGGAGACCTGAGAGGTTCTCCGAAAACACAGATCGCTTCTTCCCAGAAAGGAAGGGCAGGTGAGTTGATGATAACTCGGGAATATTCATTTAAAACATTAAAACCAGACCACATGTTGCATACAGAACTCATGGTAGCCTGCCTATCAGATTATTTTTAAAGAAAGAATTTTCAAAGAATTTCCTTGAAATTCTGGGTATAGTGCAGTTTCACGTGGAAATGCAGCCGCCAGATGCCATTGAGATGAATTACGCAGACCTCCTCTCTGGACTTCACGCTCCTACGTCAGTCGCTCTGTGGACTATTCTCAACTTAACAGCCACCAGGACAACCCTGACTAAAACCACCCTCCTCCCTCTTTTACTCAGAGGAAAAGCCACGGGCTTTATGAGGGCCTCCCGGGCGCTACGTGACCTGTCTGACACCATCTCTCTAATCTCCTCTCCTAGGACACTTTCGATAATCCTTGAACATGACCAGAGCGGCACTGGCTGTCCTCTTTGCACCCTTAAGCAGGTGACTTCGGCTTAAATGCTACCCTCTTCATGAACCCTTCCCTGCCGAGCTGAAATTCCAACTCCCTTCTCCATCCCCAGCCCTGTTCCACGTTTTCCCTTCCAACATTTTCAAATTGTGCCATTCTTATTTAACTTTCTAAATTAATTATGTGTCTTCCTCGAAAATGGAGACTTTTCTAAGGAAAAGCTTTTCTTGCTGTTTTATTCACTGATAGTATCTATATACCTAGATCGGTGCCTGACCCACGGCAGACACTCAGGAAATACTGTGGAATGAACTAATGTATTCTAAGAATGTCCTGTTTTTACCTGTGTCTTCCCACAATCTCTGCATGCATGTGACATTTACCTTAAAACTGTACCTGTATTTGTAATTAACGTAGAGATCTTTTAATTAAAGGCTTTGGGGGAAGTAGTATTAATACTATGAGTCATTCTTTTCATACTTCAAAAGCGTGGAATGGTTAGTGATACAGGCCACACAGAACTGGACATTTCTCTAAATAGTTTGATAGTCAAACATCCTACCGTAGTTACAGGATATCCATAATGTGGGGCTGGATTCAAAATACTCCCGGTTCCAAAATAACATCAGAACACCAGGAGGTCTAGAACTGCACAAATACAAACTATCTTCTCACTAACTTTTCTTTTCAATAGCCGATCAGATTTGCACCTGTTCTAATACCTCTGGTTGAGGAAAAACAGCATTTGGAAAGAGCAAACTGCTGTTACTCAAAGCTGAATTTGGCTGAGGGAGTAGAGTTTACATTCCATTGTCGGCTAGATCCTTACCCCATGGAATGTCTGAGAACAGAATTCGGGCCACGAAGAGGTCGGCAGTGCTTTGACCAAACACAACCTCAGGAAATTAAACATTATACATTGACTTCTACACTATAGATGTCACTTGCACATAATATAGGAGTTTTCAAAATGCTCCTCCCACTCACAGTCGCCCAGTTGAAGGCACTTGAGTGGAAAAATTCACCCCCCATGCATAACTTCCAAACGAGGCATCCATTATCCCATGTGTCTAATTTAGTTCCTCACACACTCAGTGCCCCCTCCGTGGTGAAGAGGGAGCGAGGGAAATGTGTTACACTACTGACAACAGCCCTGCCTCGGCATCCGTGTGCGAGGATGGAAACAAGCCCACGATTCTGCTGTGCGGCGGGTCAAGGGTCCCACATCTGCAGCACCAACTGATCAAACAGAGGCCCTACGGGGTCTGAGTCCTTCCACGCCGAAGGGCTGTGAGTGCCAAGACCTGAATAAGCAGAGCATCCGCAGCGCTAGTGAGGTGAGAACAGCCCTTGGTGCCTGGCTAAATGTGCACCCGTGTCTGCTCTGCCCGCCCCCACGGGCACTCACTGGGCAGGTCTGACACGGGGCCAGGGAATCTGCTTTCTCTGACACCTCAGGAGACACAAACACAGGCCACGCTTTGAGAACCACCGCCTTTAAACCTTAACGGAGCTACTTAAAAGCCTCTCACTCAGTAAATTCCCGAAAACAAAACAAAAACGAAACAACCAAAAATTAAAGCAAAACCAAAAACCACCTGAAGCTGCTTCGCCACTTTCAATCCATGTATTCACAGAGAGCCTGCTTCAGTTGCGTGTCTTCTGGGTTTTTCTATCGGCTTAGGAAAAGCTTCAGGCAGGCTAACCTGATCTCCACCAAGATTTTGGGGGGCGAGGAATTTAAAAAGAGAAAAGTGATTCAGCAGCCACATGGGCCGTGAGGAGCAAGGACCATTTCGTCCTCCAGAGGATTTTATTTCAAGCTGATGAAGCGTCGGCGCTGCCAGTGCAATCGTGGGTGTCAGAACACGGAGTTATCAACTACACCCAGGTTCGAGGGTGAGAACAGCAAGAGGCGCCACAGGCCGGCTCCCTCCAGCCGCTCCCAACATCTCCTTGGAATGGAGAGGCGGTTCACACAAGGTGACAGGGATGGCCCTGGAGCTGCTTGGCACAGGCCGGCCTCCACTTAACGAGGGCTCAGAATCACACTCAGCATGGAGAAATTCACCCTGACCCTGGACACTTGCCCCCTGGCATCCGCTCACTTACATTTTTACTCAATTACTATTTCTAAGAACAGAGACAAAAAAAAAAAAGCAGAGCCCACTGCTCCGCCGTCCTCTATGGAGGGTCTGAAAGGGGTCCCCACGGTTGTTCCACAGGCCTGGAGGCCGGGTGGGGTGGAAGAGCCTCCCTCCGTATGGGAATCGACCCGGAGCTGGTGCTCGATCTCTCCTTTCCATGCCCTTGGAGACATTCCTGGTTTTCCCAGACTCACTGAAGAGCAGGGTGGATTTCCAGTGTTTTTTTTTTTCTTTCACCAAAGAAAGAAGGAGGCTTGCAGCAAATGAATGACCGAAAATAACCCCAAGTGAGGAGTGTCTGAGAGGAAAAACCACACAAGGAAGCAGAGTGGGCCTCTCAACTTGTTTACTAGGGGAAGAAAAGATGAAAAGGAAATTAATCCAAAGTAGTCACTAAGAAAATGATTAAAAAAAAAAAAAATTAAAGGGACAGGATTCCAAAGGGAAAGTGAAAAAGAAAGAAGCGAGAAAGTTTGGGATGTCTGTGGTCCCATGGAGGGCACGGGGGCCAGACCTGAATTCAGGCTCTGGATTTGCCACGCACTAGTGCGTGCTGGGACCGAGGACAAGGGATTTCCGTCTCCAAACCATGGTCTCCTGACACATGGGGGTCATCATCCCGGCTGCCCCCTACCCACCGCCATGGGGTGGGGGTGGGGGGGTTCAGGAAGATGGGTCTTAAGTGCCAGGGACATAGGAGGGATTCAACAAATGTTTTCCTTCTCTCATTCCATCTTCCCTTTCCGTTTCCAAAAAGCTAGTGGGAAAAACACCAGATAATTAACTCCTTGGTTTAGATAGTGAAATAAAACACGAACTATGGATTGAAAACAAAATATAATCTGTTTCACAAAAGGGAAATGTAAAAGCAGGGATTAAACTTTTCACTCTTTTCACATGACAGCTCTTAGCCACTTCCGTTCATGACAATGAATGTACGTTCTCAGTAGAATCAGTTCTTTGTGAGGAAACCCAGCTTAGACCATTGTAATTAAACTACTTTAATCCTTCAGTCCTTGATTCCTAAGAAGCAAGGTTAGGTAGGCATGGTAAGTTGCAGAGTAAGACATCAGCGAATCAGATATCTACCAGGGTAATAAAAACATACTGTTTGTCCCTGTCTGGGACCTCTGCCCACAGTTAGCTTCAATATAATCCAAACCTTCTTGGGGTCTCAAACATGCATGTAAACCAATGCCAGGATTGCGAGTTCAAGTCATTTCTTCCTCAACATGGACCAGGGACAACTTCAAACCCCTGAGTTCTTGAATATCTCAAGATCATCTAAGTCCTATTCTTTGCTGTGGTCTCCCTGTTCAGCATACAGTAGGCACTCAATAAAGGCTGACCGAATTGATTAATGTTTCAAATCAGAAAGCACTGAGACCTCTGGCTTCAGTGCCCCTCGGCCTGGCACGAGGCGCTGGCTCTGAGGGGTGTGCACTTGTGCTGAGGGTCAGGGCTGGGTGGCCAGCTCCCACGTCCAGTCAGCCAATGGCCTGACCCATGACAATCCATTCTCATGCAACCCAGAAATGACACTATGAAGGTAATGGCAATTCTCCCATAGGCTTCCCTATGAAGAGGAAAAGCTCCTTCTTCCCCTTCAGTTGAGTACAAGAAACATTAATTGAGCAACTACTGTATGCCAGGCATAAGAACATAGATGCATAAATGGTAACAAACAAAGGGCACTTGATATCTTGGCCATGCTGTTCAACCCCTCAGAGAGCATCCTGCATGGGTGGGTCTGCAGACCCGTATTTCAGATCACTATGTCACCCCTGGGACACATATGTCATATACCCACAATCCATTCTTTCACATACAACAATCAAGTCATCATTTACCACAAAGCTATTCATAACTTTTTCTCACATAAACTGTGACTGACAATTTGGGGCACCTTGGCGACTATGCAGCTACAAAGCTGCACTTCAGAATTCTATGCTGCCTCTGACAAGTTCCCCACGGGAGACACACGCTAAAGATGGACTTGATATCACTACGTCAAATGAGGTATAAAGCAGACAAGTGTACTCACCAAGGTACCCACAGAGCACCTGGGAATGTCTGGAACACAAGCTGCCCACAGAGCCAGAAGGTGTTGTAACAACTGGGCAGACAGCTAGGAGTTTTAAAAAGCACAGTCATTAGCTATTTTACTGAGGAGACGCCTTGCACAGAGCTATACAAAGATTCAAAGTCGATGGGGGCTCTCTGAACATACTTATTCCCCCACATGTATAATGTCCCTGCTATTCAGGGACCAAGGAGCTACAGAGGATTCTGGATTCTGGTCCAGATTTAATGCATCTCTTAACCACCAGCCACTCCTGAATTCCGTTTTCCCCTTAACACTTAGCTCTAGCGTCAAAATAACAATGTACAATTTACACACATAAATGGTAAAACAAATACCGTGACTTACATTAAAGATGAACAGGAAGGGCCTTGACCTCCTTTGGCAAAAGACAGCCTTCCTATTATGAATGAAACTGAATGTTTCATTTGGTTGGCCTACATTTCAGTTTTCTTAAATACCCCCATCATCATTTCTAGCCCACGTGTTAAAACTCCTCAAATAAGTAAAAAATACAAGTGGATCTTGGTTTGGGGCTACTGAGCTATAGTTCAGAAATCTAGGGCCTGGGATGGATTAAACACACCTGCCATGATAGTTATCCCATATCCCAATGAAACTGTGAACTTTTCTTTCTCTAACTTACATCTTGTATATCGCCCAGCATATTCTTATAAAAGAAAATACACCAAAGAGTACCTCTAATTGAAGAGAAAACACTCTTGAGTGTTCTGTCTGGGGTGGAGTCAATGACAAATGGAGTTTTGGATAAGAACATGTGGACTGAAGGGCGCCTGAGTAGCTCAGTCAGTTAAGCATCTGACTTCAGCTCAGGTCATGATCTTGCAGTTCGTGAGTTCAAGCCCCAGGTCAGGCTCTGTGCTGACAGCTCAGAGCCTGGAGACTGCTTTGTATTCTGTCTCCCTCTCTCTCTGCTCATCCCCCTCTTGTGCTCTGTGTGTGTGTGTCTCTCTTTCAAAAATCAATAAACATTAAAAAAAAAAAAAACCCTGTAGACTGAAACCTTTGCTCTGTCACACCGTGCTAGTTTCCTGTGAAACTCTGAACAAATCCCTGGATTTACCCAAACTTCCATTTCTGTAAAATGAAGCAAACCCCTGAGGGGTTTTAGAAGATCACAAGACACTGGCAAATAAAAGGTGATCAAGGGATGTAATAATATTAGTTATCTATCCCATCTGATAGATGAATCCCCGACTGGCTTCTAGGCCTGGTGTGACTACACTTCTTCCCTAGCTCCTCACACAGATGTAAAATCCATGTACCTTCCATTCATCTGAGGCACGTCTTCCAAAAGTAGTAGCACTGCCACTCTTCAGACCTGACTTGAAAACTTGTGACAAGAGACAAAAGCCTTGTGGGTAGATTCCTCTCCCAATCTTTCTTTTCTTTTCTTTTTTCTTCTCTTTTCTTTTCTTTTCTTTCCTTCTTTCTTTCTTTCCTTTCTTTCTTTCCTTCCTTCCTTCTTTCTTTCCTTCTTTCCTTCCTTCCTTCCTTCCTTCCTTCCTTCCTTCCTTCCTTCCTTTCCTTCCTTCCTTCCTCTCTCTTTTTCTCTCTCTTTCCTTCCTTCTTTTTCTCTCTCTTTCTTTCCTTCTTTCTTTCTCTCTCACTCTTTCTTTCTTTCTTTCTTTCTTTCTTTCTTTCTTTCTTTCTCTCTTTCTTTTTCTTTCTTTCTTTTCTTTCCTTCTTTCTGCCAGATTTGTGCCTATTTTCTCTCTCAGTTTGAAAATGGATGAGGAAGAGGAAGGCTTTTTTCCAAACCCTGTAACTTACTGTCTCTAACACTCAGCTCACTCACAAGGCCCCGACGCCATGCTTTCACATTTCTGGGGGTTACACCTTCCAGTCAGAGCCCTCTGTCATGCAGACTACCAGGCTCTGGGTGCCCTGGCTAGCATGGAAGACGAAGGCCCAACAGCCAGGTTTCTGCAACACGTGGCTATCATGTTGGCACCATATGCCGTTACCAGCTGACGTCTGCTCACATATGTTCTCACCAATAAGCAACCATGTTGTTTATTTTTAGAGCCTCTCCCCAGCCTGAACAGGGAGAAAATTCCCTCAAATAGCCCTTCAGCAAAGACAGGAAGCCACACTGGGTATAAACTGTTTGTCACAAGATTAGCAAGTCAAACAAAATCCTCATTCATAGCTGACCTCTAACAAGAGATGCTGAAAGTTATCTTAAATAAAAATCTCCAAGACCATAACCAGAGAAAAGCAGACTATGCAGAGGAAGTCGCTTGGTTAAGCAATACTTTTTCTTCCAGCTATGGCCCTGTGCATTTCTTGGGGGGATTTAACTCCTTTTCCTGGGAAACAGCACCTTCTTCAGGCCAGTGGATGTCGTGGTGCCGAAGAGGGACAGTTCGGAACAGAATCCATATCCCTAGAACGCCCCAGGTCACCCAGGTCAGAGGAAGTCTGGGCGGGACCAAGGCAAGGTAACTACTCACATGTGCAATTTCCAGCTAGTAGTCCTCAAGTATGCACCTTTGGTTTACTTTTACTCTGCTATAAAGCTGCAGTATTAAATCCTTTCTTTCCTTATTTTCCTGCTTCGTTTTGTTTGTTTTTAAGCAAGGCCAAAAGACAAGGCGCTCTGGTGCTGATCCATTATGCAGAAGTACAGATAGGAAATTGGATAAAGATTGACGTGATGCTAGTAGTGATTATTTAGGTCAAATAAAGCAACTCTTGGGTTTTTTTTTTTTAAATGCTTTTTAAAAAATGTTTTATTTATTTCTGAGAGAGAGAGACAGCACAGCAGGAGAGGGTCAGAGTGAGAGGGAGACACAGAATCTGAAGCAGGCTCCAGGCTCCGAGCCATCAGCACAGAGCCCAATGCAGGGCTCGAACCCACGAATCGTGAGATCATGACCTGAGTCAAAGTTGGACGCTTAACCAACTGAGCGACCCAGGCGCCCCTAGCTTTGTTTTGTTTTTTTTTTAATCAATCTCAACAATCCATATAACTACAGTGGCACTGTGATAGGAATATGTTTTTATAGATCAATGAGGCCTTGGATATATGCGAAATGCTTTATAAAGTGTGAAAACCTATGAACATCTGAGACATGAATTAGTTTTAGAGAAATAATCCTTTTAAAAAGTTCTTGGGCATTCACTGACTGATAGTGGAGGATTACCACTCACAGAAGTTGGAAAATAGAAATGGTCCTGAATTAAAATTTTGCATGGGTAATTTACAAAATGTCTAAAAGATTATGATATTAACTATGTAAGTTTTAAGGTTCATTTTGCCTGTGATGGCACAGCTAAGGAATAAAGCTAAGAAAGAAAACCAAAATACAGTGTTTCCAGAGTGTCTTTCTGAGCTCCTGCCTAAGGATCACCTGGCTTTCTTTTCAAAGGGCAGTTTCTGGAGCCCCCCCCTTAAAACTGCTGAACCCCAATCTAGATGCAGGGTAGGAGACAAAGGTTTGGGAAGCTGCATGTATAATAAGCACTACTCCTGAAACAGGATTCTTCTGCATGGTAAAGTTTGAGAAACTTGGGTATAGGCTTTTGTGACTTATAGTTCAAAAAGGACTCTTACAAAATCTCATTTGACCTTGAGGCAATCCAACCAGGTGGGTGAGGGAAAAATTAGCCCCTCATAAAGTTTACTTGTTCTGGGTAAGTTGTGGTTTTTTTGTAGTGTGAAAGCATCTATGAAGAGAACACATTTCTCGCTGCAAGATAGCTTAAGCATAATTAAATGCCATTACAAAGGCTCCAGTAAACTCGGTGTCTAATTAGTGCTCACCTCAATCCCTCCAAACCTGCCCAACAGACATCTTTCTCACGACTGCAGCAGTTTCCTATGTGCGCACTATCATTTCTCCCCAACGCTTACTGCAGTAACTTTCTACTTAGAGAATTCCCAGCAAATGTTACTGAGGGAGGGCAAACTGCCGATTCCAAATGTATAATGACTCGGGGTCAGCTAGGCTCAAGACCCTCTTTCTAGAATGTGGATACGAGTGCCAAAGAATTAATGAAATTAGACATGACTCTCTACACATAGCTTCATTGTTGGTGGTGATATTTTGTGACAGTAGTATTCTTCTGAAATATGTTTCTCTCCAGGACAATCTAGCACCAGTCACCTTATTCTATGGGGGAGAAAAGCACAAGTTTAGTGAGTGGGTGAAACAGTGGCAGTTCGGGATTTAGCTCACAGGTTTGACCAGTAACTTCCATTAACCAGTAACTTCCATGAACTTCCATTAACATACTTAACTAAGGTTTTATACTATGAGGAGGTACAAATGAATGACTAATCGTTCAAATCAACATGATTTTTTAACAGGCTTGCTTATTTATTTATTTATTTATCTATCTATCTATTTATTTTTGAGAAAGAGAGAGTATATGAGGCGGGGAGGGACAGAGAGAGGGGGACAGAGAATTCAAAGCAGGCTCTGTGCCAACAGCACCCAGCCCGATGCGGGGCTCGAACTCATGAACTGCGAGATCATGACCTGCGCTGAAGTTGGATGTTCAACCAACTGAGACACTTAGGTGCCCCGTAGACATATCTAAAGGTGAGAACAGATGCTTCGGGACTGTAGGAGCTGACCAAACTTTAGCTTTGCCTCTGCTCAGCTACTTCCGGTTAAAGCTAGGGACTCTGGCTCCCTCCCACCTCTGTTCCTGTCCCACTAACATCCAGAGCCCCAGATGCCAACGTATGCCTGGGATGCGGAAACACTTCCCCTCAGAAAGCCCAAACAGACCTCTGAAGGGACAGTTCCCTTACCAAGTAACTTACTTCTAAGCCAGTAACTTCCAAGAGTTTATCATAAAGCAGGTAGTAACAACTCCAATGGTACTGTCATTAAGATGCCAAAGTAGAAGTGAAAATGAGGTTAAGTTAACGGATGGTTAAATAAATGACCAAATAAGAACTAAACTCCCAAATGGAAAAGCCACTAGCTCATCTGGTCTAGAGACAATAACCTCTGGTCAATTTGGTCTAAAAAAGCATTGAATTACCACCAATACTAAAATGGGTCCAAAAGTCAAAAATTAAATTATATTTTCCCAAAATTCCCATTGATGTTTTGAAAACCATAAATATTTCAGTGCGCTTAAAAGAGATTAAAAAGTGCTTCCAGGGGCGCCTGGGTGGCTTAGTCGGTTGAGCGTCCAACTTTCGCTTGGGTCATGATCTCGCGGTTCGTGGGTTCGAGCCCCGCGTCAGGCTCTGTGCTGACTGCCAGCTCAGAGCCTGGAGCCTATTTCAGAGTCTGTGTCTCCCTCTCTCTCTGACCCTCCCCTGCTCACACTGTCTCTCTCTCTCTCTCTCCTAGAAATAAATTAAAAAAAAAAAAAAGTGCTTCCATATAGATTTGCAAAGGCCACTGGACTTGTGGTCTTTCTCGAAACCCAACTTTGCGTTCCTATTCACAAGATGAAGTAACAAATAAGGATTCTTACAACAGCCTAAAGTTATGAATGAGTAGTTATTTGTGAACTAGCTTGTCAAGACAGATGTGGTATTTGTCAGCGTGGTGTGGGTCAGATAGGGAAAGCCAAATGAGCAGAGCCAAGGTCTAAGTCACAAACATTTTTCTTTTTTTTGCAGGAGACTGGAAAGATGCTACAGTATTTCCTGAAACAAACAACATCTCCAAAAAAAAAAAAAAAAAATCAATCGTATTTTCAAACAGACACTTTCAGAAAGCCAGTGTCTCTGCTTTAGGAATAGCTCGCTCCCCGATTACCAACGTGTAGGCAGCAAGAAAGGCCTGACTGAGAGTGGTGCTCTCGCTGAGAAAGGCGTGGAACGTGCCAGTAAGGGGAAACAGCTGCAGGGGGAGCTCGGAAATGCACTCGAACTATTTTCAGAAGATTCAGGCTTCACAACCTCCAGAAAGCATTTTCTGTTTGCCTTAAATTCCTCAATCCCAGTGGTTAAAGGAGTATCTAAGCCCCACGTTTCCAGCTTGTTAGGTGATAACACATGCAGGGCTCCTGTGAGAGGATGAAGGGATGGTCCTGGACCACAAATGATAGCTTTCTCAGCTACTGAGGAGCCTAACAGAGTATATATCCAGTAAATGCCACTCCTCTTGGGTGGCAGTGTTTCCTCACAGCAGTGAAATGGCTTCACCCAGCTGCCCGGGGAAGCAGAAGGCTACCTCACACAGAGAACATCTTGCACTGTTAACAACCACCCAGGGCCTGGCGCGGCCTCTCCTCTCTGGTATCACCTCCCAAGCTTCCATTTCCTCCTCAAACCCTTTGTGGTAACATTTGACCACCCTCTCTCCTTCTTGTCATCTGTCTTCCTCTTTGAGACCTCCCCTCCCTAATGTCATTTCCTTGCTAAGGCCTGTTTACAAATGAATCCCCTGACAGCTAAGAAGCTCTTGTGGCTGGTGCTTGGTCATGGAGGTGCAACGAGGTCCACCACAGTCTAACTCTGGCTGCCTGACCTGGCTCAGCCTGGACTCCAAGTGGCCTGGTTCCTTCTCAGCAGACTCTCACTTGGTGAGGCAGGGACAGAAAACCTGGGAAGAAGAGCTGAACCAGGTCCACAAGCCCATTACACAGAAGCACCCTCCTAATATGAGCCTTTCAGAAACAATATCCCCTCCTTCCTTCACTTGATTTCAAACTTTCTGACCAAGAGAAAGGTAGAGGGGTGAACGCTACGGGAGCCATATGCATCGGCAGAGAGATCAGTTAAAATACTTCAGACGTGTTTTCCCTAAACATGTATATACCTCTTGAAACAGCTGGTAACATCTTGAGATGTCAAAAAAAGATTCAAAACTGGAAATTAATGTACTGAACATGCACCACGGGATGCCTGGCTGGGGGTGGGCCTCCCGCTTTTCATTCCGGAGGTAGATCTCAGCAGTCGGTGGCTCTTCTAGTTTACTAAACAGAAACTTTATCATGCCTCCACTTAATTTCATGTTCTAAGAGCCTAGCACATCACTCTGTGCTATGTGCACATGGGCTTCTTTTTTAACCCATGACAATTTATGTGACTTCACATATTCACCATGGCTTAATATGGCAGAAATACAGATTCTCTCTTATAATCAATGGTAGGTTTAATTGATTGGCAATGATATGTCTCTCCTGGTGGCATAGGAAGAAAAGCGTATCTGGAAAATGCATGGGGCTTGAGATTCAATGCAAAGCAAGCCCTACTAGGTGCCCGGAGCAGCTGCGCTCAGTAGGTTTTTACACATATCCTTATCAGTCCTTTGTGACACTAGAGGACGCATGTTATTGTCTTTATCTTTTTTTTTTAAGTTTATTTCTTTTGAGAGAGAGAGAGGAGGAGTATGGGGTAGGGGCAGAGAGAGAGAAAGAGAGATAGAAAGAGAGCGAGAATCCCAAGCAGGCTCTGTGCCGTCGGAGCAGAGCTGAATGTGGGGCTCGAACATACTAACTGCGAGATCATGACCTGAGCCAAGGGTCAGATGTAACTCCCTGAACCACCCAGGTGCCCCTTTAACTGCAGTCAGGTTAAACAAGGGGCTACGAAGCCTCTAATGGCAGAGCTAAGATTGGAATTCAGCAGGAAGAGGCTTAAATGTTCTTCAGGCAGTTTGGATAACAACACTGAACCAGCTAAGTTGCTAACCAGCTAACTAAAACAAGACCATGTCTTAACAATTGCCATCAGCCTTGTCTTTGATGCTACCCCCATGCCCATGGCCACACTGACCCGCCTTCCCAAATACATTAATTCTCTGAAAGAGACAGTATGACTCCTCTTTCCACAAAACCTATCAACACTTTGGTGAAGAAATGGCTGCAGTTCAAGACCAAAACCAGGGACTTGATAAATCATCATTTTTGCATCAACCAAATACAGAGACACAAGTTGAATGTGTTAAAGGCAGAGAAAAGGACCAAGGGTTATAGCCGTGGCTTCGAGGGTATATTGCCTTTTGTAGGGAAAGAGTTTAGAGCTTAACAATATAATTCGTGATAGGAGAAGAGAGGCCCAAGAGCCTTACTTTCAGTAAGTCACATCCCTGACAGAAATAGCCATCTCCTGGGGCGCCTGGGTGGCTCAGTGGGTTAAGCGTCTGACTTTGGCTCAGGTCATGATCACACAGTTTGTGGGTTTGAACCCCGCGTGGGGCTCTGTGCTGACGGCTAGCTCAGGGCCTGGAGCCTGCTTCAGATTCTGTGCCTCCCTCTCTCTCTGATCCTCCCATGCTCACACTCTCTGTCTCTCTCTCTCTCTCAGAAATAAATAAAAAACATTTAAAAATTTTAAAAAAAAGGAAAAAGAAATAGCTATCTCCATATCCTCATATGTCCCAGGGAAAATCCTAGTGCGGATTTGTAGGGTTACTTGTGAGGATCTAATGAGGAAATGCATGTAAAATATTTAAGACTGTGCTCAACACATCGTCAGTGTCCAGCGAAGTTATCTGCCATCGTTAGCATTCTCACCATGATGCTCTCTATTATCTGTAAAACTGGAAACAGGAAATGTATAGGTATAAGAAACCCAGTGTTGCCTTTCCCACAGTGAAGTGATTCATCGGACAGATTCTCCCTGATAATGATGGGGAGCAGATTTCATCTCTCTGCATCTCCCGATGCTTGGGAGCCATAAATCCTTCATCTGGTGGGTCAATCTTATTCTCTAAAGGGAAATGCTCATTCATGTATGAGGCATGTAGTGAGCAAACACAATGCACTAGTTTCTATGAGAGTTAGCTCCTATTCTGAGGCAATTTCCCAACCAGCGAAGAAGACAGATGGAATATAGCTACATTTTCCCAACGGCAAAAGAGAAGAGGCCGCTGTAGAGATGAGTTATCCGTCTTGTGAGGCTGCAGGGGATGAACTAATTCACAAATCAAAGGGTTTGACATCTGACTATAGCTCAAAAGCTGTTGAAAGGTGTTAAAAGATGGATCTCCAAGTGGAAGAAACAGCATAGACAAAGGCCCGGAGGCACAAAAATAAATGGCCCATTTGGGTAAAGGCAAAGAGGGTGCTGTGGCTGGAGTACACTTTTCATGCAGGGATTTAGCAAGACATGGGACTGAGCAAGGAGGGGCCAGACCCTGAAAGGTCTTGGATTCTATCTAAGAAATCCGAAATCTTGCCTAAGAAGCCTAAATTCTTAAGGCGTTCCTATCTGAAGACAGATAGCACTAGACATGGTGGATTACCAGCCCTTCCGGTCTTTGTTCCCCAGTCCCTTACGCAACAGAGGTCACCTAAAGACCGATCCAAGTGAACAAGGGACATCCATCCATGGAGTGGAACTTACACAAAGAAAAGAATGAAGGGAAGGTACCAGGCTGGCGGGAGGAGTTCCCAGAGCCTCACTTTTAATCACATTTTAATCTCTCTAAAATATCTCACAATTAATGGCATGTTAGAATTAACTGTCTGTGGTATTTCTTTCTTGGGGCCGCACAAAATAATGGCGCTTCTTAAAATCAATGTTGTTTGTGGGGCGCCTGGATGGCTTAGTCGGTTATGCGACCGACTTTTGCTTAGGTCATGATCTCGCGGTTCGTAGGTTCGAGCCCCGCGTCGGGCTCTGTGCTGACTGCCAGCTCAGAGCCTGGAGCCTCTTTCAGTCTATGACTCCCTCTCTCTGACCCTCCCCTGCTCACACTGTCTCTCTCTCTCCTAGAAATAAATAAAACATTAAAAAAATTATAAAATCAATGATGTTTGAGATTCAGTGAATTCAGAGCTGCTAAGAGGGCCTACTAAGTGCCGCACGCAGAGCTGGGCGCCTCCGTTCGCCCGTCGCCCTCCAACTTTAACAACCCCGGCACAGGTTCCTCTTCGTCAGTGAAGAAAGTGAGGCCTGGCAAAGTGAAGGCAACGGCCACACGCGCAGATATTCCAGAACAGCTTTAGAAGAAGGTAATGCAGGGACTGCGGAAAAGAGGTCAAAGGGCAGTTCTTTGCAGAGCCAAGGGCACCAGTCTGACCCAGGGCGCAAGGCGGCGACCACAGGGCATGCACTTCAACACCCGCTTCCGGATCTCAGACCAGATCTCAGACCTTGGAAAGGAAACAGACGACTCCCACCCCTCAAGGTGGATGTTGCAGCAGGATGCGAATTTCTCCTAAACAATTGACGAGGCTCGGCTTTCAGGCTCAGCAAACCCATCCAAGGATCTTCAGCGAGTTATGAAATTAAAAAATACCTGGAGAACGCTGAATTCCTAGGTTTGAAACTATCTTTGTTTAAAGAATATTAAAAAACAAAAGCGCACCATATGGTTTCAAAATGACAATGGAAACATTTGTTTATCTGGGCCAGAGGCACATTTCATCATGCTGTTCCAAATCTGCAAAGAGGAATACACCCTGAAGGAGAAAGGCTGCCTGCGCAGAGCGAGCACATCTGGCAAATCCAGATCCTCTCTCCAGGATCCGTCAGGACCGGAAATGCTACATCAAGACAGCTGAAGGGGCTGTTTTCAGAACTCCTTCTCGAAGCCTCTCGGCCCTTAGGCTCCTCACCTTGCAGCAGAGAGCGGGAAGGGGAGGGGGAGGGGCGGCGGGGGCGGAGTCAGACAGAGCCGCATCCGGGGGTCTCCCCGCACAACCCCCCAGGCCCGGGCTCCTCCACTGTTTCCCTAACCTTCTAAAAATGCAGCCTGAAGTGTGTTGTAATCTCTGGGCGAAGGCCTAAGAGTCAGTGACCTCCTCGGTGCTAACCCAGATTTGATGTGAGATCAACAGTGAGTCATTAGCCCTTTTTTTCGCGTCTCAGTTTCCTCTAGGAAAAATGACCTGTCATTCTTTCATATCTTCATATGAAAGATGCTCCGCCGACTAGGTTACATCAGCGTCTTCTCGCCAGGGGAAAGGCAGAATTTAGACAGTGCAGCTCCGTGAGTAGACCCCAGGGGTCGCTGTGGAGACACTGAGGGCTCCGGGTCCCTGGGCCAGGTTTAGAGGTCCCCACCTGTCCCTCTAGCTTAGCAAAGCCCGGCCTCCACGGGATGGGGGCGCCTCGGGAGAAGCTTGCAGAGAGCTGGTCTCACTTGGCAACAAGGACCGCCTAACTGCTTCAGCTATAAACAGCATCTTTCTTCCAGTCTTTGAAAAGTAAAAGAAGGAAAGGAGAGGAAATCCTGAAAGAATGTGACCTAAGTTAAATGGAACCACAAGTTAGGCACTACAGTTAACACAGGCAATCGTACAATTAAAGCTGCAGAAATTAAAGTTTGGTCAATCGTGTATTAATAACTCAATCGTGGTAGAAGTCAAAGGGTCAAATCTGCCTGTCTTTGATTTTTCTCTTTCTTTCTCACACCTCTGCACACACAGAATCCTAAAAAGTAAACTCCCTGAATATAAAGCAGAAATACTACTATGTTCCAGCAATTGCTAATATTGTCTTTCATTGGGCAACTGGGCAATAGTCCAGCAATCTGTATCGAGAAAGACGTGTCCATGAATAGAATCTTAAGTCCAAATTCACCAAAACCATAGGGCTCTTGGTATTCATTCTACATTCCATGATTTCACTTGGAAAATTACGGGGGGAAATAGACAAAGTGATTGTTTGTTATTAAATGTTCAACATTTGTGGGAAACAATCACAAAGGAAACCTCACTGTGATGTCTCGGGCTGTCGATTTGAGTTTATCTAATTCAGTACGATAGAATAAACCAACACAATTATTTACTTTCTTCAGTTGCCTCGGTTGGAGAATCTACTCTTCATGAGCATGAACTGCTGGTCTTCCTTGCAAGGAAAATCCGAGACACTTCCTCACTTCTTTTTGCTCTGTTTGGACTAACATCACATTTGCTGCTGCCTGAAGTTACTGATAGGTGGGGCAACATCATTATTTAGGCTAAATGAATGGGGAGTTTTGACGTCTTCAATTCAGGTGCTTGAAGATCATAATAATAGTGTGTATACCACACAAACTGGTCCAATACATACTCCCGCTTAATTAAGAGAGCTTTCTGATTATCTTTCTATTCAATGCTCTCATGTTAATGTCCTTTTGATCATTCAGTTATTTTATTTTTAGGATATTACTTTTAAAATGGTACTCCTAGCAGAACTGAATAACCCAAAATAACTAGCAGGCTTACTAGGGCTTCTCAACATGCACATTATTGACATTTGGGCCTGGACAATTGTTTGATGTGTGTGTGGTGGTGGTGGTGGTTGGGGGGACTCCGTCCTGAACATTTTAGGGTGGTTAGTTAGCAACAATCCCTGGCCTCTACCCAGTGAGTGCCAGAAGCACCCCTTCCCTACCAGTCATGACAACCCAAACTGTCTCTACACATTGCCGCAGGTGCCCGGGGAGGTGGGGGGAGGGCAAAATCACCCCCTGTTAGGACCCCAACACTGCCTAATTTGTGATGATGAAAAAAGTAAGAGGAAAGATAGAAAATGAAACTCTCTCCTTCTTTTCTTGATTGCCCAAGCCTCTACAGATTTTAACTGTCAATCACTTGGATTCTTATCCTAGTTAATGGAATCACCCCCCAAATTTCTAAAGCTTTGTGCAGTGTCTTTCAAGTCGATGTGCCCTGAACTTCAAATGGATTGTCAAGAGGACTAGATGTCCACTAATTCCCACTGGGTAAACTATCGGTAAACCTTAGCATAACTCCACTTTGAGCCTTAAACTAACAGCATGTGAGAAGATCAATATGAATAAATTCAAAACTAATCAGACCCCTTCTTTAAATGTTGACACAGTATTATTTATATCCCATAAATACCTTCTTGACTAAAATTCATACTAGGAGATTGGCACCTGGCCAGTTCTATTCATATTTACTATATTTATACAGTATGCTGGGCCAAGGATAATATTTAAAACAAAATATGCCTGAGGGCATATACAATATCTCTTATATTTTTACTTTTAAATCTCCACATTGCTAAAAATATTTAGTCTGAACTGTATAAAATGTCCCACAAAGGGCTATCAGCAATCTGTAATGATATATAGCTCATTGAGTATAATTAGAGCATATTTGTAATATTTGAGATGAAATCACTCCCTGAACACTACTAAGTTGGTGGTAAAAAAATGAACCAGTGATCTTTCCCATGCCTTCATCTCTGGGGCTTATGACCCTTGCCGGATTCGCTGCAAGAAATGACAGGCACACTCCTCCCCACAGCGACTTCGGTGACGCCCGAGTTAAAAGCTGGGTGGAAAGTCCTAAAGAGGGAAAGCTGGTATAGAAGCCAATGCTGTACTTTCAATTTGCTCTTTAAAAATATGGTGGAGTGATTTCTTCTTTTCTTCCTTTTTTTTGGAAGGCTTCACCATATTCCAGTATAACTAGAAAGTGCTGGAAAATCAGTTAACCTACTTTCTATAAAATTATTCACAGCCCTTGCACAGTAGTATCGAATCTGCTCTTAATATGGGTTTCTGCTCCGAAACGTCCACAGAAGGCTGTATTCTTTGTATGAAAACTGATAGGGGATTTATTTATTTATTTATACATACTGGACTTATCAGAGCTTTTAGTCTATTTGGTGGCCATAGGGGGGATGGAGAAGACAAGCCACAGATCTTCAGTGACATCCTCTGAAATCCCATCAAGCTGAGAATTTTTCCAATTTGGTGATCGTCATCATTCTGGATTGGATCATCTCCGCAATTCAGACTGAGATGTGCCAGAAAGCACAAAGAATCAGCACCCTCGGAGGTAACTTGCCCTCTCCATACCTGTCTGATGAGGCGGTGGAGATCTCCTGTCTGTTATAACAGGGCTGGCAATTCATTTGAACTTTCGCAGGGAAATACGGTTCAGAGTCTCTATAACCTCCCTACCCGCCTGCCCAAATACCAGCAGAACAGATAACACGTGCTCGAGAAAGCTCACTGACTCAACTTTCTGTTTGGTCTCAAGCGTTCTGGACCAATTACAGTGAACTTTCTTTCCTAATACCTCCTTGGCTCCACCCCAGGTAGAAAGCTTTACTTCCTGAGGGGAATAACCAGGGCGTAGGGATTTATCACCGAGGTCGGTGCCTAAGTACAATAATAAAACCATCCCACATCTGCTCTGCTCTTGAACAAGAAGTGGAGAAGCCGCAGCCCAAGAAAGGGGCCCAGGAAGGCTGGGGTTAGATACACGGGCTGACATTCTGAGACCCCAAGTACAAGACACGGGAAAAGTCGCAGAACTAGGACTTGTCAGACTAAAAAGAGATATTTATAGAGGGAAAGGACCACCCTGCGATTAGAGCCTCTAGGACAAAACTACTAAGATGGCCATATTATCTATTTAGGCAAGACACAGAGACTTTGTGAAGGCAGCCAGCAAGTATATAGGGCATGGAAAGGGGAGGAGAGAAATGGGCAACCAATGAAAAGTTTATGACTGGGGATTTGGAATACGAAAATGTAGAAGCTTTTTTTCTTTTTCTTCTTCCTGGTATTTAACCCTCTCAGGTATCACTGGAGGATGATGCTTCCTCTTTTTTTCTTTTTTTTCTCTTTCTTTCTTTCTTTTTTTTTTTTTCCTTAAGAACTTGGATATCACTCGCAGCTAACTGTCCTCATCCCTACCCAACCCCCCCCCCCAGGGCCTGCACGATCAATCACTTCCCTCCTGCTGCTACTGTATGCCAGCTGCCCTCCGAGAAGCCAGTTTAAAAAAAAAAAATCGGCTGTCTTCTGCTCTATGTGAGATGCAGGAACGCACCAGGGTTACTGCGAGGAAGCCCATGAGAGGGCAGGGAGCCGGGGGCTCGAGGGTTGGAAAGATCAAGGGTAAAGCCGGGAGGAAAACGACCTGCCCCACCAGCGGCCGGTCTGCAGACAGGTCTGAGTGGATTCTGGAAACTAACGCGGAGTAAAACCCTTTTCAACACCGTCAGAAACGAAGTCGTCCTTTCTACCCCTCCAGGTGAAACCAAAAGGACTCCCCTCGGGGGGCCTGTAAACACCCAGCTGCGGCCAACAGATGCAAGAGCCGAGGGCTCCGGGGTGTTTTTCGAGGGGTCTCCCAAATCGGGTTCTGTGTTGGCGATGCTGACATTTTTAGGGGCGTTAGAGACAATAGCGAAGGCTTGGGGGGGGAACCCGCTGATAGGTCGGCCCGGAAAGGGGCGCCTTCCGGAGAGGCTAGCTGTGAGCCACTTTTTTTTTTAACCCTTCGTGCGCCGGATCGGCGGGCTCCACGCCACCCGGAGCCAAAGAAAACAAGCCCACCGAGACCTCCCCGTTTAACCGTGCCCTGGGGAGCGCCTCCCGTTTGACTGGGAAGGGGGGGGGGGGGCTGACTCCTGGCTGGTGGCCGAGGAGAGACTTTCGGGGGCCAGAAGGGCAGAATCGCGCCTCGTTACAGGACCGAGGCGTTGGAGGGGGGGTGGGGAGGGAGAAATGGAGAAAATTAAGTCGAAAGTCGCCGACTGCAAGTCTAGCGTTCTCAGGCACACACGACTGGCAAGGAGGTGGGTGGGACGAAGGACGGGCGAGGGGGGAGCGCAGACGGGGACCCGGAGCGGGAAGGGCGAACCCTGGAGTCGTGGCGGCCCCGGGAGCCTCGGGCAGCGCTAAGCCTCGGGGAATGGAAGCGAAAAGCAGTACTTACTTTCCGAGGGGAAGAAGGGCGGCATGTCTATTTTGTACACCTCCTTGGCGTAGTACTCCTCGTCGCTCCGCTCGCGCTCGCAGGCGGCCGCCCTGCGGCTCGCCTTCTCCTGGAGCAAGTCCCTGGTGCTGTTGTAGATGGAGATCACCTCCGGGGGGACCTCCTCGGGCTCGGGATAGTCTTCCGGGGGGCTGGTGAGCTTCAGCTTGCTGAGGATCTGCCCGCGGATCGCCTCGATCCTCTTGCGCATGAACTGGTCCATGTCGAGCGTGCTGCAGGTAGACAGGCTGAGCGCGGCCGTGACCAGATGCAGGATCAGAAAAGCGCTCAGCACACAGTAGTGCATTTTTTTAAAGGTGGAAAAAGTAAAAAAAAAAAAAAAAAAAAAAAAGTAAAAAAATAAAAACCGAAGGGAGGAAAAAAAAAGAAACCGACAACTCTCAAGTACAGATCAGGTAGTTTTGTTTTTTTTTTTAATGCGAAACTTTTGCAAACAATCGAGAGTCAACGTCCAATAGAAAAAGGTATCTTGCTTGAGTTCCTTTAAAAAGAAAATGCAGGTCGTTCCAAAAGTGGAAATATTAACACACGGTGGGCAGGGAGAACCCTAACTTGGGGGAGTAAGAAAAAGTTTTCTTGGAGCGACGAAATGGGGGGTGGAAAAAAGACGAGTGGCTATTAGGCAGGAATAAATTTAAGAGGAGGCAACGGAGTTCAGTGTGTCAGTTTCGGGCGCGGAGTGGCGGATCTGAACTCGGCTCCTGCGGCCAAAAGGGAAGAGATGAAAAGGCCCCGGGGCTGGCAGCCGGCGCGCTGGCGGGAGGGGCGCCGGGAGCGCGGTGCGGGGGGCCGCCGAGGCCGGCCGGGCGGTGATTTAGGTATTTAAAGAAGGAGCGGTCGGGCCCTGCCTTCCACTGCGGCGCTGAGAGCAGGAGCGGCCGCGGCTCCGGAGCGGAGAGCGCACACGTGTGTGAGTGTGTGAGTGTGTGAGCGAGAGTGTGCGCGCGCGCGCGTGTGCGCGCGCTGGGGGCGAGCCCGGCGCGCCGCGGGCAGGCGGGTGCGCTCCGCACGGCGCTCGGCGCCCGGCCGGGTCCTGCGCGGGCGGCGGCGGTCCTGCTCCGGGGCTGCTCCCGGAGCTGCGCGCGGTGGCCGACACCCCGGCCGGCGCGCGCCGACCCGCCCGGCTACTCCACGTCGTGCGGCCGCTCGCAGACGCGTCCGGCGTCCGGCGTCCGGCGCGCTCCTTCGCCCGCTCCGCCTTCTCCTCTCGCGGCGGACGCCGACCCCCCGCCGCCGCCGGCAGCTCCGGGGGCGCGCTGACTAGGGGGTGTTATTCCTTACGGGGGCTGCGCGGGGAGGGGGGGGGTCCCTTGGACTCCCTCCCTTCCCCACCCTCTCCTGGGTGCTCGCCCTCTCGGACTCTCTCGCTGCGGGTAGGTGGGCCCTTGGCACCCTGAAATAGACCCTGCGCTTCTCCGTTGTGCAGCCAGGCAGCTGCTCACTGTCCCGAAGGGCTCCCTGGACCGTTATACTACGTCCTCCATCCCTGTCCCCATGTCTCCGTCACTGCGCTCCCGCTCTTCTCTCGATTCCTCTCTGTGCCCCTCGCTCTCCGTCTCTGCTTCTCTCTCCCTCTGCCTCTCTCTGCCTCTCTCTGTCTCTCTCTCTCTCGGTCTCCCTCGTCGGGAGCTTCGGGAGCTCCCCTCGGAGCGAACCTTCTGCTGCCAGCAGATAACATCACGATCTTGCCTGGGAGGAGAGATTTATAAGTTCTCCCTGAACCACGTGTTTGCCTTCAACAAAGTGACGTGCTAGGATTACAGTCAGAAGTCCGCTCGTTTACGGAGACCACGAGCTCTCCCCGCAGCGTTGAGGGGGTGTGGAAATGAGGACGGCTGTGGGCAGGGGAGGGAGGAGGTGGAGTGTGCGCACCGACAACAGTGATTTATGGTATTTACTTTATATAGTCATTTTTGGACCCGTCTGTTGAAGGACAAGCTATCAAGCCTCTCGTTTTTACTCAGCGTGGCTCACTCACAGCCTCCCAAAGCGAATCACTTGCTCCAGAATGGCTCACCTCCCATATTGTGTACACACACACACACACACACACACACACACACACACACACACATTCTCTCTCAGCAAATGAGCATCGGTTTACTCCGGATTCACCCAGCCCTGAGACCTGCTTCCAATCTAAGATTCACTTCCTCTTATTTTAGTGGAATTATTTTCTGAGATTCCACCCGACTATTGTTAGTGCCTCTATCCTAAAGCTTATCTTATTATGGTTTGCTGTTTACTGTGTAGTCCTTCATTTGACAGTTAATTGCTGAAAGCATGAAAACAGAGCTCCATCTTTTAAATCTAGAGAATGAAGTCCATTTACTTGTTTCATTCTTTAAATGAATGGATGTGTATCTTCTTACTTGGCTGCCCCCACCACCTCTCGCCATGGCTCAGTCTTCACCATCTTCCAGCTAGACATGAATAACCACCTTCATTCTTTCCATAGCAGACACCCAGGAAGCTGGAATCGTAAAGTGTTTGATGTCTACTGATACGCACTACACATAACTTGACATTTTCTACTTCAGTCTAGTCTCAGATGAGTCCAAGAACGATTCTTGCCACTGTTCACTTTTCCCTTTGTCTTTTATTTTATCTTTAGTTACTCAAAGTCAACATTTTCATTTCATCATGACTGTGGCCATACTGCCTAGCAGATGATTTCAACTGGAAACTCTGTTGGGTTTTCCCCCAAACTTAAATCCCTCGTTCAGATGTTTCTTTCATAATAGAGAGGTCACAAGGAAGTTTAACTTCAGGAATTTACATGGGGATGGGGCCCATATCATGTGTAAATAAAGCTTTGAATAAATAGTCATAATAATAGCGGGCACGTACTACCCTTAGATAGGGAGATGTGTATATATGGTCATTTAATCTTTACAACAACCCTAGAAAGTAAGTATTATAATTGTCTTTATTTTGCAAATGAGGGTACTGGGGTACAGAGAGATTAAGTACCTGGTTCAAGAGCATAGTAGTATGTGGTCCAGGTCGATTTTACAGCCAGGATCCATTGTTTACGTCCTTACCCACTGTAGACTTCTAAGATGCCCTGGGTAGATGGGTACCAGGGTATGTCTGACAAACAAGGATTCCATAGTGAAGTCAGTTTGGGAGATACGTGGGTCCCCACTGCCTCTTGCAGATTCACCAGCCCCATCATCATGTTTAAGGTTCTGAGAATCTTGCAAGGGGAAAAAAAAAAAAACCAAGAAACCCCAAAACTGTTGTGCTCTTTTAATCTAGCATATTTTGAACTCCTTTGAACATGGAATTATTTACCTATGAGGACACATCGGAAAACTCTGAAATAAAGAGACCGTTCCAATCCACTTCTAAACACTTCTGAAAATTATGTATAAATCAGCATTAGCAGTTTCCTCTCCTTGAGGCCAGTTTCAAATCGAAGCAGCTTGAAAAGACTTGGACAACCAGCTGCCATTCCAATAGCCCAAGCAAAATATAATCCAGAGGAGCTACCGTGGGGCTAGCTGCTCGCCCCTTGAGTTCAGTTTGAGAACAGCAATAGTCTAGCTGTACACGAAGGGGGAAAGTGAAAATTCACATATTGAGGCAATTCTATTTTTTTAATGTTTTATTTATTTCTGAGAGAGAGAGAGAGAGAGAGAGAGAGAGAGAGAGACTGCCTGAGCTGGGGAGGTAAGAGAGAGAGGGAGACACAGAATCTGAAGCAGGCTCCAGGCTCTGAGCTAGCTGTCAGCACAGAGCCTGACACAGGGCTTGAACCCACAAACCATGAGATCATGGTCTGAGCTGAAGTCAAAGTCAGCAGCTTAACTGACTGAGCCCCCCAGAGGCCCCTATTGAGGCAATTCTAGAAAGTAGAGCAGGCCTTGCAAACAGTTATAAGAGACTGAAGACGTTGCCTTGGGGTATGGCTGCTTACCTCCTTCACTCATACTTCCCCTGCAAATCAGGGAGACTACCTTCTTGGTATAGACACAAACTCACCAGAGGTTAAGTGGATTCAGATTAGAGTGTGGTTGGATTAGCAAAAGTCCACCTACATTACTTCTAGGAAGACAATGTACGCCATAAATACTTCTGACAGCCCTTCCCAACAAAAACATACACATTTAGGTCCACAGTACCTTGTTGAGCACTTATTGCTAACTTAAAAACGCTTTGGACCGCTGGCCTATTCATAATAGACTACTTTTAATTTCCGCCAAAACCCAGGAAGGTAGTAATTTCCATGCCCATGGTGACATGTGGAATGGAGAAGTGTAGCATCTTGAGGTATCAGGAGACCAATCCCTCTCTCAGGTAGAAACCCTTTGAAGATGTAACAGGTTAACTAACACTGTAAGAGATGCCTCCCTGAGAACCATCAGTGGCTCCTTTCTTCTATTAAATAACTCATTTGGAGCCTTTTCATCTCTATATTCAAGAAGTAAACATTCACTAAATTTACTGAGCTCTTATTATGTGGTAGGGACCTTAGTCTTCACGGTTAAAAGAGTGTTTAACCCATCTAGATCATCTTGATTACCTCAAAATGGCATTTAACCTACATAAACGGGTAGGCTCCAGAGTCAAGTTTTCACGAGTTCACGTTTCTGCCACTTTCTAGTTTTGTGATCCTGGCCAAGTTACCCAGATACTGGGTTAGTTTCTTCATCTGTGAAATGGGGAGAATGCATAGGACCCACAGGATTACTGAGGATTAAGTTCCACAAGGTACACAAAAGAGTTCCAGCAAACCTGGCACTTAGTATGTGTTCATTAAATGACCCACCATTTCCATATCCTGTCACATCTTCATTTTTATCCGAGAGTGTCTAATAAAACACGTGTGGCCTCTACTCTTTCTCAGATATATATAGAATGAAAAAGCCAGGGAAGACGCTAGCAAGACTTTGCTTCATGGTTACGCCTCTGAGGAGTTTTGGTAAATCCATTCCCACCCAGGTGTTTTAAACATTATGGTATTTTGCTCCCATTAATCTTAGGAAGAAAGGACAAGAAAATACACTTCAGGTGAATAGAACTCTTAACTTACTGAAGTCCAGTTAGGTTGAAATTCAAGATTAAGGTCTCTTATTATTTACCAACCTAAAATGGACTCCTTTGTTTTCCAGAACAGAGGGGCTGTCTCAACCACTAGCCCTTCTCTGCTCATTAATGGGTCCATTTACTTATGTCATGTGGAATTCCTACAAGATGCTAAACAAATGTTTGATATCAAAACTACTCATCTCTGTCCAGGGTTTTACCCTGTGGGATCAGAGGCAAGAGTTTATGATGTCATAGGTCCTTCCTGACTCTAATGAAAGAATAGCTTCATTGGCAACAACTTAGAAAACTTCCCACAAAGGTTTCAAGTATTAAAAACCAGGAGATAGAGAAAAGAAATCTACAGAACTACTGTGATTGATTACATTTTCTTCCAAATAGTGATACCGGCCAAATGCAAAATAACCCTGGAGTGTGAAAATATTAAGCCCTTTTTGGTTCTTCTAATTTTATATTCGATGCAATTCAGAAACACTGGTCTGTAAAAGTCTTTGTCTAGTGTTCCGTGTGCATTTCTAGAAGTAAACCAATTTCTGCTCTCAGAATAACGAAGTGGAAAGGTTAGTGATTTCCCCAATTTTTATCTCCATGTTGTAGCTGCAGGTTAATCTAAGACAAAGTGATAAGGGCAAAGGAGGGAACACTGGGCAGCAAGAAGAAAGACTGAAAGCGAAGATCAGAGGTGGTAAGAGATAAAGGGATAAACTCAAGAGATAGGGGCGAGACAAAAACAGCACAGCAGAGATAAACACCCTTTAATGATACACTGTGGGAACATTTGTCTTACCCTCCGGAATTATGGTTAGTTGATGGATTACTGCATTGGCTTTTGGACACTTGTATCTCTATAGGTCACCCCATTTCTGCTCTGTGACAGCTCCAGCAGAAGTCTCTCTCAGGGAGGCTGTCTCTCAGTGGCCTGGGCTTTGTCAGCCCCAAGGTCTACTGAAATCTGGTTTGTTTCTGGTGAAGTTCATCCACTAAAATAGCAGTTAGGGACTGATAGAAAGAAATGGACGTTCCGGGACACTTGTCACAGAGCACAGAATGGATACCTGCTCAATAAACTGCTAGTGTTGTTACAAAGAAGCCAGCAGTGAGATTGTCCTTAAGGCTGCGTTTGCTACTGAAGCTTACAGAGTGTCCACGACTCCCCTCACCCACCACCCTACTGGGGAGAGAGGCAGAGAGAGAAGTATTTCAACAAAGCACAAATAAAAACGAAAGAGGAGTAGGGAAAAAAAGCAGGCACACGATGCAGACGAGATTAAGTTCTCATAATTAAAAAACATGAGTATCACAATGTAAAGTGGAATTTCTATTTTCCAAGATATGTCCTCTTCTTAATGAATTTGTCATCATCTCGGAGGGTATCACCGTGTGAAATTCTGAATGTGTATGTTTTCATGAGCAAAGTTACCAACCTATGTCTCAGACAACCTCATCTTTCTGTTGCCTCGATTATCCTGCTACTAAAAAATGAAAACAACAGTAAAAAATCAACAAAGCAGAGTGGTTGCACATAAAAAGAAAACCTGGAGGCAGCTTTCATGTTAGAAGGGAAAACTAGTGAATAATTATTTTAAGAAGCAAATGATAAGTATACTCAACAAATATTTTAGAAAGCAACATTATGTGAGTGGCTACAATCTGTAAAACTGAAGACTCATGGCTACAAACTTCCCCTGATGTTTGAGTCTCAGAAGAGAGCTCCTCCAATGGGGGTGACTGAATCATTTATAACACAAGGCTGAGCACTTTATCAAGAGTGAAGAGGACACTATTCCTAAGTACATGAAGACAAACAGGGTAAACCAGAACCATACCAGAGAGTCACTCGATTTTGAAATGAAGCCACTTGAAAATCTGAATCTGTAACATCAGCTAGACATTCACCGGTTACAGCAGTGATCTATTGTGCACATTTCCAAGTCTTTTAGTTTATATCTGTGCTTCAGATTCCAATCATCACTATCAGAGCTTAAATTTGAAAAGGCTTCCTTGCACAGCTTTAGCACTTATATAAGCCTGCACCACCCTGGACTTCAGCCCCTAAGAGGTGTGTGGTCAAGATGCTTTCAAGCTCCATGAAAGCCAGTCTCCCAATGGAAAGGAAGAAGACAGTAATAATTGGGATTAAGGAGCATTTCATGTATTCTGTCCAAAAATTGGTTTTTGAATTTTGGAAAATGAACAATCCATAAAAGAATTTGAAAAGGGAAAATGAATTCTGTCCTCTTAGTTTAGTGTGTGGAAAAAAAGAACAGAATGTTTCTGCTTGTTATCTGGTGCTTCTGGGTCACCTAAAACTTTTTTACATGTTGATCTCCCATGTTTTAATAAACACTAATAGCTTCATAAAAACAGGATTTCACTTAATTAAAAGAGTGGTTTCCTGTGAACTTGAAAATTTTTGTGATGGAAATTCCTACAATTTCTGCTTTCTCCTTAGACTATTTCAGTTATGCCTATGCGCCCCTTTAAGTACAAAGGCAGTATCTCTACAGCTTCTATCAATGGCAAGGTACTTACCATAAACCAAAGAAATACATTTCGACAATGGGTATGTGTTATGACTTTATAATACACAGAGTGGACCTTAGTTGCCTGGTCAGTACAGATAAGGTTTTCAGTCTTGCTTCTTTCAGAAGCCATCATCTTTTAATGTTCATTAAGGTTATTAAAGAACAATTGCAATTTGAGGAGTTGTAAAAAATAAATCTAATCAATGCCACGGTTGTATCCACTGTTCAGAAACTAGCCACTCATCTGGTTGTAGGGAAAAAGAAATGTGTATCAATCAGTTAATTCAATGATAGCCTAAATCATGCCACCTAGAGGAGAGCAGTGATATTTCTCATAATTTACTATTTGGAGAAAATCAACAGGCTCAATCTTGAGTGTTTTCATCACAGCTTGTTAAACAATCATACAATTATCATTTTTCTGTAACATCTTTTAAAGAAACCTGTCAACGGTTTCCCCTCAAGAATATTTCCCACTGATTTGTTGTTTCATTTCCACAGGGAAAACACTACATACGAAAACTACAGCACAAAAAACTGAAAGTCACAACTTGACATATTGAAAATATACATGTTTAGAAAAGATCCTGGGTCATTAACAACGGAACTTCCTTAATTCTAGTTACCTCCCAGCCGGTGATATTCTCAGCTTAAACCTAGTCTTCATTTATAAAGCATAATTTAAATATCTACATTCGTAAGAGCAAAAATGTCAGCACTTACATTTTTATGAATCATCGAGTGTCATTAAGTAATAAACAGAAGCATCTGGGCCATCTACTGTATCTTGGTAATGAAAGGAGCAGCCGTCATGTACTAAAAGACAAAACTTCTGGATGGTAATCCATTAGTAACAGCAGTTCCATTTTGCAGGATCTGGGTAATTAAAACGTTTCAATTACCAGATATACTCAAGACCTAAAGTAAATGATCCAATAGTACATTGTATGGTTAACTGGTGAACCGACAAAATGAAGCTTGAGAGGACAGGTGTTACTGTCAACTCTAAATTGCCACTTCCAGGAAGATTTTCACTTTTTTTTTTCTTTCTTAAGATTTTCACTTTTTGATACTTGTTATCCACTTGCTACCCTCTTCAGGCCAAAGGTTTGAGTCCTAAGTAAATGAGACTAAAAAATACAACATGTCTATTTAGTTTTTCGGAGCAAAGTTGGATTTCTAGAATCTCACTGTCTATGGGACACTAATACCATCTAAAATGTGAAGAATCACTGTCGTGGACAGCACCTCTGTTGATTCGAGTGTGGACTTGACTGTATTTATTGGCTGTGTGACCTTCCCTGTTCCCTCAGCTGTTTATTGGGGACAGTAACAGCACCTAAAGGCATTATAAAACACTCAGTCGCATCAGGCATATGATAATTTTTGTATAAATGTTTGTTATTGTTTATTCTGTTCCAACCTAAACTTGAAGGATGGAACTATCAAAATAAAATGGTTGAGCGTGAAGAGGCAACATTTCAAAATAAATCAAGGAAATATTCTCATTTCAAAATAAATTTTTATTAATCAAGAGACACAAAGTGACACATGAGGCGACAAGAATCACATTTTTTTATGTTCAAAGCCAGGTAACTATTAAAATTCAAAAGAAAAAACAGGATTCTAGCAAGCAGGACTCTTGATATAGTCATCTTTGCACTTCTCCCTATCAACCCTTAGAAGGTCCTGGATAAGACGGTATTTTTATGTTTCAGTTCTGGAACAGGCTAAGTAGGCAAAAAATGTTTTAATATCTCATTAAACATCAGGATCTTTTTACTCCGTGGGAGACTTGTCTTTCAAACTGTCAAAATTATCTTTACAAAAGATGTATTCTTATATTCATCTAATGAAATTTTGGCATTAGAAAAAACTTACTTATCCTACCCATGTTTTTAATCTTACCTTTTCAGTTACCGTATTACTGATGCATGTGTTTTCATCGGTGTTCAGAGACATCATTCTAAATGGTAGCAGAAACGGAGAAGTACCAAAACGTATGTACATGATCTCTTATCACTGAACCTGTGTGGGTTGTCCAAAATTTCTTGCCATTTAAAACAATGCTATAGGGGTTGCCTGGGTGGCTGAGTCAGTTAAGCATTCAACTCCTGGCTTTGGCTCAGGTCATGATCTTGCAGTTTGTGAATCTGAGAGCCACATCGGGCATATTGGGCTTTGTGCTGACAGTGCAGAGTCTGCTTGGGATTCTGGCTCCTCAGCCCCTCTCTGCTCCTCTGCTGCTTGCTTGCTCCCGCTCTCAAAGTAAATAAACTGAAAAAAAAAATTAAAAAAATAACAATGCTGTAATACTGTTCACACACCATTTTTATCATCAGGATTTTTTCCTGAGTAGGGTTTCTAGAAGTAGAATTAGGATTCCTGAGTCTCAATATGTATCTCCTATCTGGGGACTCTTTATCTAGAAGAGAAGCATTTACAATTACATAGATCAGAAATGAATGACAAGTCTACATGCACATAACAGACCCTCCCTACTCCCCAGCAGGCACTGTGCTACGTACGTTATTCCAATCCTCGTATGAACAAGTGTCTCCCAATGGCTTTTATATGCTAGTGATATATCATTTCACCTATCAAGTGTCCTTGTTAGAACCAAAATATGGCAGTCGGGTGTCACATGATCTAGTTATTACTAATGCTTGTAGAGATAGTATCACCTTGAATCTTTTGACCTATGAGCTTGTGAATCAATGATACATTTAAGAGAGCCCAGTGCTCTTGGACAAAGACAAATATTATATAGAAATGGCCCTGATGTTAGGCTTGGTGCTATGCAGTATTTGGGGGGACTGCTGTGTCTGGCTGCCTTGCTGGTGTTTTGAGAGCGGAGGTCAATCCACTGTTTATGTCCACTCCATGGGAGGGGACACATTTTAACCTCAGATTGAAGTCTGGTTCTGTGAGCGCAAAGAAGCAACTGTCTGGTCGCCTGAGGGTGAATCAACAGCTGCGAGGCCACCCACGCTAAGGACACAGCTCTCAGCTGTCTCTCCATTCAGAGTCCCAGTTGATCCTGACCCCATACAGATCTGGTGCTCTTGCTTTGATGTTTATGAACCGATTGCATTTAAAATGCAGGATAATGATTCAGGGGTTAGAGAAACTGTTATTTATACAAATGTGGTTAACACCTCATCATTTTAAACTGGCCGTGCTAATAATGCTCATTGCGCTCTGTTTTCTGTTTTTCTGCCCAAATCTGCAATCTGCATTTGCTCTGGCAGGATGTCGGGTGTGTGCTGGGAGAGACTGGAACCAGACGAGTCCAGGGCCCTGCACGTCGTCAGGGAGCTTCCTCGCCGAGAAGTTATCTGGGACCTGTGGATCCGGCCGGCCTCCAGATGTCCCTTCTCCTGTAGCAGACACCTATTCTCTTAGAGAAGCAATATGATTTAATTGGTGTACTCATTCCGAAAGCTGCAGATGATTACACTAAAAAAACAGTCAAACGCTGTTTGTTATTAACAGTGGCCTCACATCTGTGGACAATACTTACCTGAGAAATAGTGCAATTGTAAAGCAACTTAAAATATCTTCTTCAGGGGCGCCTGGGTGGCTTAGTCGGTTAAGTGTCCGACTTTCGCTTAGGTCATGATCTCGCGGTTCGTGGGTTCGAGCCCCGCGTCGGGCTCTGTGCTGACTGCCAGCTCGGAGCCTGGAGCCTGTTTCAGAGTCTGTGACTCCCTCTCTCTCTGACCCTCCCCTGCTCACGCTGTCTCTCTCTCTCTCTCTCTCCTAGAAATAAATAAAACATTAAAAAAATTAAAAAAAAAATATCTTCTTCAAAATACAAATAGGGAAAAAAAAGAAACTGACAAGAATTCAATCAATAAAATGACACCATTATTTGTATGTACTTAAATTGTATGCATAAAAGTTTGTCAGAACTCGTACTCATGGTTTCAAAGATTACTGATACTATCAGACTAAATATATGCTCTGTAACTTTATTTTTCTTTAGACCTTGACTAGCCACACATAGCCATTAAAATTTAAAGTAATTAATGAGGTGCCTGGGTGGTTCAGTGGGTTGAGAGTCTGACTGGCTCAGGTCATGATCTCATGGCTCATGAGTTCGAGCCCTGTGTCAGGCTCTGTGCTGACAGCTCAGCCTGGAGCCTGCTTCGGATTCTGTGCCTCCCTCACTCTCCGCCCCTCCCCTGCTCATGCTCTGTCTCTCTCTCTCTCTCAAAAACAAATGAACATTAAAAAGAAATTCTAATATAAAGTAATTAAGTAAAATTTAAAACTGTTCTTTGTATCACTAGTGACATTTGAAATACTCTGTAACCACTTAAGCTACTATATTGGATAGTGGAGATTTAACATATTTCTAGCATCACAACACTTCTATTGGACTGTTGTACTGACTTGAACACTGAAATTACAAGGGATTATGTTCACTTCTTTAACACACCTGCTTGCTTACATCCTTGGTTGTAAATGCTACTTACAAAGAGCATTTTAGCAGAAAGCTCAATGTGAACCCCTGCCTTTGGAGGGAGGGGCAAAAAAGAGGGAAGAGGTGAGCAGTCTGGACTAGTGATTCTTGACAAAACATGTTTTGTGACTATCTCTGAAGACCGCTCGTGAGCACAAAAGGTTCATCACACACCTAGATAAAAAGCCCTACAATGTAACTCCCTGAAATTATGCTTATAGGCTAGATGAAAAATCTTTACTGTGGTTCTCTAAGGTAGCAAGCACTCTTTAGAAAATCTAAAAGTATTTAAGAGGCATTAGATGTTACCTTCCATCTGTAAAATTCTGATTAGATTCATTGCAACTTAGTATTTTCTCACTCCTCTAAATGTCTTATCATGAACCTCGAAGACCATTCATTCTACTTCCAAATCTGTCCCTGGGCCCTCTGGACTAATATGCCTAAGCAGGCGTCAGGAGAAGCTCACCCAGTCAAAGGGTCACCAGGCCTACCTTTGCAGCAACAGTCACTGAGATTCATCCATCCACCTGGCAAAATTCAGACTCCTGTTTTCTTGGGGATAAAAAGAGAGAGCTTTTTGTAGGCAAGGAATAGTCCTCCCTCCTGTTTCCAAAATTTGTTCTTACTGCAAGTTCACCTCAAATAGTCCTCATATTCCTATCTGCGGGGCTTAACAGTCTCTCTACCTATCACTAGCATATCGAACGGAGACGCAGATGTCACAACTTTCTAGTTGTTTTACATTTAAGACAAGAAACAATGGTAGAATTATTCTACAACTAAGTTAAAAATGTACAATTTGCTATTTTACACACAGCTACGGATTGAAGATGTGTCTTCCCAAATTCATATACTAAAGCCCTAATCCCCAATGTAATGGTATTTGGAGGTGGAGCCCTTTGGAAGGTAATTAGGTCACGAGGGATTAATCTATGGGATTAGAGCCCTTATAAAAGAGACTGAGAAAAGAGGATCTCTCGCCTTCCCAAGCGAAGACACTGAAAGAGGCCAGCCGCCTATAAACCAGAGAGGATTCTCACCAGACATCAAATCTGCTGGCACCTCAATCATGGGGCTTCCCACCCTACAGAACAACGGGAAATAAATGTTCTTTGTCTTAGCCACCCAGTCTGATATTCTGGTCGAGTAACCTAGGCTAAGACAGACACATAAAGAGAGACACACATTCTTGTTCCAGAGTGCCTGCGTGGCTCAGTCAGTTGGGTGTCCAACGCTTGACTTTGGCTTAAGTCATGATCTCATGGTTTGTGGGTTTGAGCCCCACGTGGGGTTTCACTGACAATGCAGAACCTGCTTGGGATTCTCTCCTCTCCGTCTCTCTCAAATAAATAAACTTAAAACAATTACAAAGGTCCAAAATGTATCTAGTAATTTTTCAAATGTTTATTTTCAAAAGTGAAATTCATGTTGCACAAACAGATCAACATACTAAACACGATCATGGTACTCTAAAGTCATTACAAAGACTGAAAAAATAAAATTTACATCCCACTTCACTTATGGCTTTTTAGCACATATATTTATAAAAATCTATAATAGAAATAACAAAAAATAAGAAAAAAGTGAGCAAAAAATTATCCAAAGGTTGTAAAAGTATCACCGTATTTATTTGACCACCTCTTTTGTCTCCTATAGAAATACTGATGCTCTTTGGGGATTCCTTTCCAGGCATGGCTTGGGCCATTCCTTTAACTCCTTAGCCACACAATTTATATCATCAGTCTGTGTATGCTGCTGTTCACACTTCAACCTCAGGACATGTCTGCTACTGTAGCTTTAACTAGGACATCTCTAGGCATCCGTGAACTGTAATCAGATGGTTGTATAATGAAGTTCTGGACTCTCATGGCCTGAAGACCGGCACAGGCGGCCACTGAATATGAAATATATTCATAAATGCAAACCACAGTGATTAAGAGAGTCCTATGAGGTTTTCCAGAATATAAACATTCCCTTTTCACTCCCTTGTAAAACACACAAAATATTTTAAAGAATTTGGACTTACCCTCAAATAAACCTTCCAGAACCTCCTACTGAGTCATTTTCGGCTCTGATTACTGAAGGTGAGCTTTGAACTCCCATCGAAAGGGTTTTGAGGTATGCTTTTCCATGAGTAGAATATTTGATCTATGTAGAATTCTAGGGAACTTGAAAATAAACCCAGTACTCCAACTCCAAGCGAAAGTGCTAAACTACTAAACTACTACGTTTCTTCAGTCAGAAACAGGTATTAATTTTGACTTGGAGATTTCAGTGCCTAAAAACAATTAATAACCAACACAAACTATGCTAAATATTGAGAACCTTCACCATAGCCTTCTAAATATCCAGATAAGGGGATAAGATGATACCTAGTTGCAAGTTACCTGGTTACTATTTTCCATAGTCTTTCTAAACAAAAATAACCTTTTTACTATTATACTATTCTAAATAGTTAACAAAAATAAAATCCAAATATTGAAAAATAAAATCCAAATATTGTTGTTATATTTAGATAAATCGGGGCTAGGGTTACAGAAATGCAGTTCTTTTCTTTTTCCCCCTTAACTCAAAGACAATATAAGAAGATGGAAGATGTAGGTTTATCTGGCTGATGTGAGAATTTAAATATTGTAGGTAAAATACTTAGGGTAGAGATGACAGAGCTAGAATATTTAAAACATTCATCTCCAGATACATACTTAATTTCTAAAACAATAGGCTGATCCTTGGATTTACATTCACATACAATGGTACATGAATATGTACCTACATATCGTACAGCCAAGAGGCACCATTACTAATATATATCAAACTCCCCCCATCTTTATGATAGAAATCATTTCATGTACTTTGAATATGTTTTATAGCCTTCTAACAGAACTGATAGAATTTTTTCTTATACTGGCAACTCATTTTTATTTTGGAATAATTTCCAAAAGAAGAAAATCTGCATATATTCTCTTTCTTATTTTCAGTTAAAAAATCTTGCCCAATCTTAAAAAATTAAACCAAAAACTCCAAGTGTATGTTTCCAAAGTGTTTTAGTAAATGAAAAGTTATTTACCCATTTCTATCACCCAAACATTCTATTCAGAAGAATTTTTGCAAAGTTTTCATATGATCCAGCATAAGATTAGTAGTAGAAAAGAAGTATAACCTTTAATTCTAGGGAGAAAAAAAGCTTTTAACTGCTGCAACAATTTTCTTTTCCAAAATTATGTATGTATTAGGTTATAATGAAATATTTATGTGTTAGGTTATACTGTGATATTTAGCACTCTTAATTACTATTGAGGAGGATTTGTTCACACTTATTTAAATTACCCTGACAAAATGATAGTCCTATAATTTAGTAAGATATCAAAGTTCAAAAGTTGGGATAATTACAAAAATGCAGTTTGAACGTTGCCGGTGTAATCACTTGATACCTTAGGTGTACACCTTCATGATAACAAGTAACCAGGCCATGGACTAATTTGACCTTAGATACGTAATACCTGTAACACTCACATGGGTTTGAAAATATCAGTATCTCTGCTCCAGCATAATTTTGAGGGGAGGATGCAGGTATGTGCAAGTGAGTAGTAGACGGGAACCATTTTATTATGGAAAGATGGAGAAAGGAAGGGATCCTTTTTAAAAAAGGAACAGATACATTCATTAAATAATTTCTCTACAAGCTTTCCATCTTAGGCCCAGTCTCACAGAATTTCGGAATGATATTCAACAGTCTTACTTTCTCTTTCCTTTCTGTTTAACAGCTGGATACTAAGTCACCCAATTTAATCGCTTTTAAGGTAACAATAGGAACTGAATCTCCAACCCAACAGAATATTCTGAAGCAGACTACTGGCACTCCAACCGCTATTTCACTGGTCAGTCAGACCAAAAAAAAGAGAGTTTGAGCTAACCCAAATAACAGGGAAAAGGGGGAGGGGGGAGACGCTAAAACATGTTAAATATGCTTTCTAAGAAATTATGCCTCACTACATAAGTTAAACATGAGAATTTCTGTCCCAGTAAATCTCTCATAGAAAAGTAACCTAACACTTAAGATAAATCTAAATCATTACATATGTATTACGTAGCTTATAAAAGGACATAATATAAAAGGGGAGATTCGGTGTGCTCCTTAAATCTTATCTACCAGAAGATCTAAAAATGAAATCATCATACTGAATCAGAAATACTATCACTGTAAACGTCACTACATAAGTTTCCTCAATAGCTCACCAAAACAAATGCCCCAAATCCAGACAACCCCCCCCCGAAAACACAGTCACACAGGTCTATTAAGTTGGGAAGCTGAAACATAGTAACTTCAAGGAGTTCATTTTTAATTGTGAAGAGTACTGTATTTCTAGAAACTGGCGAACATGGAAAAAAAACACCAATGTCCAGACCACTGTGTAAAACTTACAACGTCCTGGCAAAATGTGCATCTTGCTGATCAGTCAGAAATACTTCTTTTTACAAATGTTTTGAGGGACCAATACTTAAGATGATACATAGCCTGAAAACTTAATTTCACAGAGTTTTCATGAAAAGGAAAAACATCAAGTTGGTAATAGTAAAAGTCTTTGGGGTTTCTTACAAATGATAGCTTTATAAATGCCCAACTCCGAGAGCATGAGGCATTTCTCTAGGGAAGATACAACGATGGGATATGTGTTTCCTCCACAGCCTACGTGTCTGTGTCGCTTCCAGACTCTGGGCCACTGTTACCCGTGCCGTCGCTTTCTTTGTCCCAGTCTTTCATGGACGCTCCCATCATGAAATCATCTCGCAGGATTGTCCATCCAGGGCCCTCTTCTGATTTCCCTTCAGTCTGAAGACAATTACAGAACCAAAATATCAGAAGGCAATTTAATCATAAGAAAAAAAAAAAAAAACCCAAGCTACAAAACAAACAGCAACACTCAGTTTTACAACAGGAATGAAAACAAGACAAATTATAGATTGATTTAACTTATGCACTATGATATTTGCATAAACATGTAATAGAGCTAGCTATATGTTAGTAAAATATTTTAACTCCATAAAAGAATGCTGGAAACAAAATAATTTTTTTGCAGGGGGAGGGAATATAGTAAAATCTAGGTTTATCACCAATTTTTTTAAAAACTGGCAAACAAAAGATTAAATATCATTTAATGTTTAGTGACAATTTATTAGAAAAATGTTTAAAACAAATAGACATTTAACAAAGGCTTCTAACCCAAAATAAAAGAAAGAAAAGGAAAGTAACTTGGTTCTGTGCTAGGTTTTTATAGATGTTATCTCATTAAACATCTGATAAAAATTTGAACCAAATGTTCTTTATTTAGGTTATGATCTCATTGCCTGACCTAATCATGTAATCAAAAGACTAATCACATGCTAAAATGATAAATAACTGAAGCAGGCAATAAACATAATAGGTAGTCAATTCATTTTGCTTATTTATAGGATTTACGTAAAACTGTATGACAGCCTAAGAATTACAGCCTTTCATTTCATGGTACAACAGTACCACCTTGTGGTATGAATACAATATGTGCAGAACTCTAAGCTCTGGGATTTCTTTCCTTCCTTCCACACACATTTACTGAAAACTGTGTATCAAGCACTGTTCTTAGTGGTGGAAGTACACTGATGAACAAAACAAAGTCCCTGTCTTCCTGGAGTTAACGGTCTACGCCTTTCTGCTTATACCGTTCACAAAAGTACACAATGTTGGAAAAATCTCCCTAAATATGTAAGAACCCATGCTATTTGGTTAGAAAATAGTGTTATCTTTATGGGGGTTATGCAATTTTTAAGAGAAAAGATAGTAAAGACACATTCCAAGTTACAAGAGACTACTTATCTCATTCTGAAGCTACCTTTTATTTTAAAAAACATAGCCCTGAAAGAGTCATTCCATTTAGGGAAAACAAAGGACACTATTACAAGTCAGAAAAAAAATGTCCTACTGGCTTACTCCTCTCTTCCTGGGATCAAAGAATCAAGCAGAGCTTGTACCTAAAAATAATCCGAAGGTTGGAAAGCATAGAAATGTGAGCAAAGATTTCAGAACTGACTCAATAAGTCAAAAAGCACACTTTGCACTATAACTTAACCAACATAAAGAACAAAAAATAGCTGTGCTGGTTAAAAACCAACAGTGCAACACTTCCACAGCCTCCCATGCCACACTCAATGGGAGCAATCAAGTAAGAAGGTAACGGGTAACCCTCCTCATGGAGTACGCTAAGCCCTCCCTTCCCTCAGGTCCACAGTGTCACACCTACTTCCCTACAGCTATTTTGTTAGATTAACTTACCTAACTGATAAAAGGCTGGTTTTATTTTCTTTGCTTCAACTCAAGTTTTGTTTGCTAATCTTTTTACTTTAATTAAGACAAAGAGTTGTTCCCATGAAGGATCCACTTTGACACAATTAAAACCCCTCTCCTGCCAAATTAATCATTCAGAGTTTCCAAGTCAATTCAAACAAGTGTATGCTTCCTGCTATAGCCACAGGCAAGTTGCTGACCAGTAAAGACGTACCCTGACACTAATGCTGGTGCTTACACATGAACATGCACCATCTCAGCGGGGACCTTCCATGTTTAGACAAGTGCACCCAACATGCTATCACCATGTTTCCAACCAAAAGGCAGACCCCACATGGCTGAGCTCATTCCAGACTGTTCCTACAGGAGAGCTCGTCCTGACAGCCAACTTCTGCCGGACTGACGGACTCCTCGACCACGCAGCACCACTAAAGCTGTTAGCACCTGAAGAGATGAGGGAGACAGAAGGGTGGGAAGGCACAAAGCCTTAAACACGTGGTTCAGAAAGGAACAACAGTGGACCGAAGAAAAGGACTCCTTAATTAAAATGTTGAGACCGTGCTTGTCTTGCAAGACAATTATGTAAACGTGTATTTTAGGCAAAGAGAACAACAACAGTAGATTCAAATTGACCAATTTGAAAAATAACAATGAAATAAAGCTATACTGGGGGATTCTGGTGGTACTGTTTTTGTTTTTTAGGCATTCAGTACTGTCTGTATCAGTAATTTTCCAAGCGTGGTCCCCATTAGCATCAGTATCATTTGTTAGAAACTGAAAATCTCAGGCCCCATTCCAGGCCTCCTGACTCAAGAAACTCTGGAGGCTGGAACCCTGCAGTCTCTTTTAATAAGCCATCCATCCAGTGCTTCTGACACTTGAAGTCTAAGAACCACCCGTCTATAAAAGAACAAATATTTCTTAGGAGTTTCATTCACTACTGTAAGACCAAACACACTATATGGCTAGAGAGAAAAGATTTTAGATTTTGGAAATCCAATGTAAGACACGTCACTGGATGTTTTCTAAATAGCCATCATTCAAGCTCTCATATTACAGTGGTATTTTTGTTCTGTGAAGCTAGAATATGGAGGAAAAAAAAAAAACAAAAACCCCAGACAATAGAGAACTTAGTACAAACAAGTGTGCGTTAATACATTTTAAAAACAGGTTTTTTTCCTATAATATCTGTCATGATGGTGGTTCCAGAAAGAAAACTCTGTCTTAAAGGCAAAGGGATGACCCTTCACTTTCTATGCCTACACTTGCTAAAGAAATACACAGCAGGAAAAGAAGCGGGGGTGGGGGGTGGGGGGGGGCCACATAAGGGACGGTTTGCACAGCAACAACTAGTCTTGCTCAACTGCAAAACTCAGTAAAACAACAGAAAAGTGATTTGTTGTTTTAGAGAAAATCCTCAAGGAGAAGGTGCAGAGACCCCGCAGCGCAGCTGTAGAAGGCGGAAGCAGGATGGACGAAGAGAAGCTGCCTTGGCAAACCCCAGAAAGCGGACTCCGAAGACTGCAACTGTCAAGCTGCAATCAACCCAGCTTACACTGCAGTCTTCAAAAAACCAACCAAGCAAAGCCCCAGGAACTGGTATCTACTGGATACTTCTGGAAGTGAGGGTAAGAATGGGAGGATCAAAATAAAGAGAACTGGATGGTGTTGAGAGAGAAGGGGATCTCTGGATCTCCCCCCAGTTGCACACGAGCTGGGTGGAAGACTGCTCAACCTCTGAGAGGCGACGGGGTGGCACCAATGAGGCACTCGTGCACACCAGAAACGGGATTCAGTTACATGCCCTGTCCCCCAGCAAGGAGTCCCAGCCCTCTTCTCACCGTTGGGCTCCCAAAAGGCTGGCAGGCAGACCCTTTCCTTCAGGCAGGAGATCAGGAAGACTCTAGAGAAAATCTAGCCAGTCGCTAATAAATCATCAATCGAGAGAATGCTATAGTAAAGCTCATGTCACATGGGCAACATCCACATGGTCCAGAACTTCAATCACCTCTTTGGGATTATTTGTTCTAATCAGGAACAGATAATTTAGGATTATCAGAAAGAAAATAGAGAATAACAAACATAAGCATTTAGAAAGCAACTTGTAGGAAAATAATACTGTTCAGAGAAAAAAATTTACGGGAAAATACCATGAATATTCTCAAAGAGTCAGGACATTATAGCACACCCACAAAATGAAAGCAGTTTGCTATTTAAAAAAGAAACATTAAAGGGCACCTGGGTGGCTCAGTAGGTTAAGCATCCGACTTCAGCTCAGGTCATGATCTCACAGTTTGTGGGTTCAAGCCGCACGTCGGGCTCTGTGCTGACTGCCAGCTCAGAGCCTGGACCCTGTTTCAGATGCTGTGTCTCCCTCTCTCTCTGACCCTCCCCTGCTCACGCTGCCTCTTTCTCTCTCTCTCAGAAATAAATAAAAACATTACAAAATAATAAAAAAATAAAAATAAAAAAGAGACATTAAGAGAATAATAAAGACCTTGAAATTAAAAACATGATTGCAGAAACAGAAAAATCAATACAAGGGTGAGAAGATAAAGACTGAGGAAAACAGTGTAAAAAGAAAAAAAGTAGTGGAAAACAGAAGATAATTAATTGGAGGACCAGTCCAGAGGGTTCAACATACAAAAATAACAATTTTACAGAAAGAATGCAAAAAAGGAAGGTAGGAAAATCAATTAAATACTTCAAGAAATTTTTTCCCAAAAGTAAAGGACACACATTTCCAGGATGAAAAGAGCCTGAGGCACGTCAAGGTCATGGTGCAGAATTATAGATACTAACAGAACATCCTATAAGCTTTCAGAAAGGAAACAAACAAGTCACATACTTAAGAGATGATCAGGAATCAAAATAGATACAGATTTTCCCACAGCAATCTTGGATGCAAGAAAGGAAGAGACAAATTCTTTCAAAATGCTGAAGGAAAAGATTTTCCAATTAAAATTCAGTACCCAGATACACTGTTACTCAAGTATGAGGACAGAGCAGAGGAACTTTGGGACATACAAGTCACCCGAAAGTTTACCTCTGGCAGTTCTTAGGAAACCGCTGAGAACGTCCCCCACAAAAAGGTGGAGTAAACCAAGAAGAGCAAGACACAGGAGAGAAACAGGAGGGGATGCAGCACGGGAAGGAGAAGGCACACAGCAGCACGAGGGGGGACGGAGACTCCAGAACGGTAACTCAGCCCCAGGCACACCGACAAGCTCCAGCGTGGTACCAGCATCTTAACCTGACACAAACATGGGGGCTACGCTTGACCAGGCCAGTGGGAGTAAACCAAGAAAGGAATAGGGAATCCAATCCAGGAGAAACTCCAAGGATCACAAAACACTTAAGTCCTGGGAGGACAAGTGTGAAGTGGCCCAAGAGTGCAGTCAGCCCAGAGAAGGAACGAAAGACTCTAGGAGGGAGCATCTCAGGGTAAACAACTATAATAGATGTTTTACCTGAGGTAACTGGATTGTGAAAATAAATAAACTAAGAAAGTTCCATATGAAAATCAAGACAATAGTTGGCTTCAGGAGAAACAAACAAGAAAGGAATAAGAATACAGAGGTGTGTCGGTTAAGTGTCCGACTTCGGCTCAGGTCATGATCTCACAGTCCGTGGGTTCGAGCCCCATGTCGGGCTCTGTGCTGACAGCTCAGAGCCTGAAGCCTGCTTCGGATTCTGTGTCTCCCTCGCTCTCTGCCCCTCCCCTCCTCACTGTCTCTCAAAATAAAATAAAGACATCAAAACAAAAAAAGTATACAGAGATGTGCAAATGCAATTTAAGAGCTAGTGGAGTAATAAGTGGTTGCCCTAGGGGAGGAGTCATGGAAGGTAAGCAGAAAATTTTTTTAAAAACAATTTTTAATGTTTGTTTATTTTCGAGAGAGACAGAGACAGAGCATGAGTGGGGGAGGGGCAGAGAGAAGGAGAGACAGAATCTGAAGCAGGTTCCAGGCTCTGAGCTCTCAGCAGAGAGCCTGACATGTGGCTTGAACCCACAAACCATGAGATTATGACCTGAGCCGAAACAGATGCTTAACGGACTGAGCCACCCAGGTGCCCCCAGAAAACTGGTTTATAATAAATAACCCTATTGGCAAAATGAGGCCTTTTAAACCACATGGATAAGTAGAAATTAAATAGAAAAAAACAGGACAGCAAGAAAGGAGAAAACAAACTATTACTCAGTGAGTTTTACAAATCTTTCACAAGCCTCCTCTAAGATCTTCCCCAAAAATCTCCCCTAAGGCACCCTCTGGTGTTACTAATTAACAACAGGATTCTGTTTTCCTTTCCAACTTATTCAAATGAAAAAACATATTAAAAACATGAGTTATACTATAAAGCTATTTATGCTGGACAGCATACATAATATTGCCTTTTTTCTAAGTCTCTTAAGATTCCTAGCCAGACAGTGATTGTCTTTCTCACATCTTACATAAGGAAGTGAAGGCTCAAAGAAGTGAGGCAACTTACTCAAGTTCAGTTAATAAATGGCTGAGTCCATACTCAAACCCAAATCCAGGATTCCAAGTCCAAGCTCTTTCTGTAATACTATACTGCTCTACAACTGAACCGATAACAACACTATATATGAGCATATCACCTATGTTATAACCTATAAATTTCATAGCTGAATGAGTACTAAAATACACTGAAAATGACATTATGTTTAAGACAGCATCTATAAAAGTCAGAACTTGGGAAAACTATTTTACACAACAGATTTACGTACTATCAATTTACTGGTTTTTTCCCATAACGATGATTTGCCATTAAGCATAAAAATTTCCTGAATACCTAGAGCATCCACAAAGAAAAGGTGCATTAGAGATAAATATAAGAAAAGAAGGAAGTTGAGGGAAATTTCCAACGTGTCATTCATTGGGAAAACTTGCCTACAGTGATTCCTAAGTAGATTTCATTACGTGTTAACACATCATGAGAATTAGGGTTTTTATTTTGCTTATAAAGCAGAGGTAGAGGTAATTCGATGGATTATTTTTACACCAGGAATGAAAAGCCAAGAGAGTTCTGGATTTGAATCACAGTTAACTATTGATTACAACAGTGAAAATCAGAAAGTTTAGACGTCTAGGACTTGAGACAAAGATAATTCCCTTAACCTTGGTATAGATATAGTGCATATCTACTACATACATATATTTACTGTATACATATATTTACTACACACACACACACATATTTACTATCATCAGATGGACATTGTATTAACATTAAGCATAGACTGGAATGATAAAAATTTAGCAGCTTGTAAAGCTTGTCAGTGTTGCTGCAGGCAGTTCTAATTCAATGACCCAAAGCAACCTATAAGATAACTCTCTGGGCCTCCATCAACTGAAAAGTAAAACTGATTAAATGCAAAAACTTAATGAAAACCACATGATGCAAGGAAACAAAATAGTCTCTTCTCTCATTGGCCTGGTTTTCTACAAATATTTAATCAAGATCATACAGAAGCAGTCTGTGTCAATTGTGAAGATGAAGACAACCCTTAAAAATGTTAATCAGCTTCCATTCCATTTCGAGGTTCAAACATACATTGGCAGCTATTGAAAAGAAAACTGAAAACAGAGGTTTGGAATTATTCATTAGTCTAATACCAAATAATTAAGAGCTTAACCTCATTTCAATTTTGGAGGGGAAAATTAAAGTCAAATCCTAAAACAATAAACAGTATAATCACATCTATATTTAGCAATCAGCAATAGTTGTGATTTCATTGCTTTCCCTGAGAAGAATGTCGTTTTCATTTTAATTTAGTTTCACCTAAATTAAAAAAAGTTCTTAACACACTGGCTAAATTCACCTTAATACCCTTCTTGTTGCAAGTTTTTTGTAAGCTGTTTATAATTGTAGTTAGCAATCTCCTGATTAGTGACTAAAGCTTATCTGAAAGTTCTGCTGGATAAATGAAGGATATATGGGAAATCCCTTTATACAAAAGATACATTCTGGCAGAAATCAACAAAAGTGAAATGTGGCCCCAAATCTTTTTAATCTGAATAAGGACATCAATGATTTTCTCATCATGCCAGACATTAAAACATCCCACTAACCATATGGGATTGAAAAGTTAATCATGAGGGGCGCCTGGGTGGCTTAGTCGGTTAAGTGTCCGACTTTCGCTTAGGTCATGATCTCGCGGTTCGTGGGTTCGAGCCCCGCGTCGGGCTCTGTGCTGACTGCCAGCTCAGAGCCTGGAGCCTGTTTCAGTCTGTGACTCCCTCTCTCTCTGACCCTCCCCTGATCACGCTGTCTCTCTCTCTCTCTCTCCTAGAAATAAATAAAACATTTAAAAAAAAAAAAGAAAAGTTAATCATGAAGCACTGAAATTTTCAATGTAGCATGTGTAAGAGTTCTAATGAAGAACCTGTGGAGTCAAGGTTATATGATGATCCCACACCAGTACACCCTCAACTTTTTTCTGATTCTCAAAGAATTTTTAATAAGCAATTTCTAATTGTCTTGACCAATCTGTGCCTTCTTCATCCCTTCACAAACTTGTTTTAATTTGCTTTCACTATATTAGTAGAATGGTATTCCAGGCAACAAGCCCATGTGCGCTTTGTTTTTGTTAACTATACATAGCTTCCAGATTCTTGTACAGTTTACAAATTTAAATGGGTCATTAATAAAATCAAAGCAAACTAGAGAAGTATTTAGTAGGATATCCAAGGAAAAATAAAAATCAAGATGCTAAAATTATGTCACTTTTAAGTATAGTCCAAGCATGTGTTAAATGTATAGCGTTCTCTAAGAAAACTTAATTTTGTGTGGCTTGCCAAGAATTCAGGCCTGATTGTCCTAAAGAAAAAAAAATGCTTTTTTGATGCAGTTTTCTTTTTCATCTGCTGCACTTTTTCATTTTAATTTCATTTGCTGCCGTTGATTGTACTATGTCCTCAATAACTATACCTTTGCTCAAAGTGATTCTATTTGGTGGCCTCTATTCTGAATTGCTATCTATACATTTAGCTTCAAAGAGTTAAATCTGAGGAAACATTCATGCAATAGAGGTTCTCCTCATTGTTTATAATATCTTAAGAATTGTTAATAAGCTGAAGTTGACTAAACTGCCAAAAAGACCAATGTTAACACCTCAAGGAGCCTTTTTGGCACAAGCGCTCTATGTATTTTTAGACTCAATTAGGAGCTTGAAACACTCAGAATACACTCTGCTGATTAGTCTCTTAAAGCCTATCATTGTTCTTTTACCAGCTATGCTACATAGTACATAAATGAGAATTCAGGTTTATAAACAAATTAGTAGAGCTATGAATTCATCTAGAAAATAGACACTGATATTTTAATATGATAAATGTGTTAAAAAGTATAAGTGAGAAAACACTGTGAAAGTTCTCTGTAAAACTAGGAAATATTATAAAGAAAAGTTAGTTCTATCCAGTAGAAATATGCATACTACCAATCTACTTACTGAAATCAACAAAAGATTTAAAACTATGTGGACGGTTCTCACTCAAGGTCCTGGAAAAGTGGGTGACTCCAGCCAGGTCTGTAGTCTAAGACTGTATTGTCCCAGAAACTCAGAAAACACTCCAAGAAAAATGAGGTCATGTCAAAAGGGCACAAGAAGCTAGTTGGCACTTGTTCCCATCGTCACATTTGTGAATTTAAACATCAAAAAAAGCATAATGATTCTAAAATACTGAGCAACTTGACATTCATCCTATGTCCATGATATTAAAAAAAGACAAAGAAGAAAGGTGGGGGCAGGGGACAAGGTTCACTTGCCGGCACCGGAGATGACAGTTAAACCACCTCCTAACTCTGGAAAGCGGTAATTTAAAGGAAAGGAACATCAACCCTCATCTTTTGGAACTTAAAATTTATCCCTAGAGAAGTAAATAGAAATAAATGAGAAAGTCACTATTCTGCAAATTCCAGTAATACACCTGTTTTAAGCAGGGGCCATCAATTAAAAAGGCAAAAAAGATAGATGGGGGAGGTGTATTTGCTCCTTTCAAATTATTCAATCCAGAAATTACTTTCGAACTGGAGAGGGGAAAACGCACCTTTAATAAGGCAACATCGATTACCACCTCAACCAAATGAAACACGACCATCACTAGTATGGGGCATTCCAGTAACAGGTCTCCTGGCAGGACTGCATACTAGCTGTACAGCGTTTAAGTATCACAACTATGCAACAGTTGTGCCAAAACAGTTTAACTTGAATCCTGACCTTTACTCCCAACTTTCCACTTACAGTAAAAGGGCACAGAGGAGAAAGTTGAAAGACATGATGAAACGGATTCAGAACCCGGATCCCTTCTGCAAGCACCTGGTTTAGTTATAAATGAATCTTCCGAATTGTGTAAGATGTGAATTTTATCTCAATTAAGCTCTTTAAAAAAAAAAAAAGAATTTCTAGGATAGTATGGGTATTACCTTCAAATCATCACCCCCAAAGAAACAAAAACTAGATGGAGATAAAGACAGGCAGACAGCTCTAAAAAACAAACACACAGACAAGTGTCAACAATTTTAGAACCCAGGTGATAGAAATACTGGTCTTTCATTACTTTCTTCCTGTTTGAAAATTTCCATAAAGTAATGGGGGGGGGAGATTCTAAAATTTCTATTAGGCAAATAGTGATTAAATACAGGATGCATTTGATATCCAGTAAATTTTAATTAATTCCTTGATAAAAGAATAGAAAGCCAATTCAAACAGTGAACTTACAAAGAATTTCTTAAATGAGTTTGTTTCATAATTCTGAAATGTTTACTATGGTAAAGTTTTTATCTTTGTTAACAGTTTTGAGAAATGAGATTTTCAAAAGTATACAGCCAACTAATCTTTGATAAAGCAGGAAAGAATATCCAATGGAAAAAAGACAGCCTTTGTAACAGATGGTGTTGGGAGAACTGGACAGCAACATGCAGAAGAATGAAACTAGATCATTTTCTCACACCATGCACAAAAATCAACTCAACATGGATAAAGGACCTGAACGTGAGACAGGAAACTATCAACACCCTAGAGGAGAAAGCAGGAAACAACCTCCTTGACCTCCACCGCAGCAACTTCTTACTTGACACATCCCCAAAAGCAAGGGAATCAAGAGCAAAAATAAACTGTTGGGACCTCATCAAGATTAAAAGCTTCTGCACAGCCAAGGAAACAACCCAGAAAATTAATAGGCAACCAACGGAATGGGAAAAGATAGTTGCAAATGACATATCAGATAAAGGGTTAATATCCAGAATCTATAAGGAACTCACCAAACTACACGCCCGAAAAACAAACAACCCAGTGAAGAAATGGGCAGAAGACATGAACAGACACTTCTCCAAAGAGGACATCCAGATGGCCAACAGACACATGAAACGATGCTCAGCATCCCTCCTCATCAGGGAAATACAAATCAAAACCACACTGAGATACCACCTCACGCCAGTCAGAGTGGCTAAAATGAGCAAATCAGAGAACTCTAGATGCTGGCGAGGATGTGGAGAAACGGGCACCCTCCTACACTGTTGGTGGGAATGTAAACTGGTACAGCCCCTCTGGAAAACAGTGTGGAGGTTCCTCAGGAAACTAACAATAGAACTCCCTTATGACCCAGCAATAGCACTGCTAGGAATTTACCCAAGGGATACAGAAATGCTGAGGCATAGGAGCACATGTACCCCAATGTTCATAGCAGCACTCTCCACAATAGCTAAAACATGGAAAGAGCCTAAGTGTCCATCAACAGATGAATGGATCAAGAAGATGTGGTTTATCTATACCATGGAATACTACATGGCAATGAGAAACAATGAAATCTGGCCATGTGTAGCAACATGGATGGACCTTGAGGGTGTTATGCTGAGCGAAATAAGTCAGGCAGAGAAGGACAAATATCATATGTTTGCACGTATAGGAGGATTAGGAGGAACTTGACGGAGGAACAAGGCGGAGAAGAAGGGGGGAAATGGTGGGGGAAAGGGAGAGAGGCAAACCATGAGAGACTCTTGAATGCTGACAAAAACTGAGGACTGATGGATGTGGGGGGGAGGGGGGGATAGGCATGGAGGAGGGCACTTGTGGGGATGAGCACTGAGTGTTATGTGGAAACTAATTTGATAATAAACAATTTGTAAAAAAAATAAAAATAAAAAAATAAAGAAAAATAAATAAATAAAAGTGTGGTGAAGCAGAATAAAAATCACAATAATTGCCAAAAAAAAAAGAGAGAAATGAGATTTTCAAATCTATCAGTCTCGAGAGCCTGCGTGGCTCAGTTGGTTAAGCGTCCAACTGCAGCTCAGGTCACCGTCTCACAGTACAAGAGTCCCACATCGGGCTCTGTGCTGACAGGTCGGAGCCTGGAGCCTGCATCTGGGTCTGTGTCTCCCCTCTTTCTGCCCCTCCCCTGCTTGTGCTCTGTCTCTCTCTCTAAAAAATAAACATTAAAAAAATATTTTAATCAGTCTGCATGTGCTGCTACCCATCCAATGAAGGGGATGTGAGACCCAGGGAAAAAACAGACTGCAAACCATCTCTCCCATCCTCTTTCTGGTCTTGGCGGGGACCATGTCGCTCACATTCAGACCCACCTCTTCTAGTTCATCTAGGTGAGGGAGGGGAGACACGGTTTTCAGCTCTGCTTCAGATTAGAAGCACCTCAAATCTTTTTAAGTAGCAGGCACCAATGACTGAAATGATTTTGGGGCAATACAAACTGTTTTAACCCAGATTCTACCAATTACTATCAATGTGACCAGGGGCAAGTCACTTAATATTTCTGATTTGGGGCTGCTCACCTCAAAAATGAGAATTCTAGTACTTCTTAAAATGGTAATTATATAAAAACCCCTTTCAGTACCCTGAACAAAACAAACACTAGCAAGTCCCCTCCTGATCCCTCTACCACCACTCTTACTTAGTAATGCCCTGAGTCACCACATATATGCACAGAATCCCCAACTAGGGACATGTGTAATCTTCTAACGGTGTTCACAAAGATGAGAACCTTCAAATACCATAGTACAAATGCGCCCATTTAGAAACCAAACTTTCGTTGGTAAGTAAAATCTTGTCAGTAACAGAGTTAGCTTAAGCATAACTTAAAATGGGGAAGAGGAAGTAGACAAATTTCTAGGTCCTTGAAACCCAGTTTTATTATTTTGTAAGAATTATGCATTACTAGAGTAGATACACTAGAAATGAGAGAGAACTTCCCAAATCTAAACATAATTTTTATAAAATTATAGGATAATTTATGGATTATCTGATAATTCATAAGTAGTAACGGTTTCTTTTCAAACTGGTTTCCAACTGAGATTCATTTTTGACTATTATCCGTTAGGAAAGGAAGAAATAAATACAAGGAACAGAAAATAAAAATGACTGCCAACATTTATCCAGCACTGTGCCGCACTTTACCTATTCTAACTCAGTTGACGCTCAGTTATCTCTAGATGTTTACTACTACTAGAATGATGATCTTAAATACACAAGAACCCTGGGGCATGGTTTGGGTAAGTAACCCATACAGAGTAAATGGCAGACCAAGTGGTTTCAACCCAGGCAGTCAGGTTCTAGAGTCTGTGGCCTTTGCTACCATGTAATACATCATGCATCCCCATACACATTCTCAGCTGCCTACAACTTCAAAACAAAACAAAAACAAAAAACAGAGCAAACAAAAAAGCCAAATCAAACAATAAAACAAAAACACCCAACAAACCCATAGATGATTTTCAGCAAGAAACAGTACAATATTCTTTTGATTTTTAAAAATGCACCACATAAATGTAAGCATGTAGTGTTAAGACTCACTATGCACGAGACAATTAAAAAAAAAAAAAAGCTTCAACTTCATGGATGAAAATCCTATACAAGCATCCATTTGAGCAGCTTCAAACAGAACATTTCTTCAAACAGGGCCAGGAGACGTCTGGCACCGTGAGTACTCTAACAGTAACTAAAGATTTCTACACAGCTATGTAATTAGTTCTTTTCTTCCCTCATATGCATTTATCCCCCATGTCAAAATGCTGCACGTACCACTGTGCCAAACATAAATTTGCTTTGATTACAACTGCTGTCCAAATCCGAAACCACACTACATTAAAGCTAAACAGCCTATTTTAAAAGGAGTTGAGAAACTGGCTTTAAGCTGTTCCCATCAATAGCAATGTGTACAATCATGCTCATTCTCATTTCAAACGTTGGAGTCTCTCTTTTGTCTAAACTCTCATCTATTTAGGCATTTTCAGTAAACAAACATGAAGCTGAATTATTTACAAAGCTAGAATTCCACACATTCCAGCCAGAGCTGCTTTTATGTGTGAGTGAAACACTGCTGCCATGTGATGCCGGGGCAATTTAAGGACAGCATCCTTCTCTACCCCCTTGCCTGCCTTCCACTCCCCCCTCCCCTCAAATTAAATCCTGAAAACTGCTGGGGGACCACCGAGGGAGCTGTGTGAAGGAAACTGAAGAAGACACAAAGAAATGGAAAAACATTCCATGCTCATGGATAGGAAGAATAAATATAGTTAAGATGTCATTACTGCCTAAAGCACTCTACACATTCAATGCAATTCCAATCAAAATTGCACCAGCATACTTCTCAAAACTAGAACAAACTATCCAAAAATTTGTATGGAACCACAAAAGACCCCGAATAGCCAAAGTAATACTGAAAAATAAAACCAAAACGGGAGGTATCACCATCCCAGACTTCAGCCTCTACTACAAAGCTGTCATCCTCAAGACAGTATGGTATTGGCACAAAAACAGACACATAGACCAATGGAACAGAATTGAGAACTCAGAAGTGGACCCAAAAGTATACAGCCAACTGATCTTTGACAAAGCAGGAAAGAATATCCAATGGAAAAAAGACAGCCTTTTTAACAGATGGTGTTGGGAGAACTGGACAGCAACATGCAGAAGAATGAAACTAGATCATTTTCTCACACCATGCACAAAAATCAACTCAAAATGGATAAAGGACCTGAACGTGAGACAGGAAACTATCAACACCCTAGAGGAGAAAGCAGGAAACAACCTCCTTGACCTCCACCGCAGCAACTTCTTACTTGACACATCCCCAAAAGCAAGGGAATCGAGAGCAAAAATAAACTGTTGGGACCTCATCAAGATTAAAAGCTTCTGCACAGCCAAGGAAACAACCCAGAAAATTAATAGGCAACCAACGGAATGGGAAAAGATAGTTGCAAATGACATATCAGATAAAGGGTTAATATCCAGAATCTATAAGGAACTCACCAAACTCCACGCCCGAAAAACAAACAACCCAGTGAAGAAATGGGCAGAAGACATGAACAGACACTTCTCCAAAGAGGACATCCAGATGGCCAACAGACACATGAAACGATGCTCAGCATCCCTCCTCATCAGGGAAATACAAATCAAAACCACACTGAGATACCACCTCACGCCAGTCAGAGTGGCTAAAATGAGCAAATCAGAGAACTCTAGATGCTGGCGAGGATGTGGAGAAACGGGCACCCTCCTGCACTGTTGGTGGGAATGTAAACTGGTACAGCCCCTCTGGAAAACAGTGTGGAGGTTCCTCAGGAAACTAACAATAGAACTCCCTTATGACCCAGCAATAGCACTGCTAGGAATTTACCCAAGGGATACAGAAATGCTGAGGCATAGGAGCACATGTACCCCAATGTTCATAGCAGCACTCTCCACAATAGCTAAAACATGGAAAGAGCCTAAGTGTCCATCAACAGACGAATGGATCAAGAAGATGTGGTTTATCTATACCATGGAATACTACATGGCAATGAGAAACAATGAAATCTGGCCATGTGTAGCAACATGGATGGACCTTGAGGGTGTTATGCTGAGCGAAATAAGTCAGGCAGAGAAGGACAAATACCATATGTTTGCACGTATAGGAGGATTAGGAGGAACTTGACGGAGGACCAAGGGGGAGAAGAAGGGCGGAAATGGTGGGGGAAAGGGAGAGAGGTAAACCATGAGAGACTCTTGAATGCTGACAAAAACTGAGGACTGATGGATGTGGGGGGGAGGGGGGGATGGGCATGAAGGAGGGCACTTTGGGGATGAGCACTGAGTGTTATGTAGAAACTAATTTGACAATAAACTATTTGTAAAAAAAAAAAAATAATAAAAAAATAAAAGAAAACAAAACCATAAAAAAAAAAAAAAAAAATGCACGCCTCTTATGATGAGCACTGGGTTATGTATGGAAGTCCTGATTCGCTTTAACTGTACACCGAAAACTAACAGAATAGTGTTACACTGGAATTTAAGATAAAATAAAATAAAAAATAAACTCTACCTCTCAAACGTGTTCCACCTTTTACAGTTTTTATTTTGTGAAACAGTCTCCACTTTTGAATCTCCCAAGCTGTAGACCTCGTGGGCCTCACAACTGGCCCTGCATCAGGTCAGGCTCATATGAAGTCAACCTAAACCTGGAAACTGCCTCTCCAACCTGGTTCCTCTCTTGCACCAACCCCCTCCTCACCACCGCTTAGCTCAGGTGTCCCCCTCTTGCTTTATGGCAACCACCACCCACTGGCTGCTCTTCTGACAGTCCTTCCGTCCTTCAGCCTCCTTTTCCTTAAAAAGAATCAAATCTGATCAGGTCACTTACTGATGAAAATTTACAGCTGGCTCCCAAATGCCTACAGAATAAAGTCCAAATTCCCTAACCGAAGACAGAAGACTTAAGAATCTGACCCCAACCTACTTCCTCAGAATCCCTTTTCCAGCTTCCCAACCCATCAGCAAACACCCTATATTCCAACCTCTATGAAAGAAAAAAAGAAGAAAGAACGGAAATTATAAAGGATGTGAAAAATTGGAGAACTGGGAGGCTTTCCTCCCCTATGGGAGCACAATGGCTGCCGGCTGCTTTCCCGGGGATTACTACTAGTGAAAATGTCTATTCGTTATGACTTCATTCTCTGACACTTATTTCACTTCTTTTCAATGTTTACAAAGACTCTGTTTCAATATAGGCTAGTTTCAGCAGCACTGAACACTGGCTCTAATTTATGACTTTTTAAATGAAATTCTTTAGCTTGAAGGTAAACATTTCAACAGAAATACCACTCACTGGTGCTTCCTTTCCTGTTATCAGAATTCACAGCATACAATGGAAAATGCTTCTTTAGATACTGAAAGCACCTTTACCTACAGACTAGGTTAGTCCAATGAATGGATCAGTGCCTTCACCATGTTTGCTTCTTGACATTTTAAAATTAAAGCTAAGTGTCTTGTGTTCTCCGGAAGCACGTTCCTCGAGAGTCCTGTTTTCTGTGAACATCCTCCCATCATAATTTTTCTGACTTCTAAATCTTCTAATTTCACAAGCAACATATCGTCTGTATTACCTGGAACACCTGTTTAAACAGTTTTCAAATGGCTTCTCTTCTTGCTTCCATATGAAATGTTTGGTGGACTGAGTTACTCCAAAGAACCAACCTCCAGTGAATTTAACATTTAGTACTTCACCACAAATTTCTACCTTTTTGGATGAGAATTGCTCTTAAGTTCTCTCACTTTCACTGACAGTGTTCTTTCTCATGGCCCTATCTCAGAAAAATATGCATGAAATAAAAAAACAAAAACTATCTATGTCTCTACTATTGATTTAACAAGATTTCTGGTGACATGACATGCTAGTGAATCTAGAATACAATGAGCATTACTGAGAAGTAGACATAGGGCACTGAAGTCACAAACACAAGTGACCTACTTCTGCATATAAGCTTTGCAATATAAGGAATTCAAAAGAAGAAAACAAATAGATTGTTACATTTGTAAATGACAGAGGTGTGATGTATTTACATTCATTAAAGTAATGGACATCCACTGTACAAACGGCCCGGGTTAACATGACAAAAGAGATGTTCAATTGTTATTAAGGACAAAAAAAAAAGTTAACCCTTTCATATGTAACGGGAGAAATAGCTCATTTTTTTAATAGATGAAAAATACTTAAAATACTACTTACCCTAAGTTCTAGTGAAGGCTTTTTGATTTACAGATATTAGCTGTTATCTCTTCTGAAATGAGCCCATCAAGTACCTTTTTGTTTTACTTTGCGGTTTCCAGGCTCAGCTCCAAGAAATAAAGTATAGTAATTAATGACTCAAATGTAATTTAATATATCAGTCTGACATCTTTTAACTTATGTCTTTTCAAACTCTCTTGCCCTAAAAATGATCTTTAAAAAGCAATTATACCTTTTTGGCCTCTAAGGAAGGCTTTCCCAGAAAGCCTTTACTCCAGAAATAATGACTGCATATAATAAAATTAAGAAAAAACAGATTTAAAAAATTCAAGGCCAACAATATTCTCTAAGTCAGCAGAGTCAGAAGATTAAAAATACCTTGATAAATAGCTAATAATATGAAAGGCAGTCTTTGGAACATACAAAAAATTTTGCTCCTATCTAGGAATCAAAAGCCTTTGAAGATTATGGTTTTTAACCATAACAAGCTGACTTTTAACAGTTAAAGTTGTAGTTCACAAAAATAACAAATATAAAGACATAAAATGAAATAAATCAAATGTAGATGTGTAGTGCATAATACATACGACTCTTAAAACAGATTTAAAGGCAGGTCATAGCTGTGTGATGTGTAAAGAAATGACTTAATAATTCTGCTTATCTATCAGATTAAAAAATGAAATCCATACACTAGATTTTTTTTTAATCATACACTCTCTTTTCTTTATTTTCTAAGACACAGTGTTAACCACCCGCATGACAGAGGATGAACTCAGATATCTAAAGATCCTAAAAGGAAGAGGGATGCTCAGAAAGCTTGCCTCCAAGATGCAGACACAGAAAAATGCAGGAGATGCATATGTCTGCTTTACATGGACACTTTCCTCTCTGTAAGGCTACAAGTTTAGAAAAATGTTTAGAAACAAGTAGTTTTTAAATAATCCACTTCAAAAGGTAAAAAATCTCTATTACTGGGGCACCTGGATGGCTCAGTCAGTTAAGCGTCTGACTTCCGCTCAGGTGATGATCTCACAGTTCCTGAGTTTGAGCCCCACGTCGGGTTCTGTGCTGTCAGCTCAGATTCTGTGCCTGCTTCAGACTCTGTGTCTCCCTCTCTCTCTGCCCCTCCCCTAATCACGTTCTATTTTTCTCTCTCAAAAATAAACATTAAATTTTTAAAAATTTTCTATTATGAAATATTTAAAGATTTACTGTTTGTGAAATATTTTATGATTAATTTTTAACTTTTTAAAAAGTTTTTTATTCTATTTTAGGAGAGAGTGTATATGCGTGCCAGTTGGGGAGGGGCAGAGAGAGAGGGAGAGTGAGAATTCCAAGCAGGCTGTCAGCACAGAGCCTAACCTGGGGCTTGAACTCATGGGGCTAGAACTCACGTACTGTGAGATCATGACCTGAGCTGAAACCAAGAGTTGGACACTTAACCGACTGAGCCACCCAAGCGCCCCTTATAATTAACTAAAGACTATCAATAATTCCGTTAAAGCAATAGGAAGTTAGAATAAGATTAACCTCTTTGCTTTTAAAATAAAAAGGAAATCTTCCAATTAAATAGCAGACGTGCATTTATCTCTAATTCTTACGGAAAGTCCACTTAAAATGGTAAGTATAAAAATTATAAATAAACAAGGAAACAATCTAGAAGGGGAAATAAATATAGACACAATATGCCAACAAGTTTTGGGACATAAACGAAAACTGGATAGAGTAGTGGTAACCAATCAGAAAGAAGAAAAAGCTAATGTTTAAGTGAGAAATTGGATCCATGCTTAGGAAATGGAGGTGAGGGGGCAAGTGGGGGTGAGAGGGTGTGATAAAGATACAAGATTGGCTGACAGTCTGTGTGAAGAAGCTGTCGGAATTTTAAATTCCCTCCCTGGCTCACAGAGGCAGGCGACAGGCCCGAGCCCGGACAGGTAGTGCAGTCTCTGAACGCCGTGACCTCAGGAACACTGAGAGGTACAAGGGGATGGTACTGAACATGCCTGCATACTGAATGCTGTCTGACGTGTGGCCACATCACCCCCACCTCTGCCTCTGTGGTTACTTTGCTTCCTCCCACTTCCGTCTGGCAAATCTCCCCTGAGCATCTCTTGTAAGGATACTTAACACTGGATTAGAACCCACCTAGATAATTCGGAATGATCTTATCACCTCAAGATCCTTAAGCTAATTATGTCTGCAAAGACCCCTTCTCTAAATAAAATACAGTCATAAGCTCTGGGAATCAGAACATGGACTTATCATTTTAGGGGTCACCATTCCAACTACTACGTATAATCAGCCCAAGTTCTAAGTGCTTCCGAGGAATAAAATAAAGCAAGAAAACAAAAATGAAAGCACTCCGAATGTATGTTCATATAATGGATCCAATCTCCAGTTGATATTATTACAATTCTATCCAGCTTTCTTAATATAAAACTACTGGCTCATTTTTGTTTTTGAACATAGACTTTAATGCCACAACTACGAAAAACAGGAATAACAGGGTTAAGGACTTGAAGACATAAAGAAGGTATTTCCAGATTGGCGTTTGGACAGATAGCTGCCAGTGAATCCAGGTTATACATGGACCGACTCTGAACTTTAAAGATTTCATAACGTTAGGAATACAGGATAAAAAGCTTGGGTCCTGATCCATTATGCCTGGGAAAGGGACAAAGAACTTCCATAAAAGCTCTCCTGTTAGACTGAGAAGGGAAGAAGCATCTATTAGGATAATGGTGCTAGGAAAAGGCAAAATACGAGAGAAAAAAAGGAAAATCTTATTTTCTACTTAATTAATATCCTCCTTTATCCATTTTATTAATCTACTTCTCATTTCTGAACAGCATTTTGGCTCACCATTTCCAGCTTTACCTTCCCTCCTTCTCTTCAACTGCTTTAAAAGTCCACCTACTTCGAGGCTCAGTCATGCATCTGACTCTTGATTTCAGCTCAGGTCATGATCTCACGGTTTGTGGGCTCTGCGCTGACAATGCGGAACCTGCTTGGGATTCTCTCTCCCTCTCAAAAGTCCACCTATTTCAAGTAACTTCATAGGTTTGCTGATCTATGTCCTAAATGAACATTACAGTTAAATCAAAATTTCTCCCACAAACAGGACAGCCACTTAATTTACCTTACTGTAGGTAAGCATCTGACTTACTACCTCTTACTGTAGCATAACTGATGATAACATGCAGTCCAGACATACTAATGTAGAATCTGTTAATCTTATTTGCTCATTTAAGTCATCTATCTGAATTTAAAAGATAGAAGGATAGCACCGGGTACAAACAGGCACTAGTAAATATTTTTGATATTAATAAATGACCCAATCAGAAATACTACAGAACTTCTTTGTTATTCATGTGCAAAACTGAGCCAAATAAAAATGAGTCTCGTTGTTTTTCTATAAATATGAAATCAAAGTGAAAGCAACATTTTTAAAACAAATGTGCCAAAGTGCTGTTAGGGTGGGATAAGAAGTTCTAGAAACAAATTATTTTGAGAGCAAAGACACCGGTCTGACAGTGAAGTAGACTAAAACAAAGTCAAGGGCAAAAGTGCAAACGGTAAGAAAGAAGAAACAATGGCACTGGAAAGAACCCTCCATGTATTTTCACAAGTCATGAAAAAAATAATCCCAAAGCTAAACAAATGCTTCTATTAAAAATTATTTTAAAATGAACAGAAAAAAAAATAAATAAAGATCTTTCTTTTTCCATTTTCCCGCTAGCTCTTGTTCAATGCTGCTGGGTCTTTCTCCAATTTTTAGAGTAAAATGTCCCTCGTGAGAACACAGCAGTTTAGATTTTTTAACTAAAAAGTATAAATTCCCAAACATAGTATTCACGTGTTTATAATTAATTCTGACAAACATTTTAAAATAGCAGCACCAGTGATCGTCAGTATTACATAGATAATTAAAAAACAATTTGGGTCCTTTAATATGTAGGAGATAAAGTTAAACAGCCTAGAAAAATCTGTCAAAATTAGGCAAAACAGCAACTTAATCAAAGAACTTGAAACAATACTTGAACCCCAGGCTAGCAGGGAATTCCTGGATGCCCTTCTTGCCAGAGTTTCAAACAGAAAACTAACAACTTCTAACAGAGACCCCTGGTTCCTGAGGGGTGTACTTTTTCTCAGCAACAGAAATGAATCCATCGAGTACACCTGTACTTTGCTGCCATTGCAAAACAAAACAAAAAAACAAACAAATAGCCCTGTTCAGAGTACGGCACATTTCAGAACCTCTCACCTAGTATATTAAAAAGGAAACTATTGGGGCCCACGGGTGAAAAGGACTGGAGAAGCCCAGTTATCGTGCCAGGCAGGCACACAGCATCCATACTCCTATCTGGCCAGACATCACCAAGCGGCCTCAGCACAAGGATGGCTCTCCACCATGGTCCCCAAGGCTCCGATCCTTCATGTTTTAGAAGGTACATCCATCACAGTTACCTCTGTGGGTAAACACCTCACACCGAAGCTGTATCCCTCACCTGGGTTTCTATTCTCCCAAATGCACGAAGGGCAGGGTTTTAGATGCGAGAGATCCAGCCCCATCTCTAAACCCTCTGGTTCCCGATCTCTAACGGCAGGGGTACATATGTCACTTTTAACTGGCAACTTCCATACTGAATAAATCATCGTGAAACTTAGGAATCCAAACTTTTAAATCTGTAGTGTGCTTTTTCAACCCAAAACTTTAGTTGAAGAGCTAAAAGTCAGATGGACTGAATTCTATATAAAAGCCTTGCCTGTTTGGCTTTCAAGTTCTTTCCAGTCGAACTTTTCCCACTCGTACTTGCATCCATCCCTCTCAGAACGTTGATGAAATCTTTCTTGGAAACAGTCGATATCAGCTTAGCACGTTTTCTAATTGAGCTTCCAGCTTCCTTAACCTTTTCGTCAACGTTCTTTTGATGCTTCTGAACAGCATTGAATAGCTGTACCACACCCCTATAGAACAGATAATGATCAGAACAACATTAAATAACAGTTACACTAAGTACAAACATAGAAGATAGAACATGTTTTTACTGCTTAGGAAAGAGGCAGGCATTTACAGGCACTCAAATGAAAAGAGCTGAATCTAAAAAATGAACATAAATTTATTCCAAAGAAGGAATATACATTTCTGAATAGAGAATATATGTGGATTAATAGATGGTTTTTCTCGGGGCGCCTGGGTGGCTTAGTCAGTTAAGCGTCCGACTTTCGCTTAGGTCATGATCTCACGGTTCGTGGGTTCGGGCCCCGTGTCGGGCTCTGTGCTGACTGCCAGCTCAGAGCCTGGAGCCTGTTTTAGTCTGTGACTCCCTCTCTCTCTGACCCTCCCCTGCTCACACTGTCTCTCTCCTAGAAATAAATAAAACATTAAAAAAAAAAAAGGTGGTTTTTCTCTTCAGCTTTCATGTTTCTAAATCAGCTTTTATGCAATTAGAACTAAAAATTACTTTTAACACAAATATCTATTTCTCAAAATAGAATTCTACAATAACTGAAGGTATTACAATGTGACAGAAAGAGAGCAGCCTCCACAGTTAGCTGTCCAGCCATCTGACTCCAGGGAAGGTTTTCTAGATCTCCATTTCATATCTAAATGGGAAAAATTATACTCAAGCAGCTTAAAAAATATTTAGTTATATTATCTGCAATTCTTACGATATAAAACTAATATTAAAATCCTATTTTAAGAAACACTAATTTAAAACATGTTCTGTAGTGAAGTTCATTCCAAGATGAATTCTGAAGGTTAAGACCTGCAGTGTCCATTACAGCAGCCATGAGCCCCATGTAGCTAGTAAACCATGACAAGGACTGGCTGGTCCAAATTGCAAAATGCTCCAGGTTTACAACACACACTGAATTTTGAAGACTTAGTATGAAAAAAGAGAATTTTAAAGTCTCATTAATAATTCTTTTATGTTGATTATATGATAAAATAAAAATGACTTGGGTATATTGGGTTAAATAAAATACATTACTCAAATGAGTTTCATCTCTCTCTTTTTTTTTTTAACTGTTTTCAATGTGGCTACTAAAAAGTTTTAAAATATTTATGTGGTTCACATTATATTTCTACTGGACAACACTGATTTAAACCATTAACATCCTTTCCAGCTCTAAATCACTGGGAGAGGTACTCCGCCATGGCCCTGAGCATCCCTGTACATTCTTGCTAAGTTTTGCAAGGATGCGAGGCCCTGGCGGTTCTTTACACAGGTCATTGCTGAGAGTTCAGTGTACCGTATGCAGCCCTGAGGGACAAGGCAACATCTCCCCCAAGACAAAGAGTAGGCTTGTTACCTTTCACCACAAAAGCAATAGATTCATTCTCAAGTACAGCGTTTTCCTGTAACACAACCCACCACACACTCAAGCATCCATATAGGGCACCTGTGTTGCCCTGAGGGACAAAGGGAACCGGTGGGAACGTGATGCTCTGACTACTGCTTTGCCAACAGTAACAAAAGTCCTTTGTCTCTGACCCAGAAGTGTCCTGTCTTCTGCCAGTATCCAGGAAACTAACAGTCTAGCTTATTAGCTTATATATGAGGATAAAATTCCACACCCTTCAGAGCAGAGCTAGGACCCAAGTGAGGAAAGTGAGGTGCCGAGGATATAAAATTTAACGAAGTACTTACTCTTGTACACCAACCATGCACTTTTCTAAATTCTTTATATGTTATTAATTTATTTCTCAGAGAAATCCTGCAGGGTAGATATAATATTCTACTGTTTTTATAGGTAAATAAACTGAGACAGAGAAAACTTCGGTAGCGTGCACAAGGACGCATGGATGATTAAGTCAGCACTGGGATCGGAACCTAGCAGTCTGGCTCTATTGCTCATACCCTTATCTATCTCACCGCAGAACAGCCATATGGGTTAACAAATGACCCAAAATGTAGGTAGCTAGAAAATTAAGAGTAATTCCCCTACATATAATTGCTATGTTCTTGAAGCAGCAGCTCAAATGTTCTCTCCTCTGTGCAGTCTTCCCCTGGTCCCCTGACAATCTCCTGCTGTGCGTTCCCAGCACACAGGATATACGTCTAGTCTCAAACACACTAGAACGCCTTCAGGAGAGTAGGCCAGGACCTCCCAGCAGCCACCAGGTTCTATTTATCTTTGGACACAGAGGGCATCAAACAAACGTCTGGTGCTAATGATAAAAAATGCAGAATGAAAGGTCGGCATAAAGTTGCTGTCATGCATCATTCCTTATGCCTTAAGTACATATGCAAGGTAACAAAACCAGTCACCTAGTGCTATTAATTCAGACAATCATCGTGAGAGAAATGCATGTCTAATTAGTGTTCTTGTGACTAAAAAAACATGATCTGAAATAGGTTCAAACCAAATATATACTGAGGATGTTACATTCTCGCCTCATGAGACCTGCAAAATCGTCGGCTGAATTCAGTATTAAGTAGGCAGGTTTTGATATAAATCACTTGGCTCAGGGAAGGCAGAGCTTAACAATCAGGTCTAGTCTGAAATGGATCATTATCAAAGCTTCAGTATACTTATTTTTTAAAGGGCAAGAACAGACTTACCTTGTTGCAATTCTCTGAAGATTTCTCTCTGTTTCTTTGTCTTTGACAACATCTGGCTTTACTCTGCACATCATTTCCCATTCCCGCTTCTTATCAAGCTGTGTTATAAATATTGTTATGTGAAAGATTATTAGGCATTTTTGAAAGTGCAGCATACTTTGATATGATACTCTGCGAAAGGACAAAGGTAATAAATCATTCTGGCTTAGTTTGTCATGGGGACTGAAAAAAACCCACATTTTGGGGGTTCAGCTCGGGGGGCCTGTGGTTAGCACTCAGCATGTCATGTGAGAAGCACAAAGTGAGTTTCCGTTAGGCTCTCTGACAGCAGGGGCCTGGAGAGCTGCCAGAGCAGGGGACTGCCGGCGCCAGGCAGGGCAAGGTGGGGTGTGAGAGTGCCACACACCCGACCTGCCACCAGCAGACCATCAGTGGTTCAGCATCAGGAAGACCCCAAACTATCATCTTCAGTAACCACAAGTTTAAACACTTTAGTTTTCAGAAACTGTCTTTCTCAGTATCAGAACTGTTATGAATTTGTATTAGTTTTTATTTTTTTTTAATTTTTAAAAAATGTTTTATTTATTTCTGAGAGAGAGAGAGACAGCATGAGCAGGGGAGGGTCAGAGAGAGAGGGAGACACAGAATCTGAAGCAGGCTCCAGGCCCTGAGCTAGCTGTCAGCACAGAGCCCGATGCGGGGCTTGAACCCACGAACTGTGATATCATGACCTGAGCCAAAGTCGAATGCTTAACCGACTGAGCCACGCAGGCGCCCCAAGAATTTGTATTAGTTTTTAAAAGAAGAGCAGCATATTCAGTAGTACTCCGCACCCAAGCACCTGGGACACGCGGACACATCAATATGCTCCATCAGCATATACGTGGTCTCAGGCCAGCGTATCACCTAATAGCAAATACACTAAATACCATGAGCTCATCACCATGAAGCTGGTGAGCATCAAAGGTGGTAATAGGTATCAGTGGGAAAAAAAATCTCCTTTTATCTATTCCTTTTCCAGATCCATCTAATGTCTCATTTTGCATTAATGAAAACGTCTAATTATAGTAAAATCAAATTCCTGCTCTCACTTGAAAAGATTAGCCAGATTCCTTGCTAAAGGAATCGATTCCTCCCCAAATCAGATACTTTACTTTAACTGTCTTGAAATTCACTATCAGATTATGCCAGAATTGAAAAATCTTACTTTTAAAACAGTTGAGGGGCACCTGGGTGGCTCAGTCAGTTAAGCATCCGGCTTTGGCTCAGGTCATGATCTCACAGTTCGTGGGTTCGAGCCCAGTGTCGGCCTCTGTGCTGACAGCTCAAGGCCTGGAGCCTGCTTTGGATTCTGTGTCTCCCTCTCTTTCTGACCCTCCCTTGCTCACGCTCTGTCTCTCTCTCTCTCTCTCTCAGAAATAAATAAAACATTTAAAAATTTTTTAAAAAAAGTTTAAAATAGTTGATTCTTAATCATCTGTAGTACCTGAGGCATACATAATCCCCAAATGCTTTTTAACTTTGAAGTATATTTTTATAGTTATGATTAGAAATAAGAACTTGATATTCTGGATATTGATAATATTTAACATCCAAAATAATGATAATTTGCCTAGACTCTACTCAGAAATATGTAATAAGAGCACTTGTAGCTACTGTGTCCTGTTTTTGGTGCCAACAGCTGCATTTTCATACATTAGGCCGACACTATCCTCTCTAGCTTACAAAGCACTGGCCTGGAGCAGAGTAAAGGGACTCATCTCTCTTGGCTTCAAAATGTTCTTACTTTTACTAGAACACTGGGCCTAGAAGGAATTAAGAATTCTGTTTTTAAAGTTTCCTTCAGCTTTTGTCAGGAAATAAAGATTCAAATTTTCAGTTGAAAAGCTATCAGTTAAGATTTAGAGATAAAACTTAATCTTAAAGCAAAATGAGAATGCAGAATTAATAACAGAGTATGTTCTGTTTCTAAAAGCAAGGCTTGAAAAATCCCACTTTCCTATATAGCCTTCTGCACCGAGTAACCAGTATTAGAAACAAAGGAAATAATTCATCTTGAAACAAGCTAAGGGGGAGGATGAACTTAAAAGGAAAGAGATGCCAATTCAAATCTATTTTTCTTTTTTACCTAGGAAGTACCTCTTGGAAATCAGTACTTTTATACTGTCAGTACGATTATAGAAAGTTATTTTTCTTTCATTAAAAAAGTATTTTATACATGGAAATACATCATCAAGTACAAGGGATTTAAAAACCTTATTATTGTTTCTTTATTTTTATAATACACAATGGCAAACTGAAGTCCAACTTCTGGCCTCTAATCAACAGACTCTGTAAGTCTAACTTCTATCATCAATGCTTTAACAAGTTATAATTAATTCAAGGTTAGCACGGAAATAGTCTGCTTTCAGAACTGCAACCAATCCCTGAGGATGACATCCTCTAGATTTATATTACAAAATAGGTTTTTAGCAAAAAGTAACTAACAGGATTGTATTGGTTCAGAACCTAATGATGATACAAACAGCAAAACTGAAATATTTAGACCTAGGAGTCACTGCCGCACGTATAATTTACTTGATTTTAAAAGGATACACTTCTCAGGAGTTTAATTTCTAGTTCTTTGCTTAGATGCTTAAAATGTGAATGTGCTCAATGGAGTAATTTAGATGAAGTTTCTAAACAAACTTTGGTTATTCACTCCTATGTAAAAAGCAAGTTAAAAACTAGAATGGGAACTGGACCAGGCAACCAAATGAGGAAAACAATCTAATCTACAGAACAACTGGTTTAAGACACACCTGTTTTCTTTTCTCTAGTCTCTCTTGTTTTAACTTTTCTTTTTCCTTTTCCAGCTCTCTGTTTTTGACTAGAATAGTGGGTTTGCTTCTTGGAGTTTTTTTGTTAAGAATTTTGGCCATTGCATCCGCCCAGCCCACATTAGTTCCAACACTAGCTTCCGCTGCATTTCCATTTTCACTGCCACGGGGTTCAACTTCATCTTCATTGTCAGCTTCCATTGCTTCATCATCAGTAGAAAAGTGATCCTTTTCTGATCCATAGCTTCTTACAGAACCTAAGAGTAGCGACAAATTAACTTAAATACTGGAGGCTGCCGAGGCCACGCCAGACCCCCGAGATCCTTCCTACAGCTAACAGTCCTCCAGCTGCCTGCATTCTCGCAAGCAGGGACTTCTCTGCGGCACCAGCAGAGGGCAAAAGGATCCTCCATCCTACTGTCATCAGCCTCCAAAGACCTGGCTCAGTCATGCTGGGCTTCTGCACCCAGGACCCAGGTAGCAGAAACAAATCCGCCAGCCCACACCACCTCCATCAAGGTGGCAGCAGGTGCAGACATGGGGGCAGTGTAGGGTGCGCTCAAGTCCATGGGCCTTAACTGTGTCATTAAACTATTCAAAGAGACTGATGAAAATTATATTTTTAAAACAATTAACAAACAACTGTGATCATCAAGGAAATGGTACAATGTTTCCATGGTATAGGGAAGTCAGAATAACCTCTCTATAGGGATTTGACTCAGAGATTCAAAATTCTGAAATTTGTGTGTAGAAACATCTAAAAAACAAGACAAAAAAACACAGCCTCCTTTCATAGAATTTGCATGTAACATTATAAAATTAGGTGTTTTAACATTTCTGAAAAATAATCTAATAAAGTAATACCAACCCAAGATACTGAAGATTCAATGGTAACCGGATGACAACATCAAGTTCTTAGTTGCAGATACGAAAGTGGACTGCTGGATTTTATCATGCACCATCTCCACAAAAAGTATAGATGGGTTATTTGCCATCTTGTTCATCTTTTTTTAAATGTTTGTTTATTTTTGAGAGAGAGAGAGAGGGAATGTAAGTGGGAGAGGGAAAGAGAGAAGGGGACAGAGGATCCAAGGCAGGCTCCCTGCTAACAGCACAAAGCCCCGTGCAGGGCTCAACTCACAAACCATGAGACCATGACTGGAGTTGAAATCAGACACTTAACTGACTGAGCCACCCAGGCACCCCTGCCAGCTTGTTCATCTTTAAGACTCAAATAACGGGTCAGAGGGTCGGCAGAAAGAAGAGTGTGGTCAGTGGCCTTGCTTGAAAATCAACTTGCTGAGAAGCTCTTGAACCTTAAATTTTGCTGCTCTCTCCACGCTGGAGTCACCGCACCTGACCAACAGGAGCGCCAGCGTGGCCTACCTACGGCGACAGGAGCGAGAGCCTTCTGGACAGCTTCCGTTTTGTTCTTCAGAAGCCTATGGAGCTTATTAGAAACACTTCAAAGGAGAAAATCATCCAACAGCTTAGTAACTTGGAATATTTCTTCATAAGCAGAAGCGGAGCTAACAAAGCACTGCGTCGGGGTCCCTCTGCCCGGACCGTAGCGCAGTTTCATAACCAGAATGTCCGCTTCTACTTCTGAGAAGTCTCATTGCTTTTTGTTGTTACTTCAAAATAATCTGCCTCTCAACTCAATTCTCACCTTTCTTATTTAAGTCATTTCTATTAACATGCATATTGTTTTTCCTAAACAGTTTCTGCTTCCCGCCCCTTAATTCAGCTTATTGTCATGACCAAAATAAAAGGAGCTGAATGTATAGTCAGCTCTTAACTCTTGAGTGATCCTCTCGCCTCTATAAAACCACGAATTAAGAGAGATGTGCCAGAAAGATCCGACTTTGCTAATCATTATAATACCTGTGATTCTGCTATTACTTTTGCATAATACCTTTATTTAAGTGTTGGGAAATCATGAAATGAAAAAGATATAAAACTTGGGGCGACTTTCGCTTAGGTCATGATCTCGCGGTTCGTTGGTTCGAGCCCCGCGTCGGGCTCTGTGCTGACTGCCAGCTCAGAGCCTGGAGCCTGTTTCAGTCTGTGACTCCCTCTCTCTCTGACCCTCCCCTGCTCACACTGTTTTCTCTCTCTCTCTCTCCTAGAAATAAATAAAAAAATATTTAAAAAAAAAAAAGATATAAAACTAAATTATTTAATATGGTTCAGATGAAAATTTCTAACATTAGAAAATGGAAAATAAAAACATTTAAGACATTTTACACATATGGAAAAAATGAACCTCAAGCATATAAGTAAAAATAAAGTATCTTCAAAGTGTGATAACAGTGCATCAATGTTATCAAAAAGTAAAGGAGACAATGGAAGAAATTGCTAATAATTCTACTGCCATACTATGCTATGCTGGACTTTTTTTTTTTTTTTTTTTTGAGAGAGAGTGAAAGCGCTCAAGCAAGCAAGAGAGAATCTTAAGCAGGCACAGAGACCAGTGCGGCGCCCGACACAACCTTGAGATCATGAGCTGAAATAAGGAGTCAGGACACTCTACACATTTCTTTATCCGGAAAAAAATTTTTTTTAGGTAGAAACTCATTTGCCACATATTTAATTTGAAGCCTTCTCTGTATCCTGCAGGCTGGATGTGTGATTCTAAGCTTTGACATACAAATACAGGTGATTTAAGAATTGTATTATTTATAAAATATTTTAAAAAGGACTCAGATTTCGCCAAACACAAGCTTTTAGCAGTATCATTCAATTTGATGAATCTGAGTGTCTGCTAGATCTCAGTTTTCAGTGTCGCAGAGTTTTTCCCTCAGAAGCATCCCCTAGGACCAGTGTTCCCGGGAAAGCACACGGAGAAACAAAGTTTAGAGAATGTAACTGGATGAAAAAAATACAGGTTTTATTCCTGAGTTAGTAGCACTGCACAGATATTAATTACAAAATAACCAATTCTGTGACAAGTGCTTCTTCTAGTAAGACATTTATCTAAATATAAAGAGGCATAGTGGCTTAAAAGTTTGTGTCAGTGAAGAATACCTGGGTGATGAAAAACAGAAGTCTGTACCAGCTTCTGGTAAAATGTCAAAACTACAATACTGACATCTAGTGTTTTGTGCTGATGAATTCACGCAAAAACTGCAACAAATATCATATTTTCAGTTGCACTGTGAAAGCAGCCAAAAGACTTTACAACTGTATAAGCTACTACATTTCTCTACTTCTAAACTTTAGCAATTTTTCTTGGTGTTTCTTACCCAGACTATCACAATATGCATATTCTAGGCACACAATAAATCCATGAAAGGTTTTATAACACCATTTTATACAACCTATATAAACCACTTAACAATCCCAAAAGAATCCACTTAATTCATAATTTTTGATTTTTTAAAAGAAGTTCTAGCTCAGAGGTGTCAGGCATTGACTGCAAAAATGGAAATGATCAGGTTATATAAAAATAAAAAATGACAATGTAATGAGCTCCTCCATCATAAAAAAAAAAAAAAAAGGATTTACTTCAAGGATACCAAAGATAAAGTAAATCAGAAAGTAGAACTGGGTCTTAAAATTTCACTGTACCCTATGAAGATGAGATTTTTTAAAAAAATTTTCTACTAACTGATCTTTACCAACAGAAGTTAAGTGACTATATCCACAGCACCATATAAGTAAAAACTTCTTTTGAAGCCTTGAGTGCTATCTTAAACATTAACTCTAAGTTCACACCCTATTCTTAAAATCTGGAAGTTAAGGACTACAAAGAATGCTTACTGGAAGCAATAACTAAAGGTTCCAATGTAACTTTCTGCATTCATGGAAATATTCTATTACCAGAGCTGCCCACTAACCACTAGGCATTAGAGTCTAGTCAAGTGCTTCCAATGAGGCCAGTACAATTGAGCAACTGAATTTTTAATTTTAATTCTTTTACATGTAAAAAGCCACGTGTGGCTAGTGAGTTAGAGCCCTGCAGTGCCGCGGTAGACATGGGCATTCCCGTCTGCTGCTGCCTTTCTCCCCAACTTCCAGCTCCCTTTCAAATCTGCCATCTGTCCCTGATCCCACATTTAGTTAGCTGTTGGCCCAGAAAGTGAGATAAAGTTTTAAGAAGACTCAGCCCTTCAATATTTCCTGGGCATTCATGACTGATGGAGAAGGAAAGGGAAAGAGAAAAGTTGAAACTAGGTTCCTCTCCTTGAAAAAGTCATATGTTTAGTAGGGTCAATAAATCCATTAACGAACTGCAAAATTTTGTTTTACAACTTGTAAAATTCATAAGTGTTCTTTTAAAAAAGAAAAGGTAATGAGGAAAAGGGTGACTGTTTGGGGGTATCTTTTACGAAGATGATATTAAAGTCACTTCTAAGCAAGGGTTTGAATGACAAGAGAAGGAAGGAGGCAAGGGAAGTAAGACTCCACAACCCACCAGAACTGAAAGAGGTAGGATCACTAAATCTAGAACCAAAAACTTCCTAGATCTAAGTCAATGCCCAGTATAAAAACTCAAATTATTATAATCATCATTATTATGGGCGTTCCAGGCAGCATAAACCAGCATGTCCAAAAGCATGGGAATGTGAAAGAAGGTGAAATGTTTATGAAATGACAAGAAGTTCAGACTGCATGAAACCGGATCTAGGAACTGGATAGTAAGGACTGAGTATAAAAAGCTGGCTGGTTTATAAAAAAGCAGGTCTGATTTACGATCCAAGAAATAAAATATGCACATTAACCCCCAAATTAAAACCAAGTGGTTTAAAATTACAGCACTGTACGTGTGTGTTTCCAGTAAGAGGCCAAACTGCTCCTGTTTTTTTCTCTTGGTACCTACCTGAGGCCTTTACTTTTAAACAGTTCCTCTACTGGATCAAGAAGGTTGTTCATTGAAAATACCAATACCATCTGGGAGCATTAAGGCTACTGATTAACATTTAACTTACTTCACACCTTTAGAATTTACTCTAAATCAAACAGAATTCCTCATAAAAACTTGGTAGAGATCAGCTAGTGGTAGTTAAGAGTATGAAAACAGAAGTCTGGCTACCTGAATTCAACCTCAACTCCAGACACAAATCTATGTGACTTTTCTGATGGTTATTAAGTTCTTTGCCTTAGTGTCCTCATCTGTAAAAATGGCAATAAAACCGTATCTACTTCAGTATCTAGTACAGTTTTATGACAATTAAGAGTTAATATATATAAAATTCTTAAAAGAGTGCCTAGCCCAGAGTTAACATTTAAGTGTTGCTTATTTACCACACACATAGACACACATGGTAAGAATTTTAATGTGGTGGCGGAGAAGGAGAAATGAGTAAGCAAGGAACACCTCTGGTAGCTGCAATCTACAAGATGTGTGAAACGCTGAATGGGAAGCTTCAGACGACCAGCTAGTTGTCTAGCACAAGAGTGAAGAGCTCAGATTATAAAATGAGACAGACTTGGCATTAAGTCCTGATTTCACTACTTTCCAACAGTATTATTTCCTCTTTTTCTCAGTTTCTTTATAACAAAATAGGCATGAAAACAGGATCTACAGAGCATTCATTTGTTATGTTGATTAAATGAGATAACACATGAAAAAAACTTAACACAGCCCTGGTACACAGTCAGTGTGAAATAAATAATAGAGAGTAACAGAGGACAAACAAGAATACTGAAAACCTTGAAGACAGACCCGAGATGGAAGATCACAAAAGCTTTAAAAAGGATGCCAAAAAACAAAGGGTAAGACGAATTTTACTTCCATTATAATTCTACCTACAGTCTCCGTTATAGCCTATAAGGCACATGCCAGGGAATTTTCAAGTGCAGACTACCTATGACTTTATTTTAGAAGTGATCAACATCACTGTCCCATGCCTTTTTTTTTTTTTTTTCAAGTAAGCTCTATGCCCAAAGTGGGGCTTGAACTCATGACCCCAAGATCAAGAGTTAAATGCTCTACCAACTGAGCTAGCCAGCTGCACCAAGTCCCACAACTTTTCAAGTACTCTAAAATATTGACAATACTAACAGCTAACATGTATTTAGAGCTTGATGCTATTTTTTAAAATTCCTTTTAACGTTTATTTATTTTGAGAAAGAGAGAGAGAGAGAGAGAGAGAGAGAGAGAGAGAGATGGTGAGGGGCAGAGAAAGAGAATCCAAGCAAACTCCTTGATGTCAGCACAGAGCCTGATGCAGGGCTTGATCTCAAACTGAAATCATGATCTGAGTCAAAACCAAGAGCTGGATACTTAACTCACTGAGCCACCCAGAGCAAGATACTATTAAAAACAATTTTTATGATTACCATTTAATCCTCATAACACTCTGAGTTGCTCTTATTCTTCTGTTTACACAGGGGATGATTCCAAAGCTTAGAAAAGTTAAAATTTTGTCTGAAGTTATAAAGTTAACCGGATAGAGCAATACAACTGTTTGACTCCTGAGGCACTAGAAAGCTTTGAACCTAAGATTCAACCCAGACTAACCTGTACTGAGTTAAAGCAGAAAATATTCATTAAATAGTTTAAGAAAACTTGAATTAAAAAGATAGGGGTGCCTGGGTGGCCCAGTTGGTTACGCGTCTGACTCTTGACCTCGGCTCAGATCGTGACCTCGCAGTCTTAAGATTAGGCCTCCGTTGGGCTCTTGCCCTGCTTGGCATTCTCTCTCCCTCTTTCTGTGACCCTCCCCTGTACACACGCACTCTCTCTCTCAAAATAAATCAACATTAAGAAAATCTGTTTCTAAGCCTCAGCTACCCAGAAGAGCCTCTTCGTCATCCCCATTCTGAGTCTTCCTAAGAACGCACACTGCCCCAGTTATCAAGAGCTTTGAAACTACCTCTCCCCATTCTAGCTGTGAATCATTCGTTCTGCTCAAGCCACATGATCTTTCCTGCATTACTAAATTTAGAGTTTTCAAAATTGATATCTAAAAAAAATTTTAAAGCACTTATCTTTGGAAAAAAATGAAGTCATCCCAAATTTCCATAAAAATATGGAAATTAAAATTAAAGTTCTACTATAAGACAAATTAAAAGATGTGATTATATGCGCTATCTAGGCAAGCCGAAGCACAGAACCTGGGTGCAGTCTGTTTCCTGAGTCTGTCCTATAAATTGCTAAACTACTCAAGTAGGACTATGATATATTTCATTTCTTAGACATGTTCCTTTGCTATTTTAAGTAACTTACATGATTAAGGAGGCTGTAAGCTACAGTTTGATGAAATGCACATTTATCTGCTAGGTTATTATATCTAAAATACAGCTTTATGCTTATCAAAAATGAAGCAATAACTCCTAGGACCTTCTAAACTGGATTGTTATCAAGGCTTCTGTTAGACACATATGGCCATTTTTCATATATGTGACCAGAAAAACTCAGAAAATATGGAATGGACATTCTTCTCTACCAAGTTATAGTCACATGAGCCCATGTTATGAGGGAGGGGTTGATCACATCATGGCGCTGGATAATGACCAAGGTTTCTTTTTCACCTGGGTTGATTTACTGACTACAGGATCTTTTTTTTTTTTTTTTTTTAAAGACTACAAGCATAAGAATAAAGTTAGCATTGTGTCTCAACCTCCAACACTGCATCAATTCAATAAATCTGTGTAGTTCAAGGATAACTCAGAGGTAGAGGTTATCAAACTCCCCTTCATAATACTTGATACCATCAACCTCTGTTTTTACTTCTTCACCTCACTTGATTTACTAACTAGGGAGGCTACGTGTGCCTGTGTGTGTTTTAAGAATACAAAGATGTTATGTGGAAACTAATTTGACAATAAACTATTTGTAAAAAAAAAAAAAGAATACAAAGGTAAGAACCAACTATATTTTGTATCAGAACCTGCAACAAGGTATCAGTTCAATAAATCTGAGCAGTTCAAGGTTAACTCAGATCAGGGTGTCATCATCCCCTTTATAATGCTTGATATTTTACCTTTCACATGTCTCTGATTTGTAATCACTTGTGATACTACTATGATCAACTTCCAAACCCTACTGAAAAGTATTACAATTTACTAAAATTCAGTCTGAATCATTTTGCTGTCATGTAAACTTACATTATATACAATTTCTGTTCATTTTACCCTCAGCAATACTAGTACAAGAGAAAAGTGTAAAAATCACATTAAGGGAAACTTCCAATTTATTCAGTGACTAACTAAATGGATATTGAGTACTATATATCAAGTTGTATGCCAAACTCATATACAGCTGTTATTAAAGCTGACAAACTCTTATCAGAACGAGGAAACTTCTGCAAAGTCTGACAAACAATACTTAAGAGTTTTACAATGGTAAAAGCATATATAGATAGCTTTTACCTTTCTTACATAATGTGCCAAAACAAATTAAGGCCAGAAGGAAAAGTTCAAACAATGCATGGGTTATACCTGTGTGTTTTCTACTAAATTTAAGTGGCATCTTACTAAAAGAATTTGCTTTCAAATATTCATGATAAGGCACATCTTTATCAATTTTTAGGATCCAATTAAAATTCAAAGAGAAGCCTCTGATTCAATTCCTGATAAAATGAGTCGGTACACTTCACTTTAATAATAAGCCTATAATTTGCACCCTGATTCAGTGATGTGTCTGAAGCCAAATTCAATCTTCTGCCTTTAAAGTTTCTCAGCATCCATTAGCTGAAATTTTTGAAAACTTACTAGTTCTGCCAAGGCCACACATACATAAATATCTGAACTACAAAAGATGGGTCACCTTTCCAGAAGTAACTGATTTCATGAGAGGAAAATAGCAAATACTTATATTAAATAACAAATTCTGAATTAGACAAAAGGAGGATGTCCCATCTTATGACCAATGGACCTACATTACTGAATGTATTAAATAAGAGGCCTTTTAAATTTACCTCTGTAAAAGGTACAGTCTAAATCCTGAAGGAAGTCCTGATGGAGTCAACAAAGTCAAAATCTAAAGGGTACAGAACAAGAAAGTGCAGAGAAAGTGTAGTGGTCAAGAGTGTAGGCGCTAAAGCCATCAGCTTATGTATTGGGATGAACAAGTTAGAACTTCTCTGGGCCTCAGTTTCCCGTAAGTAAAATAAGAATAATATTATCTATTTCATAGGTTTGTTGTCAGAATTAATTGAAATGATACACCTATGAGGAACTTAGAACAGTACATAGAAATGCTCAAAAAATAAAGCTGTTACTATGTAATTCCTCTACCAGTAGAGTACACCCAAAATTTATGGTGCTATGAGTTTTTTGGCAGGTTGGTTATTTGGAAAACTGAATGTTTTCCTTCTGAGAAACATTTCAGGTAGGTCCCTTCTCTCTCTTCACAGGCCTGTCCTCATGCAAACCTGACACAGGTTTGCAACTGCTCATCAGTGGTTCTGGCACTCCACGTCAGTCGCCACAGAGCCGGCAGCATATTTATAAACATGTGACATTTTCTTCCTTACATGTTCTCAGTAGCTCCCTACTGCCTGCAAATGGAGAGTCCAATTTCCTTCATATGACCCACAAGGCTCTTCACCCTCTGTTCCCAGTTTCACTAGTATAACTTCTTTGAATAGCTGGAGTCATAGCAGACAATTCATTGTGTCCCAAATAGCCCATGCACTTTAAGAGACTGTGTGCCATGGTACATACTTTTCCTGTATGTCTGAGGAAACTGTCGTCTCCACCCCCAGACAGAAATTTATTCATCCTTCTAAGGCCTACATGAAAGGCCACATATTCATTTCTTCAAAACGAAAATCTACTTAATACTAAAATGTGCAAGGAAGGCCCTTTGAAAATAAAGATACATAGCACACAGTTCCAGCATTTGGGGAACCTATATCTGTAAGGAGAAAGACATGCTAAGATAATAACAGAGCATACTATGAGTAATATGTATAAGACAGAAAGCAATGCCTAAGCTGGGTTCTGCAGGATATGGGGTTCTCTCTTTCCATCCTTACCATTTTAATTGGATCATGACTGTAATAACTACCTCTACCACTTCCTTTTAATAATACTCAAAACATCGTATTACAGTCTTGTTTAATATCTATCTCCGTTAAGACTGTAATTCTACGGCAGAAATTTTTCAACCTTTGTATCCTCAACATGGAGTAAGTTATCCAACTACATTAGAAAATTAGGTTTCCACATTACCCCAAACCTTTCTTAATCCACAAAGTAACTGATCTACAGTAGCAAGAGAACCTCAGAACCTAACTGGCATTGACAATACTACACTGAAAGGTCAGAACAGCTCTAACTTGGAATTATTCAGTACTTGAACAGACTAATTTCCATCTGAATTTGTAAGCAGTACTGATATTTTGCTTCAAAGGTAGTGTTTCTTTCTCTGACAACCCCACATGAACTAGTCTATAGTACAGGAAGGGTCAGAACCACAAGTTCTTATTGCTGCTCAACAAATTGACTCTTCTCCTCAACTCCTTTGGAAGGAGATGAGGAGTGTAATTACCTAGAGACTACAGTGACCATTTCATCTTCTTGGTCTTGGAAATCCAGGCTTATCAATTACTTAAATTTCTGTGAAAAACACACTCCGCAGCAGACATGTTTTAGGTACTGGGAAAGAGCAATCTCTACTCTTAGGGAACTTACATTCCAGCTGGGAGAGACGCACAACAATTACACAATATGTCAAATGATTGGGAAAACACTGAGAAAAAGCATGAGAAGTCAAAAAGTGAAGGCAGGGAGACAAGATGAAGGAAGAGTAGTGGCGGTACATTGTGGAAGGGGATCAGAGACCAGTCTTGCAGATAAAACACTGGATCAGAGATAGAGGAAGTGAGGGAGAAACACACAAGCATTTGAAAAATACTCTAGGTAGTGAAGTCCCAGCAAGTACTGAAACCCTGGTGTGGGAGCCTGTTTGATGTGTTAAGTCACAAGGATATCAATGTAGCTAGATTACAGTTAGTAGTTGTAGGGAGGAGAGTAGGAAATTATGTTATTCTGAGATGGGGACCCAATGAACCATCGTGAGGAGATAACTCACGTAATCTGTACATTATAAAGGAAGAGCTCCGGCTATTACAAAGCTCCAGCTAGTAGGAAGGAGCAATAACTGGACAGAAGGTCAGGGACCGTCGCAATTTCTTGTAACCAAAGAAGTTAATGCCAAGAATGATGGTCTTAAAGAGGTGCAGCATGGTCAACCTGAGGGCTGAAGGCCTCAAAGTACCTTTCTTCTCTTTCAATAGCAAGCGTCTCTGAGAGTTCAACTGATACTTTTATTTATTCTACTTTAACCAAGTACTCTTGTTTCATTCATTGCTATCAGGTCTCGAACTCCCGGGTGACGCACCGACCACAGAAGTCAAGTACCACTTATCTCTCTCTAACTTCTTTGGCCTTTCGCTCCTTCCCTACGAAGGAGCGAAACCTATCCCACTCGTAATTTAAAATAACCCCCCTTCCCTTTGCCTACTGTCATTGTAACCTTTCTGCTGCTGTCAGCACCAGTTGCATACGCTTTAATTAGTAACAGTGACAGTGGAAATATCTAGTAAAAGGATGTGGAGTTTCAAAGCGTCCGCTACCTAGTCTTCTCACTGGGCCCAAATCTCCCCTCCGATGCCACGCCGAGATAAAACTAGCAGCAAAGCCACTCGCATCCCCTGCTTGCCCCAAGTTTCAACCGGGCCTTTCTTTTCAGCAGCCCACAGTTCAACCCTAGAGCATTACCTCCACTGTCGGTAGCGTCTTTGCCCTCCTCTTCCAACTCCGAAGCGACTGCCCTGGCTACCATTTTCATCTTCTTTTTCTTCTTTAGAGAATTTTTCAGCTTTTTCCCCGCACCCACACGTGAGTCCCTCACGGCCGCAGCCATCTTTCCTCACCGGAAGCGACCAGTGAGAAAATCGCGACCGGTGGTAACAAAAAGAACTTCGGCATTTAGTTCCGGGGACACAAGGTTCCGGGGCGGGGCCCTCTCGCCGGAAGTTCCGGGGCGGGGCCTCAGCTGGGGAATTGGTGAGTGTCTGGTTGAAGTCCGCTCGGGTGATGGGGACCATCGGGCGATGCGCGTTCCCAGCCGCCTCCCTGACCAGCTCGCCCTTGCCTCGGACCGCTGCCGCAGCCGGGAGCAGTCCACCTTGACTCCCTCCCTGCACCAATTCCCTTCAGTGCGGCTTTATGGAAAGTTGGTTTCGGGGGTTCCTCCAGCGTCCCTCCGGGCCTCCTAACCGCGCCCGCGGCTGGGCAGCAGGAGAGCGCGCTCGGCGGCGCTAATTAGAGTCTGAGAGCACCGTCCCCTCTCCCCAGGCACCGGCGTCGGAGTCACGACGCCACGCACCACATCTTCCTCAAAAACGTTGTCACACAGTCTCCCTCTGATTAACCCTTCACGTGGCTTCCAATCGCAAAACGAATAGAGCGTCGCGTTCCTCCCCTGGGTTCGGGCCTCTCCCGCGGGCCTAGCTCTGGCTCCCACGGCCCCGGGCGGACGCGCTGTGCTCCTGCCTCCGTCCCCGGCCAGCCTGTCCCCGAGGCCAGCCTGTCCCCGAGGCCAGCCTCTGCCGGGGCGGCGCCTCCGGGCGGCTACTGCAATCTGCCCCTGCCGCCCCCTCCCCCACCCCACCTAAATTGTTGGCTCCTTCGAAGTAGGGACCATAGCTCACTCACCATTGTATCCCTCAGGCTAGCAAAGCTGACCCAGGGCAGGAGATCAAAGTACACTTTTGGAAGGGGTGAATTAATGAATGACAATGCAACTACTGACAAACTTGATTAGTCAGACTAACAATACAGTGATGGGTGTTGGGGGGAAGGGGGGGATGGGCATGGAGGGGGGCACTTGTGGGGATGAGCCCTGGTTGTTATATGGAAACCAACTTGACAATAAACTATTTGTAAAAAAATAATAAAAATAAAATAAAATATGAGGAAAACCACTGTAAAAAAAAATACACTAAAACTTTGTATCCTGTTCTGTAGACCAGGTATATTCTAAATAAATAAAGTCTTTCCCTAAGCTTAGCGTTTTCCTGATAGAAGGCTTCTTGGTTTTTAATACGTAAAATCTGTAAAGGAGTTCGGATTTCTCATTTCCACACATTCCAGATGGTGTGGGGGTGGGGGGGGGAGATTATATTTACGTAACCCCAAACTCAATACGTTTTAAAATAAAATGCTGTTTTGTTTTTAACAGTACAGGAAGTGTTATAGTCCAAATACAATTGGCAAAAAAATAAAATAAATAAAATTCCAGAGTAAATCTTTTGAAAAGTGCAGTTACCGTCAACTGGAGAAGCACAACCCCTTAGGAGATTGCTGGGGCGGGGAAGTTCTCCCAGTCCTGCTCAGCGTCCATCTTCACTGCCGCTCAGTGCCACTCACCTGTGACCTGCTGACTTTCATACTTAACCCTTGTTTTTGCCTAGTGTTCTACACTGAGTTCTAAACAACGTTGGGAAAGCCTTGAAGAAAATTGTAGAGAAGGAAGCAAACCTGAGAGACAAAGATGATTACAGTGCGAAGGAGGCCGTGTGGCATAACAGGTACCATCTGCCAATATTGTTGAAGATCAGCAGTGGGGTTTTGAGCATTTTACATCTTAATGTGATGGTTTATTTATAAGTAGGGATTTACTATGTTTAGCTGCAACTTCAGAAATTGCTTGGGGGTTAGAATTGATTGATCGTTATTCATTCAAATTTTTCTTTTTTAAAAAGTAACACAAAACAGGCTCCAGATTCTCCTGCAGAAATGTGATTTTCAGAAAGGGATTACTACTGTTAAGTGGGAGATTCCTGTATTAAAAATCTTCATAATGAACCAGTGAGCTAGGTATCGTTGTTCTTGTTTTAAAGAACAAGAGGAAACTGAGGCACAGAGATTAAATGATTGCTCAAGGTTATACTGCCAGTAAGTGGCCGCATCACATTTAAACCCAAGAAGTCTGCCCCAGGGTCTGTTCAACCACGGAGCTATATTGTCTACTCAGACTGTTGCACTTGAGCATTTAACAAGAATGTATTGAGAACAGGCAATGGAAATTCTGGCAAGCACTAGAATTCATAGACTTAAAACCAACAAATCTCAGCCCTTACAATGAACTAAGATCATTGAAAGGCTTGCAAATAGAATGTCCATTGTATGGTGGAAATGGCTGAAGTCACCTATATACTTACACGAGCATTTGTACAAACGTACCCGTGGTAGTTGTCTGTTTATTACCTCTCAGTGCCCCATTCACCCTTTTTGGCTGCTCTCTGAAAAAATAGGCAGATCCTTGAACTATTTTTCTGTTGCCTACCAGGAGATGTTAAGCTTTGTCAGTAGAGGGCACTAGAATGACATTATAAGAAGAAGGAGCCCTCTTCGCGGGTCCAGTATGATTCGTCCTTCAGACTCTCGCCTTAGCTTTTCTTTCCCCAAACTGCTGCAGTACCGGTAGCTTCTCCAGCATCTGGTTTCTGCAGTGCGCACTGGTCAGTGGCACCTAGTGGCCAGCAGCTTTCCCTGGCCAACACCCTTTGGCATCACACAGCGGAACACTTCCAGCAGAACAGCCCCCCATGAATAATTTTCTCTGGCACCTTAAGGGGCATCAATTTCTAGAAAGTTCGGGAGGGTAGATTTCCAGCAAGTTTTTCTGGCTTAGCACCAGTGAGCCACTGCTATGCCCTTTCCAACAAGATCTGAGTGTCAGTTATGTGTGTGAGTTTGGGGAGGGACGTCTTCCTCGGGTGCTTTATTTCAGCTCAGGTGGCATTCTCTCTTCCTCTTATCTGCGGTTACTCTACCCCTTAGAGTTCTCTTCCTTTCTGACTAGCCAGTCCCTTGTTACTCCAATGCTCTGTTATAGTTAACTCTTCTTTCTATTAAACATTCCTATTCAAATTACTAAATAGTCTCCATCTCCTGATTGGCCCTGACTGATGTAAAGCTAGAATGGGTGATGTGATGAAAATATTAGCAGCACCCACATACTGTCCCTGTCTGCCCTCGGCACTATTAGAAGGTTCCACAGAGGGCTACTCATTTTTGGAATAATCAGAGGAATTAAAAGAGAGATTCCTTGTTAAAACACCAATGTTTAGAGGAAGATAACAGATAAAATGATTTCCCCCAGGGAATTTGCTCCAGCGTGGCTGATGTGAGTACACTGAAGCCCTCTAAACTGAGGAACATGGAACAGAAAAGAGGGAAGAGTAATTGCACAGTGTACCCAGAGCAGGGGGTGCTGCTGTCTGGCAAGGTCTGAATGCAAAAAGGATTGGACAGCGGCTCTGGAAAGAGATTCTAGATAAGTGAGAGTCCATGAGTTCTCTACACAGAGAAAAATCTATGAAGGGAGACCGTAAACAGAAAGAAGATATCGTGGTGAATATCAGCATTGCTATTGGAAAGGCACAAGAAAGAGGGATCAGGATTGAGAGTTAGGAGAACGAAGAGCACAGTGAGATATATTTCCCCAAAGAACCGCTTGTCACTGATGTTACATTCTACTATGATCCCAAAGGAAAAGAAATCACAAAATTTAACTGATGTGTCACTTTAATGAGAGATATCAAGGAAAGTTTTTAAAAACTGAGATGATATACCATGCTCCTAAAGGAGAGATCAAGTGTTCTGAAGTTATTTATTTATACCAACCAAAATCCCACTTGAATAGATTTTGAGAGAGAAGAGGCAGAGGGTGATGTCTTGATAAAATAATTCTAACGTTCAAAATAAGTAAATGAAAATAATATTCCTTAAAAAGGGAGACTTGAGGTGTAGCTTCCCTTTTTAGATATTAGAATATAAGTGTATGCTAATTAAAATATACAAAACAAAAGAAAAAACAAGTGTAAATGAAATACATTCTAGAATATATAAAAATAAAATATTATACAGGAAGCATCATGAATTAAAAAAATGGGCATTAGTCAACACTTATTTCAGTAAATTAATAATTTACAGAGAAAAATAGAATTAGAGGCTCACATCTTATACTAAAATTAATTCCAGAATTAAATATGAAACAAAATGTCAAAAGAAAAAAGAAAAAGATCTGATTTATTGGGATTGTAGAAACAACTCTCCAATTTAAAATCAATGAGAGTGAGTTCTAAAAATGAGAACAATAGATCTAATATATAAAAACTAAAAACTATTGGGGCACCTGGCTGGTTCAGTCAGTTAAGTGTCTGACTCTTGGTTTTGGCTCAGGTCTTGATCTCATGATTTTGTGGGTTCAAGCCCTGCATCAGGCTCTGTGCTGAAAGTGCAGAGCCTGCATGTGATTCTTTCTCCCTCTCTCTCTCTCTGTCCCTCCACCACTCATGCTGTCTTTGTCTCTCTCAAAATAAATGAACAAATTTAAAATAAAACTGTTGGGGCACCTGGGTGGCTCAGTCGGTTAAGCATCCGACTTCAGCTCAGGTTATGATCTCACAGTTCATGGGTTCGAGCCCCGCGTAGGGCTCTGTGCTGACAGTTAGCTGAGAGCCTGGAGGCTGTTTTGGATTCTGTGTCTCCGTCTCTCTCTGACCCTCCCCTGCTCACGCTGTGTCTCTCTCTCAGAAATAAATAAAACATTTTTAAAAATTTTTTAAAAATGAAATAAAAACTATTGATTTTAAAAATACTCAAAATATAACAGTAAATAGGAAGTGAATTAGGCAGAAAGTAAATTTTAAGATGATTACAGAAAAGAATTCATATGATTTCTGCATCTGGTCAAGATGGAGTAACAGGAATCAAATTTAATCTCCCATTTGGTACAACCAAAAAATAGACAAAATTCATGGAGCAGTGGTTTTCAAGAACTGGACATCAATTCAGCTAACATCATCCTCAACGGGGAAAAACTGAGAGCTTTCCCCCTGAGATCAGGAACACAACAGGGATGTCCACTCTCACCACTGTTGTTTAACATAGTGCTGGACATCCTCGCATCAGCCATCAGACAACAAAAGGAAATCAAAGGCATCAGAATTGGCAAAGAGGAAGTCAAACTTTCACTCTTCGCAGATGACATGATACTCTACA